>NC_052057.2:106964919-107264919 GCF_903992535.2 Arvicola amphibius | reverse complement strand
CAACCAATGCTCCAGTGTCCTGTGCCATAGGTCAGCTGTCCTGGGTGCATCTCTTTCTGGCGACATTGGGGAGGAACCAGAGTCTTACATGCATGGCAAGGAAGTGGTCTAACTGTATTGTACAGCATTTTTTACTTATAATGGGTTTACCAATATGTATCCCATTACTAAATCGAGGGGTATTTGTATATATACTTGAAAAGTTTGGTGATGAGAGCTGGGAAAATGGCTTAGTAAACACAGTGGCTGGTGTTATACAGCACCTGAGTTCAATTTCTAGCATCTATATTACAACTATAACTCCAGCTCCATGAGATCTGTGCCTTCTTCCAGCCTCCAGTGGCACCTGGCATGCACACGGTGCACATACATTCATGTAAGCAGAACACCCATGCACATAAGATAAAGTTTTAAAAAATTAAAAGTTTTGATCTTTTTCTTACGCTAGATAGGCACATGAATATCTACTTGACTGTAATTCACATCTATATATTATTTATATATATAAATACATTGTGAGTGTCTGTGCGTGTGTGTGTGTGTGTATGTGTGTGTGTGTGTGTGTGTGTGTGTAATTTGGGTATGTGTTTCACTGATGGCTTTCTCCAGCTATTGCCATTTTGTTTCTGCCGACCCTCTCTGTTCTGGAACTCCTGAGATAACTATGGGAGCTCCTAACGTGTCTCCGAGTAGGAGAAATTCTCACTGTGGGATGTCATCTCCAAGGAACTTTTGAATAAACATTTCAAAGAGACATCGCGGTAGTTAGCGGTAGGGCACATTGTGCTTCTCTGTTCTTGACATGAACAGGTATGTCTCTCTGAACTAGTCTGGTGATCTTCCCTCCTAGAGAAAACACACTGAGTTCCCAATAGTTATGTGAAACAAACGTGCTCTTTCTAAACTAGGAGCCCACTGAGCACTGGTTCGCATTAAATCCTAAGTTTGAAGTGAAACGCCTTGACAACCTGGCTCAGGATTAGCAGCTCTGCTGGCAGTGAGATGAGGGTATTGGAATTCAGAGAGTGGAAGGCATTAGATTATAGTCATAACCAGTAGGAAAGTACTTGCAGAACCTTTAATTGTTCATTTTAATAGACATTCCACCAGAATCATTCAAACGTTACAATATTTTTATTATAACAAAGAGGCCAGGGAGCTTTGGGGGGGCATTATCAGTGGATTCTGAGAATATTTTAGGTGTTGTCTTGAGGCCCTAAAGACCTTGTGAAAAAGAGGAGAGCAACTAGCAGCACAGAAAACAGACATGCTCGCCTTTTCCCCTGGTCCTGAATTCCCAACTGCTGATTTTCCCCAAGCAGAAGTCACCTAGTAGAATATTACAAGCATAGTTAGCTGCAATTTAACTAACTACCTGCTGGGTCTGGTCAAGTTAGGGTCCTTCACAAGTTTGCATGTTTTCTGTTACTGCCATCTTTCCTCACAACTAAATACTAATATTTTCTAATCTTTTTATTGTCACAGAAGAACAATGCAAACCTGAAATCCTTAAAGCCTGACAAACCCGATTCAGAGGTAAGCTCTTTGGTTGTGTGACAAGACTGTAAGACCACATCAATAGCGACAGACCTGTGATTGAATGTGTTTGCAGGAGCAAGCCAAGATAGCAAAGCTGGGGCTGAAACTTGCTTTGCTCACCTCCGATGCTGACTGTGAGCTTGAGAAGTGGGAGGATCAAGAGAATGAGATCGTTCGACACGGCCGGAACATGTCTAGGATGGCCTATTCTCTGTATTTATTTACTAGGTAATGCAGTGACATTTTGATTTGTTTATTTACATCTTTGTGTATTCAGGTACTTTTAAGACAGGGTCTCACAGTACAGCCCGGGCTGGCCTGCAACTTGCTGTAATCTTCCTGTATCAGGCTCCTGAGTCCTGTACTATAGGCATGAACTACGAACAACTAAATCTTTAAAAAAAAGTGAGCATAGATTGGGGAGTGTGAGGGACAGCTCCATGGAGGACCGAGGCTAGCTGCAGCTCTGCGGGCTGGGACAAGAAATAGTAAGGTTTGGGATAACAGAATTCCTCTAGTGCATGACTGTACAATGCCCTGCTCACAGGGCACGTCTCCATAACAGAATGATCTTCCTGAGGTCAGAGCACAGGCTGTATTTACTGCAGAGCCTGCGTGTTTCCTCCGCCATCTCCTCCATTGCCCTTAGGCCCGTGCTTTACCCCCTCATTTAGGTACCCCTTGCAAGCCCACTTGCTAGCCTTCAGCCTATAGTTTTCCTGGGCATGCTTCTAGCCCTTCCTCAGGTTATGGCTTGAAATCATTGTAATCATTTATACAATGTATTAATGATTATTTCTACATAACAATTCCTATTTCTTAATAAACATCGAAGGCATTCTAGTAATTTTCAATGCTTTATCAAAATTGTCAGTTCTTTATAACTTTAGATACTATTTTGTGTCATGTCTCCAGTTGGCTATCTCGGCATTCAGCAGAGACCAGGATGGACTTCCTGCACGCATGGCTGTTAGTGCAGGTGTTGCTGCAGGAGGGTGCATCCTCTGATTTGTGCTGAGACCATTATGCATTCTGCTGCAATCTGCCTTTCCTTTTTTCAGAGTTCTTCATTCTCAGTAGCTTTTAAACTCCTGAATAAAACTGGCCAACACAATTGTATTATGATTCTTTTCTACATTTAGAACTGGAATTTTATATATGCCTTGTTGAAGGTGCAGTGAGTTCTGGCCAGGGCTGAAATCTGAATTGAGGACTGACTGACCTTGGGTCTGCTCTTTTGATTGCATAAGGAATGCATTTTGGTTCAGACATGTTATCAGAATTCATATATTTATTCATGAAAGCAAAGCGCACTAATAAACTGGCCAGTTTTAGTTTTCTTAGCATTATGAAATTAATATATATAATTTTAACTTAGGAAGTAATAGTTATTTTAAGAAAAAAAATCACAATATCAGTGTGCTCACGTTATCCTTGAAAAATTTGAGTTCTGCTAATACACAGAATGCTCTAAAACATAAGTGTTACATAAGCCAACGTCCAGGTAATGTTATCCTCTTAATAACTCCTTCTATTGTAGAGGAGAGGGGCCACTGAAGACATCGCAGGACTTAGTGCACTTCCTAGAGGTATGTTTTATTTTCACAAGTACCCAGAGTGGTAAGACCGTGTAGGATAAAACGAGAAAGGTGAGGGGGTAGTTGGGAAGACTTCTCTAAGACAGCCTTTGGGTAGCGGTGTTATCAAAGAGGGGAGGTTGGAAGAGTATGTGGGGTGAGAACAGTTCAGAGGCAGAACAGGTACAATGGCCATGACACTAGGTGCACCTGAAGACTCAGGAGACCATGTAGATGAAGGGCTGAGCCACAGTGCAGGGGTGGCCATGGCATCTCTGCAGAGCTGTGATGTTCTTTTCTTTCAAGTGTGATGCTGGTGAACCCGCTCAGAGTTGAGAAGCTGTGGCAGGATAGAATGTCTAAAAGGGTTTGGACTCAACCAATGCAGATGTTGGCTGAGGTGGGGAATGCCAAGGGAGAACATCAAGTCTAGAGAGTGGAAATCAAGCATCATGTTGAGTGCTAAGGCTGATGTCAGGCTGGACAGAGTTTTGGGAGTTCTTGGCTTTAAGGTGCTTTTACAACTGTGATGTTCAGACAGACAGACAGACAGAGAAGAGAAGCTGTGAGAGCTGAGAATGTGGAACAATGAGGCATGCGGGGAAGTGAATCATTAGGTGCCAGCAAGGAAGCCTGCTGGTTCCCTTTCAGGGCTAGGGGAGAATGCAAAGGACTGTTCCCCTTGAGGTCATGTTAGCCAGCAACCGCAAGGTATCAAGCTTGTGACTAGGAGGTCAAAGTTCACTCTCTCTGTCCATATTCTTTATCTAGCTTACTATCAGGACTCTTTTTCTTCCTAAATCATTCGGATATGTGCCTTATTACTGTCTGTCGCCAGGTACCTTCATCTTCCTCCTTTACGGCTGTGGTAGCATTTTAAAAAGATTTATTATTATTGTTTGTGTGTGTTTCATGGACATGCACATGCAAGTGTGTGAACGCCACTGTGCAGGTGTCCTCAGAGGCCAGAAGAGGGTGTCAGATTCCCTGGAGCTGAAATTACAGGTGGTTGTGGGTTGCTTGGTGCTAGGAACTGAATTTGAGTCCTTTTGCCAGCGAGCCATCTCTGCAGCCCCTGCGGTGGAGTTTTAGAGTATCTTATGTGTTTTGATTTTAATGTGTCCTGACTGTTCCTCGAACTTATCTGGCCTGGGTTTCGCTCCTCTCCATAGTTTTGTTCACTTATTTGTGAAATGCAAGGTGAACAGACAAAAATCTGAAAATTACAATAAAATGTTAACAGTCTGGATTGGCCCTCTCAGATAGCTATGTGGAATGTGTCTGATTGTAACCTGACCTCATTCCCCAGGACTCATGACTCTTATACTTGAAGATTCAAAAAGTAATGTATTATTTTTGACAATTACATGTATATACATTTT
This sequence comes from Arvicola amphibius, assembly GCF_903992535.2. Classification (NCBI taxonomy): domain Eukaryota; kingdom Metazoa; phylum Chordata; class Mammalia; order Rodentia; family Cricetidae; genus Arvicola; species Arvicola amphibius. The sequence continues at coordinate 107,260,421 of NC_052057.2, read as the reverse complement.
GATCTTATTCTTCCCCTGCTCCTCCCTCGGGAACGCCTTTCCTTCTCCTCAGGCCACGTCCCCCCTACTCTCGCGTCCCTCCTCTCTCTGTTAATGACCCATTGTTTCATTGGGGTTGTTGGCACGTGTACAGGAAAGAGGTTATTTTACTGAAGCATGGGCAAGTTACCAGTGGACATCCTGAAGAAAAATGACTACTCCACTCTCTAACTGGAGATTTCAAATGAGCCAGGGATCCCTTCAGAAAGGAATAGATAATTTGTGTGGCTGTGGGTTGCAGGTCGGTGTGGCTTTGCAGAATTACTGGATGTCTTTAGGTACAGAGGAGCCTCTATGGGGATTTTGTCTTTGGTCTGGGAAATTTCTGATTCCAGATAAACCCTGTGTTTCCTGGGGTACAATGAAAAACGTTATGGGCTCTGGGACTGATTCTTGATGTCTGGGTTAGTTTTCAACTCTGTGAAATAATTGAGAATATTTGTTTACCAACCATCCAGAAGATATTGATCCAAAACTGTGCTGTTTTCCCTCTCTCCCAGGTTTTTGCTGCAGAGGGATTAAAGCTTACATCAAATGTACAGACATTTTCAAAACAGGTAATACATGTCTACCTGTCCAGGGCTAGTGGTTTCACACACCCACACTGGAAATATATTACTCAGACATAAAGGTACATAAGCTATAGGAGGTGCAAATCCAGCAAACATTGTTTGGTTATGCTGTTTCTGTTACTCTGTTGTATTGTGTACATTTTTGTGGGGATGGATCTGACCCAGCGGAAGACTTTGTCTAGTATGCACAAAGTCCTGGGTTCTGTCTGCAGGACCACTAAAGAGAAAGCATACCAAATATTCATGGTTTGTGGAAACTGTACATTACTATCAAGCAAGCACTGTTTCATGATTTTGTTAATGACATCCTGTGAGATTTGAGTTATTTCTTGTTTTTATATTAAAAAAGAACAAACACTAAGGAAAAAAAAAAAGAGCTATGGGCTGGGGTGGTGTAACACTCAGGAGACCAAGACAGGTGGGTCTCTATGCATTGAAGGCCGGCCTGGTACACATAGTGAGTACCAGGTCAGCCAGGGCTACATGTGATATACTATCTAAAAGGGAAAAAAAATAAAAATAAAAGCATAAATGATGGAGTTTTGTTGAGGTTGCAATAACTCCTTAAAATATGTTTCAGCTAAAAGATGATGACAAACTCATGCTTCTCCTGGAAATCAACAAGCTCATTCCTCTATGCCACCAGCTGCAGACAATGACGAAGACATCTTTGCAGAACAGAATGATCCTGAAGGTAAAGCCGAGGGCGGGACACTTGGAGAGTAGTTCACACGTCTCTCTCTCCGTCAGGTTAGCTCTAGCCTCTGTGCTAAAGGGAACAGAAAGTCTGTTTCCTGCTTGTCTGAGAGCAGCTGCTGTGACCGGCCCTCTCAAGTTAGACTTCAGGCTGCAGACAAGTTCCTGTACTGCTCCCAGCGACCCTCACTGTCTTCATCTCTGCCATAAATGTCTTGGAGCTGAGGCGCCTGCCATTTACCTGAGGAGTCTGGGGGGAGTATAAAGAATTGCCAAGTAGGGGATGCTCTCTCAGTGTGTAGCGTTTTGAGAAGCTCATGCATAGCCTGAAGTAGAACAGTGGCTCTTCCACCATCTTTTCTGGGCTCCATGAAACAGGCGTGAGGCCAGGCAGTCAGTGCCACCCATGTTCTGGAGCCGCATGTCACCTCAGGTACCCTAATCTATACCTTTCAAGATCTCTTAGATATCCATAGCAGAGAAACTTCACCACTGTAAAACCAAACAGATGACAGCATTTTTGCAATGCTTTGCCGCCATAGGTTGACAAGTGTATTACAAAGATAAGATCCATGATGGCTCTTGTGGTCCAGCTCCTGTCGCTCTGCTATAAGCTACTGAAGAAGGTGAGATGGTTTTTCTGTATTCAACTTCTACTAACTTAATGGACAACGACGGCGTGTGCACGAGCCACTTTGCAGATTGCGGAGCAGAGCGCAGCAGGAGCTAATTGTCTTAACTCTTTCCTCCAGGTGGAAAATACCAGGTGGGTCTCAGCGGCAAATAAAGATACCATGGATGGTAAAACTTGAGCAGCCTGTAGTTCATCTCTGGAATGTCACGTGGCTCAGCTGACCTTTTTACAAAGCAAACGATCCTTTGTCTTTTCGGAAATTCCTCAGTTTTTAAAGAGAATGCTGAAGTCTTTCTTTTTTTCTGATCTACGATTAGAAAGCTTACCAACAGTCATTGCTGTGGGAGGACTAAGAGTCTAATGGCAGTGCCGTTTTAAAGTCAACACTGTGTTCAGGATGTTCTTCAGCACACACCAAATATGCCAGCGCTCTTAATGCCAGCGGAATCCCAAAGATGCAAGCGTGAATGAATGTACACTCCCCTTTGGCAGCCTTAACTGCTCTATGTAAGCCAATTATCTGCAACACTAATTTCAGCAGAAAATATACAGTGGCCTGGTTGAATGCAGACCGGTGGACTCTTCTTCAGTTCTTGATAAGCAGAGTAAGGGTCCCTCAAATGCCTGGTCACATCCCTGCTCAGCACTGTTGCTTCTAACAAGCATCTCACTGGGTAAGGTCATTAGGTTACATCTGTCCCATTCCTGCTTCGGAAGGAAAACCACAGAAGTCACTCCAAAGAATCCTGAATCCTGGAGCAACTCCAGAAGAGGAATGGCTTTTTATTCAAGTTGTAGTATGCATAGCTGACCACACAGTCCTGGATAGTGGATGGAATCCTAAGTATTTCTTACTGGTTTCAAAATAGTTTTGAACTATCTTCAGTATTGATGGAATGACAGGTGCAGAAGACATCAGAACCAAGAGGCTGTTTAAGTTCCAGAAACCTAAGCACTGTGTTTTATTAATGTGGCATTAGAATGTTCATTTTTAGTTTTCTTAACTCTAGGGTTAAACCTTCTCTTGCGCTGGGGAACAGACGCCTGTCTGCCTCACAAGCTGTGAGCAAAGCAAGGGCGAGACTGCGAGGGCACTCGGCGATGTGCTGTGTCCCCAGTATACAACAGGGCCGCGGGAAGGAGCATGCGCATTCTGCCTGTGCCAAACAACTCTCATCTCTTTCGCTGCCACCACAGGTATTAACACTACATTTTCCCAAAGCACTGGAATAATCTTGCACCCGCCTGCTATGGGAAATGATTGAATGGAGCCCTCTCCTATGAAATAGTCAGGATTGTTGCCAACTCATACGAGTGAAAATTCTGTGACTTCTTTTTAAACTGAGAAGCCGGAAGCTAATTTCACTGGATTATCAGTGTAAATATTTTAGTAATAAAGCAGATCCCTCAATAAAACTGGTAAGGATCATCAGGTATGTGGTAACAATGTCATTATCTTGGTCAACAAAATAGGGATTATTAATTAGTATTAAACATGATAATGTACACTTCAATAAAAATTATGTTCAGTAACTGAATTTGTACCAACTGGTTTAATTTTGATCCATTAACCAAATTGGGGCAGGGGCATACTGATGAGTAATAAAATTAAAAGTGCCCTTGCAACCTGTACTATTTTATTTGTCTGTATTTTGAAGTATTTCTAGCATGGCCTTTAGCCTGTGAAACAAAACCTTCTTTTAACTTGCAATAAAACTAGCGAAGAAAGGTACAACTTGTTAAACAGATATGGACTCTTGCAGCAAGAGTCTGAGATTCCCTCTGCCACTCAAAGTGAGGATCTGCTGCTGTGTGCTTAATTCTCACCCCACTGCAATCTCTGCAGACATCAACTCACAGCCTTTGTCAAGTCTGATGGTGCAATTAAGGGATAGTCATGCTGATACTCGGTTTATAAGAAGTTTGTCTTATAAACTAAAAACCTTTTCAAAAAGTTTTCCTTACACACTTACAAAATATACCTTTACACACTGAAAATAAAATTCAAGATGCCTGGGCGGGGGAGGTTGAAGAAACAGGGTAACATGATATCAACAGCACAAAAGGACAGAGCTTACAAATCAAGTGTTCATGTAGAAAATGATTTTATTTAAAGTTCGAATCCCCTCCCAGTTACAGGGAGCTGCTTCTTTCTTCTCAATAAACTCTGCTTGCTTGCACTTAAATTTTATTTCATTAAAAACAGGGAAATGACAGACACGTACTACATGTTGTACCTCTTAAACAAAACTTCCTGATTTAAGGTCTTTTTGTTTTAAATTTAGTGTAAAAGTCTAATCTAAAACCAGAACTTCATAGCTGTTTTTTTCTAACTTACATAATGTAAAAACCTTGTTTTGTTCTAAGAACAGAACAGACTGGAAAACCTTCATTGTTACAAATTAGCTGTCGGTAAAATGTGCATGATGAGTCATTACCATGCATTGGCAGCAGCCAGCTTAACAATGCAGTGCACTTGTTCCGTTTGCTAGAAGAGCCCTTGTACATTGGCAGAGCTTTCCATGCAGAGAAGGCAGACTCCACACCTGTCTCCCTGGCAACTAGAGGGGAAGGCCGCAGCAGAAGGGGTGAGGCTGGGCCTTTCCACTGCACTTTGAAGCAGATCTGGGAAGGGTAGACAATTAATTTTGTTTTTCCAAAGTATTAAATTGTTAAAAAAAAAATAAGGCAAGAGGCTGGAGAGATGGCTTAGATGTCAATAGCACTGGGTGCTCTTCCAGAGGACCTGGGTTCACTTCCTGACACCTACATGGTGGCTCACAACCACCTGGAACTCCAGTTCCAAGGAGGCTGATGTCTTCTTTGGCACCTACAGGTGTTGCGTAAATGTAACATACATGTATACATGGGGGAAACATAAAAAAAAAAAAAAACACATTTCTTATAGACATGCAAAACTTTTAAAAATATTTCTCAAGAGCTTGTTTTTTAATCAGGAAAATATTCCTTATTTGACATTTGTTAGAGAAACAAGAGGAACAGAGTGAAGCTGGGGAAATGCTTGCCTCCTGTTGTAGGTTGACGGAGAAAAGTCCCCTATGGTTCATGTATTCGAAACACTTGGTCCCTAGCTGGTGGCACTTTTGAATGTTAAGACTTGCCAGATGAAGCCTGTCACTGGGGGCAGACTTTGACTGTCTAGCCTCGATCCAGTTCCACTTAACTGTGTGCCTTCAGGGAGTGGTGGTCTGATCTCAGCCTGTACTCGCTGTGCTGCCGTGGACACCTAAGCCCCCTGGAACTACAAGCCAAACAAAACCCTCTTCTTAAATTGCTTTGGTCACATGGTGTTTTAACACAGCAACAGATAGGTAACTAATATAGACATTGGTACCCAGAACTGAGGTTGCTGTGGAAACAATGTGACCATTTCTTGGAAGAATTTGGAAGACTGAACTTTTGAGAGCACTGTGAAACAAGACTTCCTGTCTGGAACCCAGGAGACTAGTGCTGCAGGTAAAGTAGACAGTAGAGGCCTTCGGAGAAAAACAATGTCTCAATTAGCAAATTGGCTTGAGGCCATTTATGTGACCCTTTGACAAAGAATCTGGCTACTTTCTACCCAAGTCCTGAGAACAGACAAGAAGCTGAATTACAAAGTAATGGACTACTTCCTCTGGCATTAGATATTTCTAGATAGTGTAACTTTGGCCAAGGAAAACCAGCATGTCTGGCAGAAATACAAAATGTACAGCTTGGAGAAAAAGCACAATGAAGTCATGTTCTGGAAAAGGCAGTCATTACTAGAGATTAGTGTTATCAAGAAGTCTGCTCTATGGCTGGAGAGATGGTTCAATGGTTAAGTGCATGGGCTGCTCTGCCAAAGGTCCTGAGTTCAATTCCTGGCCACCACATGGTGGCTTTCAACCATCTATAATGGGATATAATGCCCTCTTAGGCATACGTCCAGATAGCACTCATACCTAAAAAAAAAATACATTAAAACAAAAAGGGCCAGCTTTAAATTGGAACAATAGGACAGTTGGCCAAGGCAAGATTTCACCCAGATAAACCTCCAATATATGAAAGACAGCCTAAAATAAAGGCTGTTTGTTCCTAGAAAGCAACTTAACAAAAGAGCTGCTGTGGACAAAGGGAATGAAAGCTGGTCGTCTAATTTTGAGGTATTTTCCACATGGTACTAGCTTTGGAGGCATGAAAGAATGAAAGGTTTCTGGATTCTTCCTCCCTTCTTGGCTTCAGCAAGCCAAGCAACATGTGGTAGAGATGGAGTTTCTGCAAGAGGGCCATGAGGAGGCCAGTGACTGATGCTATGGTGGGGAAACCAAAGCTCTGAGCCATCCGCCAAGGAGGCCGCACACAGCAGAATCACATCTGTGTTGCAAGCAGCAATGCTGGAGGGGCAGCCAACCAAAGCCTTTGAAACTAAACACTTAGTGGACATGGAGCTGCAGGATTTGGTGTGTTATCATGCTGGTTTTGGTCTTGCTTTGGTTCAGTACTTCTTCACTATGCCCACCGGTCCTTTTTGGAACGGGACTGGATATTCTGTGCCCTTGTATGGTGGAAGCATGTAACTGGTGTTTTGATTTACAGGGGGTCATAAGGGATCGCACTGAGTCTTAGAAGGACTTTGAACTTCAAAACTGTAATGACTATGGAACTTTTGATATTAGATTAGCTGCATTTTGCATGATATGGCTATGGGCCTATAAGCATCATGGGAACAATGTTGTAGATTGGTAAGAAAAAATATAACACCCATGGATTTATGTATTTGAACAGTTGGTCTTCAGCTGGTAGAACTTTTAGGACAAGAAATCTAGCCGGGGGAATTACATCACCAGGGACAGTTAATAACCTCACCCTGCTTCCAGTTCACTCTCTGCTTTTTCTGTATGGTGGAGATGTGATCTCTCAGCTTCTTATTCTTGCTCATGTGCCTCCCTACTAGGATGGACATCAAGTCCTCTGGAACTACAAACCCAAATACTCTTGTGACGTTGCTTTCGGTTACAGTATTTTATCACAGCAACTGAGAAGGAATACAGCGTGAACACATGCAAGACCTGAGTTTGGGTTTTCTGGCCCATATAAAACTTGGCCATGGTGTGTGCACCTTCTAAGACAGAAGGCAGAGGTGATGGGCGTCTCCCTGGAAGTTCATGAGCTATCTGGCAAAGTTCCAAGTCAAAGAGAGACTGTCTAACCAAAGGTAAAAAAGCATCCGAAGTTCTTTTCTGACATACATATGCAAGTGAATGCCCACAACTGTACTTGCCCCTACACAAAGCAAGTACCTGGGCCAGGCAGATGTAGAGCTGGACTACAAATGGGGACCAAGGCTTGGGATAGTCAGACAAAGGAGGGGAGTTAGGTAAGAGCAGGACTGGGCTGCTCCAGCGGCCGGGTGTGAGGAATGTTTCTCATGCACTGGCTCTCTCCAGGGCACTTATGGTTGGGTTCAGGGAGGGTGAGCATCCTATGCTGTCTCTCCATCTCTAGGCTCATGGCGTGGCTGTGGCACTATTCCGCTTTAGCACGACCTCTTCATACTGTTGCTGTGTCAGTAACCCTTCTGTTATGCTCTTACTTTCTTCAAATTTCGGTAACACAACCGCAATGTAGCCTTCGGTGGATGGCTGGGGACAGAGCATTTAGCTTGGTCAAATGACTGCTAACCGGCACATTGAAAGGCTACGCTTCCCCACCTTCCCCTACCTTTTCTTGGAGAAGAGATGGCTTATGAAGAATATTTTCATTCACCTCCATCAGCCGACCTCTAACACAGCTAGATATGGTATATTCTTCTCCATCGGAGCAGTATATCTTACACAGAGGTGCAAGTTCTGTTAGAAACTGTGCCCCCTGGGTAACGAGATGAAAGAAGCCAATTAATTGTGTATTTCCACTTCCTCTAATATACCCCTCACTATTAAAACAGGATTCTAGGCTTGGGACTGATGTTTTACAGGAAAATGATTTAAGAGCATAAAACCATTCATGTACTTGAACAACCTACTATGTGCTAGGGACCACCAACATAACAACCTACTATGTGCTAGGGACCACCAACATAACAACCTACTATGTGCTAGGGACCATCTTTTAATGGGTAGCTTAGTTAAAGGCTAAGAATGGATTTTTTTTCAATTGCAAATGAGAAATCTATATATGGCTAGGCATAAAGATTTTAAGTTACAGGATAATTCACTGCAACCAATAATATAAAATTCAATATAACATATGGCAGCAATATCCTACAGTTTTTTTTGATTTATTTATTTATTATGTGTAGAACATTCTGCTTCCATGTATTCTGCAGGCCAGAAGAGGGCGCCAGATCTCATTACAGATGGTTGTGAGCCACCATGTGGTTGCTGGGAATTGAACTCAGGTCCTCTGGAAGAACAGTCAATGCTCTTAACCAATGAGTCATCTCTCCAGCCCCTACAGTTTCATTAAGATCCCTGTCTTCTGTGGGGTGTGGTGGTTATACACCTTCAATCTCTCTGCACAGAAGACAGAGCTAGGTGAATCTCTGAGTTAGAGGCCAGCCTGGTTTATTCATCAAATTCCAGGTTAGGCACAGTTACAGAGTGAGACCCTGTCTCAAAACAAAAACCAAAAACTAAAAAGTATCTAAATGATCCCTATCTTTTATGTTAGAAATTAATAGGTAAAGGAACTTCTTTACAGGGTCAACCACTACGACTTTTTGGAAGGCAGCTATGCTCACCACTATACCACCAATTCAGATTACTACAACTTTTTTGAAGAAGGAATGTTTTTCTTTTTCTTTTTCTTTTTTTTTTTTTTTGAGACAGGGTTTCTCTGTGTAACTTTGATGCCTGTCCTGCAACTAGCTCTGGTAGACCAGGCTGGCCTCGAACTCATAGAGATCCTCCTGCCTCTGCCTCCTGAGTGCTGGGATTAAAGGTGTGCGCCACCACTACTTGGCTAGGAGTGCTTTCCTAACTAAAAAACAAAACTAGTGGGCTGGAGATAGCTCGGAAGTTCAGACGACTATCTATTTACTACCCCTGAACAGACTATCTATTTACTACCCTGAACAGACTATCTATTTACTACCCTGAACAGACTATCTATTTACTACCCTGAACAGACTATCTATTTACTACCCTTGAACAGGACCAGGTTTAATTCTCAGCACCCACACGGTAGCTCACAACTACCTGTAACTTTGGTTCTGGGGGATCTGACAAGCTCCCTTACCTCTACAGGTTCCTGCACACACATGGTATACATACATACACATAAATAAAAATAAGAACAATATGTTTAAGTAAACTCCACAAAACTAACTGAAACACATGCCTTTTAACTAATATTAAATATTAGTGCATATTTTAATCCACTACCTGATAGCACGTATGGTCATTGTTTCGGATACTCTGGGAGGTGGGTATATCGGGGGTTGTTTTATCTATGTGCAGTGTTTCATGCACTGCCCTCTTTTTATGAACTTTTTCTATAGTGAACACAGGTCATTGGAGCCAAGATTCTGTTTTATTTTTGAGAGTTTTGTTATGTAGCCTTATCCAGCTGGTACTTACTATATGGCCTCATACTTCCAACTGTGCTACCTCAGCTACCCAAGAGCTGGGATACAGATAAAGGCCTATCTTCCATCTCCTCTCTTGGGGATAAGAATGTGAACACAGAATCTATTATGATAGACATTATACCTCCAGAACACCTTTTCTTCTCCTTTTTTTTTCAGGGGTGGGTGTTGTTTTTACTGAAAATGATTACACTGAACTGCCAGAAAAAGCCTGGCTCCATTATAGCACAATTATAGGGGGACATCACAGAATTATAGGAACATACCCGCTTAAATTTCCCAGACACTTTGTTCTGAAGTCTGCTACAGTTGGTACTGATCTGATAGGAGATACTTTTAATAGTTTTGCCACTTTGAAGAACGGGATGAGATCCTGCCAGTGTGATGACACATATTCTACAAGGAGAAAAGAAGTCAATCCTCCATTGCTGCATGGCTGGAGACGCCCTGCTGTAACAGTACCTACTGAGACGACCGCCCAACCAGCCTTCTAGAACGCAGTCCAATCACCACCTCTTTCGGCTGGGACTGGAGGCTAAATGTAGCAGGGGGAGTATAATGACGGAAGAGGAGAAAACAGGATTGAATTTTCTTCCCAGAAAAGGAACAGTATCTTGAGTCTTTAGCTAACCCTGAAGTAGCAGAGAAGCAAGGCATGACTCTGTCCACAGGCCTCCACAGTGAGCCATTCCATAGGTCTGGCTCTTCAGTGGTTGGCACAGTAAATGAATAGGACTTGCACCTGCCACTACACTCTTAAAATACCATCTCAACACAGGAGAAGACTGTTGACAGAGGTTTCTGTCCCACCCAGTCCTGCAGCTGTTCTGTCCCAAAGAAACACTTAGAGGTCTACATTAATCATAAACTTGTTGACCTGTTAGCTCAGGCTTCTTATTAACTTTTCTACCCTACATTAACCCATAATTCTTGTCTGTGTTAGCCACGTGGATCACCAAGGCATTCTCACCTTGCTTCCTCTGCGTCTGGATGACAACTGCAAACTGAACCTTTCCTCTTCCCAGAATTCTCCTTTTCTGGTTGCCCCACCTATACTTCCTGCCTGGCTAATTGGCCAATCAGCATTTTATTAAAACAATACAAGACCATTGTCCCATTGCTACCCCCCCCACCTTTTCAAAACGAGAACTCTGAATCTAGAATCTGAATCCTTAGCTTTCTGAAAGGCTAGCCTCACGGGGGAGGTACTAGGCAGAGCCATGTTTACTGCCAGAACTCTATGGAGTTTCAAGATCCTTGCCACCACCAAAAAGCATGCAGTCAGCTATTCATCAACATCATTTAAGTGTTTCGTGGTGGGGCCTCTTAAAAGAGCTGCAAGGTTTTTGCAGCTAAAGCTGAGTCAGAAAATCTCTCTTAAATGAGACATGCTTGCCTCTAGCAAACAGCCCACCAGAGAAAATGCTGCTACCAAGAAGCCATGCTTAACTCTGTTCTTTTGTGTCTGGAATTACTTTCCAAGCCTTCTCGGATTTTAAGTGGATTTAGTTGTCCACATTGGCGCTATTCCTTGCCGAATTTCCTGAATGCTCATATCCAGCCCAAGACTACATTAGGCTAACTACCAGAAGTGCTGGTAACTGAAGAATTCTTGGTTTGCTTACCGGTTGGAGTGCTGTAGTATACAGTGGTCCTCACAGGGTTTTCCTTTAACATCTAGAGGAATAAATGAGTTGCTGGTTCTTGAACTGGTATTTACTATTACCATGTGATTACCCTCTTTGGTTCATGGAGATAGTTCACCATGAAGCTGGGGCTAATGCTGATGACAGAGGTCAAAGTAAATAAAGCTATGGAGTGTTTAAGTGGCCTAATCCAGACAGAATTATTTATGCATTGTTAAGGCAGGTAAGGCTATTAACTCCTCCATCTTGTCCCTTTAAAAGGAGTATACCTATTATTTCTATTAGAGAAACATAATAAGCACCACATTGTGGTGTTGTGGGGCTGCCTTTTCTTTTTTAAAAAATGATTTATTTACTTTTATTTTACATGCATTGATGTTTTTCTTGCACGTATGTCTGTGTGAGGCTGTCGGAATCCCCTGGAACTGGAGTTACAGGGAGTTGGAAGCTACCAGGTGGGTGCTCGGAATTGAACTCAGGTCCTCTGGAAGAACAGGCAGTGCTCTTAACAGCTGAGCCATTCCTCCAGTCCCAAGGGTTGTCTTTAAGTTATGCAAAAACCAAATTTTGGGAAAATTCAGTCGTTAGGAGGGTTGCTTATGCTAATTTTGGCCCAGTCTTTATCTGTTCGTGTGCGTCCACTGCTTTTCTAAAATAAAAAGGCTAAAACAGAGATTGGCGAATTCCCAAAGGTGGCGTCGATATTTTCTGGGCACATGTAACAGGACATCTGGAGAGCCTACTTTGAAACGCCAAGTGGACAATATGAGCGGTTTCTTAACACTAGATACTGCTTCCTGAACTTCTCTTAAGGCTCTCTCCAGCGTTAAGGTTTCCTCCCGCCTCCGTCTAGGATTGAGCCCCACAGGCACACAAACACTAGGCAGCCCAGACAGACCAACGCGGGGTTCCTTCGTTTACGTCACCCCCCCCTCCCCCGCCCCACATTGCCCTGCGCTTCCCATGTCGGATGCGCCTATTTTATTTCTCCAACAAAGCAACCCTGTGTTCCTGGTATCAGGAAGCTCAGGTTAGCGCACGGGAGCCTTACACCGGGGAGCAGGAATCCCCGCGGCATCCGCCTGGTAGCGCAGAGCTCACCACCATTCCGCACTTACCCGCTTTATACCAGCGAGTAAAGTATCGATCCACAAGGGAGGGCGCCGCGGGTTCGGTAGCCATGGTTACCTCTGGCCCTGCCAACCCTCCCTCTCGGCTCCCGAGCTCTTCCATTCTGCGGGTCCAGGCCAGAGGGAGATTACCTCCCGCGTGGTAGCGTCGTGCGCATGCGCGCACCTCGTCAGTCTCCTTTCCCTCCCCTCCCTCCACCAGTCTCTGGCACTCGCGGGGACAACGCCCGACTGTGGCACTAATACAACCGGGAGCCGGAGGGCTGAAGGACAGCAGACAACAGTCGTGCACAACCCTACTAGGCTCCCGCTAGCAACTGGAGAGGCCCGATCGCTCGGCAACGCCTACGTGGTGACGTCACGCCGCCCACGCGCCTCGCTAGTGACGCCGCGCTTGCGCCTGCGCCTGGCTTGCGCTAGCTGACGGGTTTCGCCCATCAGTGGTGCGAGTCTCTGTCTCCCGTGTGCGGTGGCGGATTCCTCCCAAACCCAGTGCGTCTTAGGAGCTCGGGGCCGCAGACCGAGGCGACGGCCTAGTCTTGCGAGGGCGTCTCAGGTGAGCGATTGCGGGCGATCGCGCCCGAGCCGCTGCGCGCGGCCAGGCCCAGCAAATCCAGGACGGTCCTAGTGTAGGGGCGAGCCACGCATTTCTGCCCGTGCAGAGGCCTGGCCCGCCTCTCTCCTCGAGTGTCGCGTGCTTTCTGCACGCTTGTTCCCCGAGGCCATCCTGAAGCGCTGCTGGGCACAGCTGCCGGGGTTGTGGATCCCCTCCCCCAACTGCATGGATTCCTTGCCGCGTGTAGATAAAACCTCTATCAGGAATTTGTTAGCCCATCATGGAGGCTTCAGCGCCTTGCTACGGGTCCCTTCTCGCATCAGAGATTTTCTGTGGCGTATTGTATCCGGGGTTTCCTGAGCTGGCGTGCCTAAGCCGTGATTTCTGTGGCGTGATTGCGTAGTCTTTTGTCTTCGGGGCCTAACAAAAATTTGATGGACGTCGCATAACGGATCGTTGATACTGCGTAAAGGATGCGTTTGTATAATGAGAGCCGTGATGACAACCAGTGAATACCTCAATGTGAAAGAGTGAAAAAGAGGCAATTTTAGCTTGTGGAAACAGACAGGTGACAAGAAGTATCCGGCTAGGATGAGCTGTCATTTGGTAAAAGAGTAGCAGATCCTTTGTTTTGCAGGTTGCATTTCATGTGCTTGTAATGGCCAGCTTATGGTAACATTAGGAGATACTGAGTTTCATGTTCAGTTTGGATTTGTTCAGTTACAGCGAGGTATATAGGTTTCTCTAATTTTCCTTTTAGTTAGCTATCTAGTATGCGTCCTGTTCTGAACAATTAGCCTTAAGGTGGGTAGAAGAAGAGCAAGGGGAGAAAATGGAACACGGTCAGACTACTCGGACATGATTGGGGTTGTGTGATAGGACCCTCAGCACATACGTGGATGGGGAAAAGTTAAATTCATGGAACCAGGGGAGTTGGAGATGGAGGTGCCAGAGGAAGGATATTAACAGCTTATGATTCTGGAAGATACTCTTTTTCCTGTCTTTGAAAGCATTTAGGAAAGTACAGGGCTGTGTCCCTTTGAAAATTAAAGAAGTGAGGATTATGGGGATGACAATTCAGAGAAGTCAGTTTGGATGCTAAAAGGATTGGGGATTTGGGAGATTAATGGGCTTGCCTTGCAGTTCATGCCCACGGAGGCCAGAAGATGGCGTGGGATCTCCTGGAACTGGAGCTATTGATGGTTGTTAACTGCAGTGTAGGTGCTGGGAATTGAATTCAAGTCCTGGAAGAGCAGCCAGTAATCATTGACTGTGGACAGAGACTGCTCTTTTGTTCCTGGATGCCCAGACCCGAAATAACCACACAAACTATTAATTACAACATTGCTTGGCTGATAGCTTATGCATATTTCTGACTAACTCTTGCATCTTAAATTAATCCATTTCTACTAACCAGTGTATTGCTACGAGGCTCATGGTTTACCAGTAAGATTCTGACTGGCAATTGGTGTCTTTCTCCTTCAGCAGCTACATGCTGTCTCCTTGACTCCATCTACTCTCTATATATCTCTTCCAGCCTGACTATATTCTGCCCTGCTATAGGCTGAAGCAGCTTCTTTATTAACCAATGGTAATAGAACATATTTATAGCATACAAAGGGGAATCCCACATCATCTCCCCTTTTCTCTCTAAACAAAATTATATATAGCAAAACAGGTATCAAGCAAGAATTACAGTTATGCTGTTCGTATATACTTTATCTTTTATCATAACTAAGTAAAACTATAATTATAACTATTCTTCAACTCCATCAAAGACCCCAGAAGGATATAATATTACCTAAGTAAAAGAAAGTGCATTGTAAGCAACTTCCAAAGTTCTAGAATTGACAGACATCTCGCTGCCTGAACCCACAGTTCTTTTGTATTGTTGGGGCATCCATCTTCAGCCTACTGGCCCATAGTATCTGGCAGACTTTTCCATGAAGAAGGAAATTTCAAAGACAGGTCTGCCTATATTGGCAGTTTGTCAGTCATTTTCCTCTGTGTCCTGCAGAATGTATGGCAGACTCTTTCATGAAGCAGGAACCCCAAAGGACCATCTTACCTTCTTTAGGCAACTTCAGCCGCCATTTTTCTACAGGTCCTGCATATCCAGTTTATATAGCATCAAGCAGTCTAGGAAAGAGCAGTTTCTTGCCCAAATAGCTAACCAACTCCATAAGGAGCCTCTTCAATACCCACCAGTCTTTGAAAGGTTTGAAGAATAACTATCCATCGGAAATATATCTCTGTATATCTAGAAAACCTAGCTAACATGACTTCAAAATTGAATATTATAGATGATTATTATCCGGTATTTCTTAATTATGCATTACATTTTTAAATGAGCTCCAGAAACACAATACCTTAATCAAGAGCAAAAAAATACATATAACAAAATTGACCTTAAATTTGTATCAATAGGGCTGGAGAGATGGCTCAGTGGTCAAGAGCATTGCCTGCTCTTCCAAACATGGTGGCTTACAACCATCTGTAATGAGGTCTAATGCCCTCTCTGGCCTGCAGGCATACATGTAGACAGAATATTGTATACATAATAAATAAATATTTTTAAAAAGTTGATTTTAAAAAATCAATAGACCAAGATCCATACCACTGCAGAGTATTCATCTCTATAGCATATTCCCCTTTAAATGTAAGCAAATATTTATAAACAGTCATTTAGGGTATTTGGGCATTGTTCTTTAGACTACTTCCTGCTGATTTGGGGTGTTGTTATTCAGGTCTTTTAAGGGATATCCTATGTGGTAGGTCCATCTCAGCCAGCAGTCCTGAAGCTGTCATGGATGTTGTACCTTCTGGGCCATTGTTTCAGGGGGTCTTGTTTGATCAAACCATATTAGCCAGTAAGGAATCCACAGTTTTTTATCCTCTGTGGAAACAAAAGCAGAACCTCTTTTCCAAAACATATCCTTAGGCCCAAATTTTGAAGTCAAGATTCCTTTATGTTGGTTTCACTTAGCAGCCCCCAGAATCAAATCTCTCTCTGTACTTAGCTCATTCACAGTCAAAAAATTCAAAGAAAACACAATAATATACATAATCCAGACTCTCTGTGTATCCCATCTTTTTTTAAAATATTTATTTATTATATATACAATATTCTGTCTGTGTGTATGCATGCTGGCCAGAAGAGGGCACCAGACCTCATTACAGATGGTTCTGAGCCACCATGTGGTTGCCAGGAATTGAACTCAGGACCTTTGGAAGAGCAGGCAATGCTCTTCACCTCTGAGCCATCTCTCCAGCCCCTGTGTATCCCATCTTTATGTGGCCTACTTTTATTACTCTATTGCTTTTTCTTTTTTTTAAAGATTTATTTAATATTTATACAGTGTTCTGTTTGTATGCTTGCTAGCCACAAGAGGGCACCAAATCTCATTACAAATGGTTGTGAGCCACCATGTGGTTGCTGGGAATTGAACTCTGGACCTCTGGAAGAACAGTCAGTGCTCTTAACCTCTGAGCCATCTCTATTACTTTTTCTATAAGTTTAATATTTATTATTTTTACTCCTTTGATCTATGACTGTACTCTTTTATATTATAACTGTCTATACACTTTCTCCTCTCTCTCTCTCTTTCTCTTTCTCTCTCAAGACTATGTACATTTATCCAACACTGCGACTCATTTAGGAGGCTTTTCCATCTGAATTTGTCTTTATTGCATGCATATCTGTAATTATTTTTTGACCAAGAATGCTTTTTTCTTTTAAATGCTAAGTGGGTGTGGCTAGGACCAACTCCATGGCCCTGCGTGTTGGCTTCACCCAGTCCAACATGGTGGAGGCATGTTTACTGCCTCAGAGAGCCATACATATTGCTCCAGCTCAAGGGTCACAGTGGGTCTGCTTCACCATTAAGCAATTGTAACACGCTACTCACAGACCCCATTTAAGTGCTCAGCCTCTTGAAAGAATCAGAGCTGTTTGTGCAACCAGTACAAACCAGGAAGCCCGCCCCTAAAGAAGCCGCACAAAAGACCTCTCTTAAAGGAGCCATGATACCCCTGTTCACCACCAGCAAAGTGAGCCATCTAGGGGGGGAAATGTGGCTACCAAGAAGCTGCGCTAAACTCTTGTTTTTTTGTGTCTAGAGTTTTTTATTTTTCCAAGCTCTCTCAGGTTTTCTGTGGATGTAGCTGCCCCACGTGGGTGTGCTAATTTGTAACCAGAGACTGCTCATTCGTTCCAGGCTGCCCAGACCTGAAATAGTCACAGAAACTATATTAATAACAACACTGCTTGGCCAATAGCTTCTGCCTATTTCTAGCTAACTCTTACATCTTAAGTTAACCCGTTTCTATTAATCTGTTTACTGCCATGAGACTTGTGATTTACTGGTAAGGTTCTGACCGGCGACTGGCATCTTTTTCCTTTGGCAGCTGCATGGTGTCTCCTTGACTCCGCCTGCTTCCTCTATATATCTTCTCCAGTCTGGCTATATTTTGCCCTGCTATAGGCCAAAACAGCTTCTTTATTAACCAGTAGTAATAGAACATATTCATAGCATACAGAGGGGAATATCACATCAATTAACCTTTGAGCCTTCTTTCCAGACCTGAACTCAGTGATTTTTAAAAACTCAAATTGTGCCGGGTAATGGTGGTGCATGCCGTTAATCCCAGCACTCAGGAAGCAGAGACAGATGGATCTCTGAGTTTGAGGCCAGCCTGGTCTACAGAGCGAGTTCCAGGACAGTCTCCAAAGCTACAGAAAAACCCTGTCTCGAGAAACCGAGAAAAAGAAAAAAAAGTTCAAATTGTTTTGCTGTGTTTATCTGTTGGAGTCCAGTAAGAAAAGTAGAGGCCACAGAAGGATTTATTCAGCAGGATTTATTATGAATTATTAGTTAAATAACTATAGGAGGAAGAAAAGGTGAAGGGAACGTTGAAGTAATTTAGAAGATGTACTGAGGGAAGCCTTCAGCATGTTGACGTCATCAGGACCTAAATCTTGGGAGAATGTCCCTGTGATACTAGTATTCAAACTCAGGAACCTCCAGATGAGGCCTGGGGCTGGATTTCTGTGTCTGGACATATAGCATGCTTGATTATTGCTCCTGCCTTAGGGATGGCAGTGATGAGGGCTCTGCCCTCACCAGAGACCGGGACCCAGGGTCTTTATAAACGTAAAGGATAATTGGTGGGATGGTAGTCACAGTTACAGACAGATAATGGGGAGAAGTGAGTCCTATTAATTTGCTGTAGAATCCATATCCTGGATTCTTTGGACACAGGGCAGCATATATTTTGATGACTAGAATCCAAGTTCATTGAGAGGGATATGGAATATGGTCATTTGATCATGGCAACAGTAATAGTCTAGACTGTGGTTATCATTTGATTATGTCTCCAGATTTGACATATAATTTAATCTCCACTTTAGCCGTGTGTAAAGCTGGTCCCTCTAGGATGAGAGTGTGATTGTGTATGTGCTGGTATGTTCGCATGAACAGTAAGTACCCTGTTAATCTCATGACCACACCTCTACTCCATGGATCATGCTTGAGACGAGTGTGGCCATTTATCACTGTTAAGGTCACCCATTTTCTTTTCTTTTTTTTTTTTTCTTTTTTTTTCTTTTTTTTTCTTTTTTTTTTTTTGTTTTTTTGTTTTTTTGTTTTTCGAGACAGGGTTTTTCTGCAGCTTTTTTAGAGCCTGTCCTGGAACTAGCTCTTGTAGACCAGGCTGGCCTCGAACTCACAGAGATCCGCCTGCCTCTGCCTCCCGAGTGCTGGGATTAAAGGCGTGCGCCACCACCGCCCGGCTAGGTCACCCATTTTCTGTAGGCATTCATGTTTCATCAAGGAATGTTTGTTTTTCCTCAGAAATTGCTTCATCATGAGAAATCTGAAGTTGTTCCGGACTCTGGAATTTAGGGACATTCCAGCACGAGGGAAACCTCAGTGTTTCTGTCTCCGAACTGAACGGGGAACAGTGATCATCGGCTCAGAATGTGGGCTGATTGAAGTGGACCCTGAGCAAAGAGAAGTAAGTCACCGAGGAAGATGCCAGCTCCTGGCTTGGCCCTGTGCTTGTTCTTCTCCCTGCTAGTCCCTCTCTGTATCCAAAGCAATTGGCGGATTCCTGCGTAGTCGTCCTCTTTGCTTTTTGTAGATGGCTTACTAGATAGAACTTAAATAGGAGCCAACTCAACTCTGTTACTCTTGTAAGACAAGCTGGCAAAGCGTTGACCTTATAGTTGATGTGGGTACCTCACATTTTACCCTGCCTACTGTGAATTTGCGTTATAACAGTGATCAATTCTGAATGCACATGAGTATTGTCCATGGGCCTTTTACATTTTACTTATTTTGTGGTGCTGGGATTTGAAACCCCATACCCCAGACTTGCAGTCTTTTAAGCATGTAGGCTTCTGTCCTAGATGGACTAAAATCCCAGTTCTTATTGCTTGAACTGACTGTGGATATTTCTGAAAATTGTAAGGTGATTTCAATATGTTCCCTTGATTATTTGTTGCTACTCATATGTTTTATTTAGGTGATTTATTGTCTTTGCCCACATTGTAGAAATCTTAGGAAGCTGTATTTAGGGGATTGGGCATGTAGCCCAATGGTAGAGGCCCTGGATTTGATCTCTCCATTGACAAAAAACAAGTGCATAAAGAGTATAGTCATGACCCTGAGAGATGTCTCGTCTCGGAGGTTAAGAGCACTGGCTGCTCTTCCAGAGGACCTGGGTTCAGTTCCCAGCACCCATGTAGCAGTTCACAGTGTAAATCTAGTTCCAGGGGATCTCACACTGTCAAACAGATACACATACAGGCAAAGTCCAGTGTACATTAAATAAATAAATAAATATTTTTAAAAGGGGCATAGCCATTAGCTTTATTTTTTATTGGATATTTTTAAAGAGACCCTATTTTTTTACCATTTGTTTTGCAAAAAAAGAAAAGGTTACATCAGCCATTCTTGTTAAAGACAATAGAGTTGTATCATTTTTGAAATGAAAGTTTGGGTTTTAATCTAGGGAGAGTACTTGGAAAAGTTTTTTGTTATAAAAGAATCATTGGGGCTGCAGAGATATTTAGCGGTCAGGAGTGCTGGCTGCTCTTAAAAGAGGACCCCAGTTTGGTCCCCAGCACCCATGTGGCAGCTTTCAGCATTTACAACTACAATTCCAGGGAGTCTCACTCTCCACTGGCCTCTGAAGGCACCAGGTATACACATGGGACACATGCATTTGGACAAAACACTCATACACGTAAAATAAATGAATCTTATATGTAAAAGAATTATTAGAAACATTTTGTTTCTGGAAATCAGACGGCTCTTGGATGTAGACACTAACCTGCTTACGTGTGTGCTTCTGTGAAAGGTGAAGACTGAAATCTCTCTGGTGGCAGAGCGCTTTCTTCCAGAGGATGGGAGCGGCTGCATTGTGGGCATTCAGGGCTTGCCGGATCAGGAGTCCGTGTGTGTGGCCACTGCCTCTGGGGATGTCATCCTCTGCAACCTCAGCACACGCCAGGTGGGTTAAGGACCAGTGAGGAGGAACTGTCAGGTAGCCTAGCTGAGCTCTTACTCGCTTTGTGTTGCGTCTTTTAATTTATAACCATGGTATTGAAACACTTGAAAATTAAATAGCCTTACCTTAATTTCAGTAGTTAAAAAACAAATTTAGTTAAGTCTACTGCCTGTATTTATCACATAGGACAATTGGGATGTTGCATTTCAAATTAGAACTTAAAAGTTGAATAAAAACTTATTGTGGGGGGGCTGGAGAGATGGCTCAGAGGTTAAGAGCATTGCCTACTCTTCCAAAGGTCCTGAGTTCAATTCCCAGCAACCACATGGTGGCTCACAACCATCTGTAATGAGATCTGGTGCCCTCTTCTGGCCTTTCGAAGGCATACATGCAGACAAAAAACTGAGAATACTGTACACATAATAAATAAATAAATAAATAAATCTAAAAAACTTATTGTGGTATTCTGCCTCCTACCTGAATTTAATACAAGCACTACAGTTCACACTGTTGCATGCATAATATGTATGTATTACTGTACTAATTATCTCGTATAGTAGTGCACTGGAAACAGTGTGAGACTTGAAGGGAGTTAGACTGCAACCTATTCACTCTAGAATAAGTCTCATTTTATGGATTTCCTTCCTTTTTTTCTTCTTCATTCTATTTTGTTTTCCCCATTTTTTCTTTCTTTGTGACAGGGTCTTACTGTGTTTTCCTGACTGGCCTCAAACTCTCAGAATTCCTCTGCCTCTTATGTGCTGGCTTGCCTTTCTTATCTTTTTTTTTTCTAATTTTTTAATTTTTTTATATGTACGAGTGTTTTCCTTGAATGTGTCTGTGCACCACATGCATGTTTGCTGCCTGTGGAGGCCAGAGGAGGCTTCAGATCTCTTGGAACTGGAGTTACAGATGATTGTGAGTTGCTCTGTGGATGCTGGGAATTAAAGCTGGGTCCTCTGGTAAAGCAGCCAGTACTCTTAACCTCTGAACTGTCTTTCGACCCCTTCTCTTAAAAAAAAAAGTTGATTTATTTTTGTGTGTGTAAGGTAGGTGTGTGAGAGGCCGTGCCGTGGTAGGTGTGGAGGTGAAGGCAAGCTTGTGGGAGTCAGTCACTCTTTCCTTGTACCATGCAGTTCTGGGGCTTGAGCTCAGGTTGGCGGCCTTGTGCAAAAAGCACTTTTACCCACTGAGCTTCTTTTCTTACCTTCTTAGTAGTACAATTTCCTGATCTTTTTAAAAAACTTCTTTGAAGTAGGGCATGGTGTCTCATGCCTACAGTCCCAACACTCAGAAAGCTGAGGCAGGTGGATTGCCATTATTTCAACAAGAACAGGAACAATCATAAAAGGATTGCCCCATTAATTTGATATCTCCCCCCTCCCTAGTTTGATTTGGTTTTTTTCAAGGCAGAGTTTCTCTGTGTAGACCTGGCTGTCCTGGAACTCACAGCAGCTGGTCTCCCTCTGCCTCCCGGAGCTGAGCCGCCGAGTGCTGGGTTTGGCGTGAGCTGCCGTGGCTGTCTGCCGTGGCTGTCTGCCGTGGCTGTCAGTTGCCATCTTTTCAGCACTGCTTGTGCCACAGGAGTCGCAGTGTTACTAATAGTGAGGTAACAATTACAGCTTGTAATTACTAATTGCTTGTATTATGCCAAGTCATTTTTGCGTTCTTTAATGCAGTTTATTTATTTTGTTTTTTCAAGACAGGATTTCATTGTGTAGTCCTGACTGTCCTGTGCTTCACTGTGTAGACCAGGTTGGCCTCAGAATCACAGAGATCTTGCTCTTAGATTTACTTTGCTTCCCAAAGACCTTAATAATAACAAGCCTTTCCTAGCGGCATTGTTTTATCTCATTCATGAGACATGTGTCCCTTCTACTCACTATGCTTAATTTTGTGTCCAGTGTCTCAACAGCTGTTCCTGAAGGCACATCTGGTGGATCTTTTCACTTTGGGGTTTTACATTTTGATTGTTTTGGTTGATTCCATAGTAAATCTTTATTCAGGCAATGGTGGTCTAACTATCACATCCCTTTTTGATATTATTCTCTGATGCAGCTGGAATGTGTTGGGAGCGTGGCTAATGGTATCTCTGTCATGAGCTGGAGTCCTGATCAAGAACTGGTGCTTCTTGTCACAGGTAAAGTTTCCACTGGTGCCGAACTGGCCGTGTAAAACTCGCTCCTGATGTCACACAGTCTCCTTAAGTTCGGAAACTTCTTGGAACAGTGGTAGCAGGTTAATGCCAAGTTAATCTATTCTTAAGTCTTATCTCTCTGCTAGCACACCAGTTGTTGTGCAGCTTTATAGCCTTTGGGAGTGAGAAACAGGTTTGAGAGCTGAGGGATCTGCTGCGTTCACAGTGAGGCCATCAGTGTCAGCAGTGTTAACTCTAAACGCGGGAGTGCGCCCAGCGGCTTCCTTCACATTGGTTGATTTTGTATGCATTTTGCAGTTGAGTTTTAACCTTCTTTAAGCCCTTAAGCCCCCACAGATTTTCCTCCTGATTACTCTTTTTCATGGGCCAGTTCCCATTCTTTGAGAAACCTTTACAGGACTCTCCTAGACTCTGCATGAGAATCTTGTCTTTGCTTGCTTTTGGATTCATTTTACTAATAATTAGGGACCTCTATAGTAACCCCAAGGCCATGGGTGTAGGTGCACATGCCACAGAGTGGATGTGGAGGTCACAGGACAACTTGCAGGAGCCAGCTCACCACGTGGGTTTTAGGGATTAAGCTCAGGTTGTCAGGCCTGGGGTAGCATGCTAGTCGAGCCATCCTGCCTGTCTATAAACACCTTTTCACAGCTCTTCTGTGTGCCTGCTTTTCTTTTCCCTTGATATTCGTTATTTCAGAGAAGTTCAATTTATTTCTGCAGAAGTGTCTTGGAATGGTTGATTTATTACAGGAACAAGAATGTTTTTGATTTGTTCCCTAAGGTCAACAGACCCTGATTATGATGACAAGAGCCTTTGAAGTGATCGCAGAGCAGCAGATCCACCAGGAAGATTTTGGTGAAGGTAAGCGTTGCTCTGAAACATGCTCTGACCTGAAGTTCCTCAGTTTTGCTCATTTCCTTATGCGTGATACTTGTCATGTGCCCAAAGAACTTCGGTCATCCCAGTTCATAGCAGACATAAACTCCCTGTCTCTTCAGATCTGAGAGGTGGCTTTCTCAGTATTCTGTGCTTAAGGTTTCCTGGACATTACTTAAACCTTAGGAAAGGCTTAGATGAGAAGTACAGGAAAAGTATTGTTCAAGTTAGAATAAGGAGAGCATATTTGGAGTACAGTTCCATAGACCACAAGAAAGAGGTAGTGTGGGAGAAGGCAGTGTTTTCTCCATGCCAGCTCGATCAGAATCTTCACTTTCCATGTGGCTCTCAGATTTTCTTCTTGCTAATATCTGGCCAAGATCATTTGGCCACTGAGGCTGTGAGAATATTGATGGGTCAGGGAGAGGAGGTACTTGTGACTGTAAGGAGCTCTGGCAGCTGACCTGATTGAAGGAGAACTGTGAGGGACGGTGTCTGAGCCGTTCCCACGTTCTGACTTCACACCTCCCACCTCACCCACTCTAGGGTAGCATTTGGACACGGCTCTTTTCATCCCTTCAGAGTCGGGTGGTGGGGGTGCACATCTTTAATCCTAGCATTCAGGAGAAAGAGGCAGGAGAGTCTCTGTGAGTTACAGGTCAGCCTGGTCCACAGAGTATGTTCCAGGGCATCCAGGCATACACAGAGAAATCCTGTCTTTAAAAACCAAACCAGGGGCTGGAGAGATGGCTCAGTGGTTAAGAGCATTGCCTGCTCTTCCAAAGGTCCTGAGTTCAATTCCCAGCAACCACATGGTGGCTCACAACCATTTGTAATGAAGTCTGGTGCCCTCTTCTGGTCTGAAGACAGAATACTGTATACATAATAAATAAATATTTAAAAAAAAAAAAACCAAACCAAACTAAAACAAAAAAATAACTAGAGGTGCCTTTTAGCTAAATCTTTAGAATCAAATCGAGGAGTGCTGTGAGTGTTAGAATCACCGTTAAGCTGTTCACTCTTCCCTTAGAGCCTATGGCTCAGGTTCAGTGATGATTTGATAGTAAGTATTCGGGGAGCTGTAAGAGAGGAGAAAATGTCACTGGAGATTGAAGGTGGCTAGAGGCTTGAGCTGAGTCTCAGTTACCTTGCGATTGATGTTGATAGACAAGGATTAAGAGTACTAGACCAAAGCGGTTGTTCCCTATGGGCACCAAGCCTTATTCAGGGACCTTGGCAAAGGCAGCATGCTGGGTTGCGAGGACAGGAGTGCAGCGCTAAATGATTTTGGATTTTGGTGGGGCTTATATGCTATGGTCATTTTGTTTGTTTATTTCTAATAAGTCGGCTCTTGGGGTGTGTGTGTTAGAAAGATTACAGACACGGTGACGAGTAGGTTTCTGAGGATGAGTGTGGACCTAGAAGAAGGAATGGATTCAGGAAGAATCTAGTGCTCATTAAGCATATGAGTACAGTTTTTGCAATTGGCTCAGAAACTTTTGGAGTATACATTTGTGTTTTCCTTTTATCCATATCTAACATGAGAAATATCGGCCTGAAAATTGTTATAAATAGACTTTGGATATGTCATAGAAGAGGAGAAGAGTTTGCTGTGACCCCAGATTTTGTGTGATGAGAATAAGAATATCTATCAGTAACAGAGAAGGAAAATGGAGGCCTGCTGGTATGTGGATGTGGATGGTGAATTCTTTCATGGATGTTTTCTGGCTGTGAAGGTTTACCATGCATGTGTAGTACATACATGCAGGGCTCTGACTTCAAGTCAGTGGTGTACAGAGAATCCTCCAATCATCTGACCTTGTTTAGGGAGCAGATACAGACAGTGCTAGAAGAGTCTAGGGCCCTGGTGGAACTCCGGAGTTTCCAGAGTCTTGGATAAGTCTACCTGAGGAACTACATTTGATGACCTGTAGCCCCTTCCACCATCAACACAAAGATTGGTTGGTTGAAAGCTAAACATCAGGATTTCATTCCTAGCTATCGTCTGGATTTATTTGCTCTGTGATTCATGGACATATTTTATAAATTCTTCATAGTTCATTTTGACTAATCATTTGGTCAGACTTCTGACTTGTGTCATGCTTTCCAAGATAAGGGCATCTCACCCTCCCACGATCATTGCTGTGTATCATTGTGAAGCTCGGTTTTTAACATAATGACGGCTGCTCAACATACTGAGTTGTCGGTAACTACCTTCATGAAGAATGAATGAAACGACTTTGATTTGATTTCATCTGCTTACTGCTTGTCTTTTAGGCAAGTTTGTCACTCTCGGATGGGGCAGTAGGGAGACGCAGTTCCAGGGCTCAGAAGGCAGGCAAGCAGCCTTTCCGGTGCAGGTGGTAAGTTTGATAGCTGTTCAGTCCTACCATCCACTGGAGCACTCCATAGCTAAGAGAGTAGTCGTACCAGTATCTCCTGATAGTGCCCTCTGGAAATGAGTTACCCCAGAGAGATACTGTTCTCTTTCTTCCTAGTGTACTGTATCCACTCTCACTTTCTGTTCAGTGGAATACTATAATTTTGTATCATTAATTTTTCTTTCTTAAAGGCCTTTATTTGACTTAAAAGGTACAGCTTTAAGGAAACAGATTTAAAAACCCATTGACTACTCAGAAGCAACGCTCATGGGAATGGTCTGGTATTAGATTGTGTTGCTTTAGCCCTCAGTATTCCCTGCTGGTACTTTGCTGGGCTCAGTGAAATCACTTCATGTTTTCTTGCTTTCTGTAATGAGTTCTGCCACTAATTAAAACATGTTTATTAAGGATTACATATGCTCCACTCTGTGTGAGATATTGAATACATGATAGGAAACAAAACCTGCTATCTGCAGTGGCATGCACACACTATGGGAGAGCACAGACGTTAAGCTGATTGTAATTGTCCTGGATACTTTTATGTCAACTTGACATGAGCTAAAGTCATCTGAGAGGAGGAAGCCTCAACTGAGAAAACGCCTCAATAAGATTGGGCTGTAGGCAAGCCTGTAGAGCATTTTCTTAATTAGTGATTGATGGGCCCAGCCTGTTGTGGGTGGTGACATCCACGGGCTGATGGCCCTGGGTTCTGTAAGAAAGCAGGCTGAGCAAGTCAGTAAGCAGCACCCTCCATGGCCTCTGCATCAGCTCTGCCTCCAGGTTCCTGCCCCGACTTCCTTCAATGCTGAACTGCAGTCTTAAAGTGAAAGCCAGTTTGCTTTGTTTTGGTCATCATATTTCATCATAGCAATAGTAACCCTACTAACCAAGTGTCCTGTATGACACTCAGGAGTGAAAACTGCTCTGAGGGAAAATCGAGCAGAATAGGGAGTGCTGGATATCAGCGGTGGGGCGTGGGGAGCCATGCAGAGCAGGTGCCATTTGATTATGGACCTGGAGGAAGTGAGGGCATGAGCTTGTCACTATCCAGAAAGTCTTCTAGGCAGAGGGACCTAAGAGTACTAAAAACGCTAAGGTTGGTTTTTTTTTTTTTTTTTTTTTTTCTCGAGGGACTAGTAGGAGAAACGTCAGAGAAGTGGTAAGGATGGGCATACTTTGTAGCCCAGTGGTGCCACTTTTGCCTTCACTGCATTTGACATAGGGAACTGTTGGGGGTTTCCATAGCAACAGATTATGGTTCCTCTTCCTTATTGCACTCTGGCTCTTGTGTTCTGTTGACTGAGGGAATCAGGAATGGCTGTGGGGAGCTCCTTTCAGTAGACACTATTGGGGACCAAGGAGGAAATAGGTGGTACGGAGTGTCTTAACTCTGAAACCTTTAGAAGGAACAGCTGTAGGATAGAGATCAGGTGTGGGTGTGAGGAAGCACTACAGACTGCCAGGGTTTGGGCTGGACAGTAGAAGCGTAATCTCTTACAGTTCTTAGGAGCTGTTCCTCTAGGATAGATGGACATCCTTATTCCTCTTTGCATTTCTCTGTCCTTCATATATTTTTAAAGGTTTTTGTTCCTATTGTCTATATGTGTTGTGTGTGTTCATGTGAGTGCAGGAGCCCATAGAAGCCAGAGATGTTGGGTCCTTTGGAGCCAAAGTAACAGGTGGTTGTGAGCCACCCGACAAGGGCTTTGGGAACCAAACTTGGGTCCTCTGGCAGAGGCCTACATACTCTTAATCCCCAAGCCATCTCTGTAGCCCCATCTTTCATTGCTTATAGATAAATTCTTTGTTACACATTTCAGTCTTCAACCTGTTCATGACAATGTTTTTCCTAGGGAGGCACAACACATGTCTACTCACCCCAGAATAGGATCCCATGACAGACTAAAGTACAGATACCACCAAAGTCCAACTGGGTGAACCAGT
Organism: Arvicola amphibius; assembly: GCF_903992535.2. Classification (NCBI taxonomy): domain Eukaryota; kingdom Metazoa; phylum Chordata; class Mammalia; order Rodentia; family Cricetidae; genus Arvicola; species Arvicola amphibius. The sequence goes on along the minus strand of NC_052057.2, from coordinate 107,232,707 downwards.
GAATTTTAAAATGGTTTTTTTAATTTTCATTTTATGTGTATTGGTGTTTTAGCCTGAATGTATATCTTTGTGAGGGTGTCAGATCACTTGGAGCTGGATTTACAGACAGTTGTGAGCTGCCATGTGGGTGCTGGGAATTGAACCTGTGTCCTCTGAAAGCGCAGCCAGTGCTCTTTCACTGAGCCATCTTTCCAGCCCCGAACCAATGAATTACATTGAGTTACATTCTGGATTGTGGGTAAGAGGTTACTTACAGGAGCAGAAAAGACTCAGAGACAGCTGCATTATCAAGGTCCACCCCAGCTTTGCCAGTTCCCAAACGCTGGGGAACCTAGAGTATACTGGACAGCCTACAAGCGGCTCAACAGGCTGGAGAGTGTCCATTCCAAGTGACTCTAGTCTGAACCTTTTCCAGGCAGCTTAGCTGATTTCTGCTTTTCCCAGGAAGCTACTGGCCTAGTCTCAGAGTCTTTGTTGCTTGACTTTGTCTGAGAGAAACCTTCAGCTTTATTGCTGGGAGGGTATTGGAGGAAGGGTCACTTCCTCCTGACCACCTGGCTGGCTTAGACCCAAAATAATCACACAGAAACTGTATTATTTAAATCACTGCTTGGCCCATTAGCTCTAGCTTCTCATTGGCTAAATCTTACATCTTAATTTATCCCATTTCTAGTAATCAGTATTGCCACATGGCTGTGTTTTACCAGCTAAAGTTCCCAGTGTCTGTCTCAGCTGGTGGATCCATGGCTTCTCCCCGACCCTTCTTTCCTCCTCCTATGTTATAGGCCAAGCCAGTTCTTTATTCATTAACCAATAAAAGCAACACATAGACAGAAGGACCTCCACTCCAGGAGGGAGGGGCCTAGTGAATCTTGTCAGTTTCAGGGACTTCCTGAAGCTATTTTGAGTTTTTAACCTTCCTGCTTAAGGAGCTTCCCTGCAAGAAGGAATGCTTCATCTTAGAGAAAACTGCTACACAACAACCTTACACTAGAGGAAGTGTGTGCTTTATGCCAAAGGACAGCATCTTAGTAATACATAGTATAGTCTAGCCAGATCTAATCTGTGGCCGAGCAGAGCTAGCAGTATATTGAAGTGGAGCAACCACTGGGATGTGAGATGTGCCTGGTGCTCACCTTTCTCCCACTCATAGGCTTGGCTACTTCATGGCTGGAGACACAAGTGGCACAGGAGACCCTTCTTCAGCCCGTACTGCCAAGGGCAGAATCGCTGTATCCTGTGTATGCTGCAGTGAATGCTGCTGGTTCTTCTCTACCCATGAAATAGAGCTCTGACTACGTTTTGACAGAAGACTTCTTCCCTTGCCATAGTTTCCTAACCGCTTCCCTCGCTGATTGCATTTAATACCTGTATTTGCGGTACCTCTAATGCCCAAAGAAGGAATGCTGTGGTTATTTTGTTTTTAAATTATTCTTGATTTCTAGGATTAAGAGCCCTTCTAGAAAGGTTCCTAGAGAGTCTCTGAAGCCATTTTCTAGTGTTATTGTCATATAAAAGATGAATATTTGGTGGCCAAGGGTTGTTTGACTTGGGAGCATGGTTCCCCAGTAATACTGGTGTTTCTCTCTTTAGCATGAGTCTGCCCTGCCCTGGGATGACCACAGACCACATATTACCTGGCGTGGGGATGGGCAATTTTTTGCTGTGAGTGTTGTTTGCCCACAAACAGGTATGGAAATAAATTACACTTAAAATTTTTATCTAATTAAGCTTTAGAAAAGTTTTTTTTTCCTTTTGCTTTGAGCAGAATATTGATTACACAGAGTGGGGAAGAGGTGCTGTCTTGGATGGCAGTGGCCTAGGGTTAGAAGAGTGCTTGAGGCCGGCTGGTCCTGCATCACTACCCAGTGCAAACCGAGCGTGTAGGGAAGGTGCATGTGAGAGTTATGCTCTAAGTGTGTGTTTGTTTACTCCACTCCCTTGCAGGGGCTCGGAAGATCAGAGTGTGGAACCGAGAGTTTACTTTGCACTCCACCAGCGAGCCTGTGCCAGGACTGGGGCCCCACCTGGCTTGGAAGTGAGTGTGATAATGAGCTTAGTGTTTTTCCTGATTTCCCTTCCATTTCTTCCTCCTGAATTCAGCTGGATCTTGGGTTCTTCACAGGGTCCCTCATCCCAAGGCCCCACACTGGTTGCATCTCTAGCCTTCTGCAAAGGTTATGACTGTTGATGGGACCATCATGGGAAACAGCAAGTGGTGCATCTAGTCCTAGTGTAGGAAGCTCTGTGGGACTAAGGGGGCTTTTCTGAGACCTGGGTGAAAAGCTGCTATCCTCTGGAGAGAGATCCCACAGCAGGCCGTCCACTGGCTGAGAAACCTGAAGTCAAGACTCGATTGCCTGTCTTCCCTTGGCTGCAGGGCTTTGTGCGGATTACAGCTTGCATGTTTTAGGTGCATATAGCTATAGATAGGATAAATGCACCTACTGCTGCAGCATCTGTCACATGCAAATCCAGTAGGCCTTTAGGTTGCAGATACCTTGTTTCCCACCAGTTAGTACTGGTGGGACTGGGTGTTACTTAAGTGTTTGAATTAAAACATTGGAGAAAAACGCGAACGAGGCAAATGGACTAAGAGGTTTTCAGAAGAGGAATGCTGCGGTCCTTGCCCAAGCTTGGAAGGTTCATGAGCCATGCTACTGAATAAGAAGATTACTTAGGATGTCATGCTTAAGATGGTGGAGAAAATAGACTTTTTTTTTTTTTAAAACAAAAACCAAAAAAACCATTCACTTGCCTGTAGAAGGAGTGGTGGGCAGGCCTGCTTTTCATCCCGCCCAGCTCCCCGCACGCCTGGCTAGCTTATGCCCCGAAATAACAACACACAAATTGTATTCATTTAAACACTGCCTGGCCTATTAGTTTCAGCCTCTTATTGGCTAATTCTCACATCTTGCTTAATCCATTTCTATTAATCTGTGTAGCACCACGAGGTGGTAGCTTACCAGGAGAGATCTTAACCTGTGTCTGTCTTGGAGAGGAGAGGCATGGCGACTGCCTGAAACGTCTGCCTGACTCTGCTTTCTTTCTCCCACAATTCTGTTCTGTCTACTCCGCCTACCTAATTTTCTGTCCTATTAAAGGGCCAAGGCAGTTTCTTTATTAACCAATGAAAGTAACATAGACAGATGACTGTCCTCCATCACTTGCCGTTTAAATAAAAAAGACTATGTGCAAATGGTGCCTTGCTATTTTTCCCACTTCCATGTTGGGGTGAACTACTTGTCAGTACACAAATGGTGAGCTTCAAACTTTCTTGGAATCATCACACCCCCCGCCACACACACACACCCCTCTTCCTGACTAGAAAAGGGGACTTTGAATTTTTTTTTCTTCTGAGAAAAAATAAGAATCTTTTGTGTCAGTCTTCTCTGTGCTCAGCCAGCAGGACGAGCTTTTGACTGTTCTAACTCTGGCTTTGCTTTAAGACCCTCAGGTAGTTTGATTGCATCTACTCAAGATAAACCCAACCAGCAAGATGTTGTATTTCTTGAGAAAAATGGACTTCTTCATGGACAATTTACACTTCCTTTCTTCAAAGATGAAGTTAAAGTAAGTGTCTGAAGTCTTTGTCGTCCAGTTAGAGCACTCTTGGCTGCGGAGGTTTGGGGTTGTCAGAGGTTAGGAATGGAGTCTGCTGTGTAGAAAAGATGGCTCTTGACTCTTAGGACAGAAGTGGCATTTTTTCTCTGCTAAGAAAAATCACAGAAAGGAAAGAGAAATACTAGTTCTTGCTGTTTATTTTGATGACTAACTTTCCCAGCGATAAATATTTAAACATTAAGCAGATAGCTTATGTACTATTAAAATCTTGGGTGGAGACACATGAAATCTTTAATTATGTAAAATTATTTAAAAATTAGGATAATCCTTTTTGTGTAAATTTTTAAGTTTTTGATGAAACTTTATTTTTACCTCTATTGTACCATAATTAGTATTAAATATTTATAGCTAATATAATAATTACTGTATTTAATGTAGTATGAAATATTACTATGTCTAATAGTCAAATTTCTTGATTTTTCTAAAAAAGTTACATTGCTTTTTGTTAAATTTGTGTTTAAATCTTTAAGTATAATGCATATTTTAAGTCCTTTTTATAATACCAGTTTCACAAATTGGTTTAACAACTGTAGGTTACTAACTTAGAGCTGGAGGTCAGCTCTAGTTTTCCGGAGTTATTTGGTTTATATGTGCAGGGGATTCAGCTATTATAAAGAGTTTGAAGTAGACAGAGGCTAGAGGTCAGGGGTGTCTTCTGTCCTTACCAGGTAAATGACCTGCTGTGGAATGCAGATTCTACTGTGCTTGCTGTGTGGCTGGAAGACCTTCCAAAGGAAGACCGTCCTATTCTGAAAAGTTATGGTATGATAGCCGTTGAACTTTGCTTCATGCTTCATGTATTATATCATAGTAGAAGATTGTGGGGTTTCCTTCCTCTTTCCTCCTTAGGCCTTTGGTGAACTCAGTGTAGCCTGAAGTAGGTAGATGCTGATGGGGAGGGGTTAGGTTTGGATCTCAAGAGGATTTCCGTCATGAATTATTCAGAGCTCTCTAGAGAAGCAGAACCACTGGGATATAGATAGAGGAGGGCTGGGAGAGGAGAGGTCAGACTGGCTGTTTTAAGTCAAATTGTGCCTGTAGGGGAATTTCTGTGGCAGGCTGTAACTTTAGGCAGGATTTTTGTATTGCAGTATTGAGATAGAATTCTTTCTCTCCTGGGAATCCTGATTTTGCTTGTAAGACTTTCATGCATTGTGGGGGTAACCTCTTTCTTTAAAGTCTCTCAGAGCAGCATCTGGATCAGAGCTTGACCAGGGAGGGCACCATATGTTAGCAGAGCAAAGACAAACTGTAACCAGAATCATCAGTGGAGGAAGCAAATGCTGTAGGAGTGAGTAGATTTAGGTTACATATGGGATGGACTTTTGTGTAGCTTTTAAGATATTTGGGTATTTAAGTATAGACTTGGGATTAAGTATGTTGTCTTTTTTACTTTCTTTCTTCCCCTAGTGCTGGGTAACTAACCCAGGGTCTTAGATTTACGAGGCAAGCCCTCTGTCACTGAGCCAACCCCCAACCCTGCTTAAAGTTTTAAGGAAATGTTTTAAGTAACGAGGGGTGGAAACTACTCTAGTAGTAATGCAATGCATGATATTTTCCTTTCTTGTTAATTTTTAAAATTTTTTTATTGATTTATTTATTTGTCCTTAAGACAGTTCTTATTATGTTTTCTCTGGTCACTAAATTAAGAATTGGTGGGGAAGTTCAAATCAATTCTTTCATGTAGTTAAAATCTTAATTTATCTATAAAGGCCAGCTTTGGCATAATTGGTCATTTTAATACATATTGGGATGATTGAGTGCATGTTAACCTCCAGGCAGCTGAATATTGGTTAATACTAGATAGCCTGGGCCATAACTGCATGCAGATCACTGCAAGAAGACAGGCATCTTAACCCCAGCTTACCACGGTGACACTGGCCAGAGCCTGCCTGGAGTGCCTCGGTGCAGTCGTGTGCCACTCAAGGACTCTGCCGAAGCAGAGCACGTGCTAGGACTGTGTCCCCAGGGCACTGTAGCCGTCTTACTCCATGTGAGGATACTATGCAATGTTTGTACTTCATGATGTCTATGGACTGCACATTTCTTAGGTTGTATCCTTGTAGTATGCTGCCTAGATGTACATTGTATCTGGTTATCTTTTACTTAACTTTGCATGGGAAAAACGTCCTGAAATACTGTCTTAGCTATCTTTTGGCATTGATTATTATAGAATTATTTTAGAGAGACCACACAGGAAGGAGAATTCTTGGAAGAATGCAAAGTTACCCTGTTCCGTTCTTGCTAATGGTCTGCAGCTTGATCCTCTGGGCTCTGATGGCCTTTCTTTCCTTCCTCCACACACAGTCCAGCTCTGGACCGTGGGGAACTATCACTGGTATCTCAAGCAAAGCCTGCCCTTCAGCACCGAAGTGATGAACCAGGTCGTGTCTCTGCTGTGGGACCCGGTGATTCCAGGCCGGCTGCATATTCTCTGTCAGGGCTGGCGTTATATATGCTGTGACTGGCACTGGACCACTGACCGGAGCTCTGGAAATAGTGCCAGTGACTTGGCAAATGTGGCTGTCATCGACGGAAGTAAGCTGTTGGGAAAGGTGTCCTGAACATGCATGTCCTGACCCAGGGCCTGCAGATGTGCTGCTTTAACTAGAACAGTGGGCAGATACCCGTTAGGTGTTTGCTGTGTTTGATATGTGACAACTGGGAGCATCATTAAATAGAAAACATACTCTTCAGAAAAACCCTAGTTCCACTCCACCCAGCTTCCCTGTTCAACCATACTTATAACCTTAAACATTGACTTGTCTGGCTTTTGAAGTTGAAGATTGACAATTTCCTCCTTTCGAAGAGAAGAGTGGAGCCATGTGGGTGGGGCGGTGGGGTCTGTTAGCCTTGTATTGGCTGTGCATTCCACTGTGTTTGGCTTTGTTTTTTGTTTTAAGCACTGTAAACTTATCTCTTTCTCTAGGATGCTCAGTCACATCCTAGATATTTATCTTCTGTGGGGATATTGGTGTTTTTAATTAGGGATAACCATCAGTGGTAGAGAACTGGATTGCCAAATGAGATAGCCATAGACAATTTGCTATAGACAGTTTTGACACTAAGTGTTCTGTATAGTGCTTTTAATACTGATTTCTATAATCCTGTTCTATACAGAGAACTTAGTCATGCCTTATTACCAATTTGTATGTGGAAAAGTGCTTTTTTATTGGTGTATTGACTGCTTCTACCCTTTAATTCCACAGCAGTCTACTGTCTCCCACAAAAACAATAAACGGGTCCTGGTTTAGATCATGTGGCTTAGGGGGGTGCCTTTGTTAGATAGAGTCTTGGTGTATCGCCCTGGTGTTCCCTGTGTAGGCCAGGCTCCTGGAACCCATGGCAGCCCTTCTGCCTCAACCTCCCAATGGTGGCCCTTCTGGTTTGGGAGGTATTGTTACTCTAATTTGGTCTCTCTGAGCTGGAACTTTGACCTCTTGGCATCTGAAGTGTGGGCAGTGTAGATCCAGAGGCCACATTAGCCAGCACAGACAGAGGTCCAAGCACCTGTACTCTTTTTACGCTTATTAATGAGGAAACACCAGAAGTTACCATGACGAGCTGCTGTATGCCTCCAGCACAGTTATGATTTAGGTGCTCAGTGATGCTTCCTGTCTGCTTTTACACACCGAACACCCGCATGGCTCATCCTCATTTTCATTGTGTAGACAGGCTGTTGGTAACAGTCTTCCGGCAGACTGTGATCCCACCTCCCATGTGTACCTACCGGCTGCTGATCCCACACCCAGTGAATCAAGTCATGTTCCCTGCGCCCCTCAGAAAGAGCAATGACCTTGCTGTCTTTGATGCCAGTAACCAGATCTCTGTCTACAAGTGTGGTAAGTGGAGACACCCGACCAAGGAGCTCAGTGCGGCCCCTGCTGCACAGTGCCAATGCTTCCCAAATTCCAGTCTAATTGATTTCACGGCCATTGTATTTAATTGGCTGCATTTTCTTCTCTTTCTTTCTTACTTGGTTCATGCATATATTTCCCTGCGCCTTGGTGATCCTCAAGAATCCATTACTTGAGAATAACATTCAACTCTGGGGAAGTGCAGCATCGTCCTGTTTCACAGACTTCCCTGCTTTCTACTTCCTTCGTGCACAATCACACACAATCCGAGGGCTCTCCTGGGAGCAGTCAGAGCCCTTTCCTGCTTTACAGAAGTGTGTACATGCGGCCATACATGGGCAGTGCCCGTATGCCTATGTCTTGGAAGACTTGACATTTGGTGTTATTTCTGAGGGTCTGTGATTGTGCCCTGACAGTCGTAGCTTTGGAGTTTCAGTGAGGACAAGCCTCGATAGCGTCTGAGAGAGTAATCAGAGCTTCTCTGTGAGGTAGTCCTTGAGCAGAGTCCTGGGGAGAACCAGAGAGAGAAATGGCACATGTGGACAAGAACATTCCAAGCAGTCAGGTCAGTGACCATAGGAGGACAGTTGAGAGAGGAGCGTGGTGGGTGGGACTTAGAGGTGACAGGGAACAAGTCTTTCAGGGCCTTGAAAGCCTTTTCTCCAAATGAGCTAGGAGCCATTACAGAGCTTGGGACAGGGTGCAGGGTTTTAGAGGACTGTATTGGCTGCTGTCAGTGAACTAGATTAACGGTGGAAAGACTGTCTATGAATGCTAAGGACTGGAGGATGTGAGACTACTGAGAGCTGCTGGGGACGGTGGAGATTGATGATAGTGTTGGGGAACGGCCTCCCCTGGCCCTGCTGGTAAATACTGTGGCTGAAATGGTATTAATGGAAAGCAGGTTTTGATGGAGCCTGAGCCTGAAAAGTGTGTGGAAATTGAAGAATGGGGTTGAAATGTCATTGTGTTTTAGATTGCTTCATTTGTCTTCTAGAACCCACAAGTTGTAAGATCCTACATTCTTGGTGTTAGAGCAATAGCTTGCAATGATATTTGCATTTTTGTTTCCTAGGTGATAACCCAGACTTGGATCCCACAGTGAAGCTGGGAGCTGTGGGTGGAAATGGATTTAAAGTTCCTCTTAGCACTCCTCAGCTGGAAAAGAGATACAGGTATGTTCCTGAGTAGTTTTGTGTCCCTGGGAGTAGGATCAAGTAGCATTTTGTCCTGAGTTCATCCAGCCTGTGTTCTGGGAAATGTGAAGTAGGCCACTAGCTGAGCCTGGTAAGGGAGGCCGGTCATTTAGTTTCCTGGTGCTCTATATTCCCACAGCTGCCTTCTCTAGGGAGGCTCCCGTGAGAAGATGGAGGTGAAGACACCAGGGCACAGTTGCACTCACTCACGTAAATGGGGATATACGTGGTGCTAGTTGTGAATGGCCGAATTCAGCCTCTATCTTGGTCTTGTTCCAGATTACAGAATTTCTAGGTGTTGTAATTTTAGACTCTCAGGTTAAAATCAGAGTGCACTTTCCCGTTGATGCAGCAGTACAAATGGTTTGGTATAATTAAGAACCCCGGGCCCACTGGAGGCATTTACAGAAGGGCATGAGAGCCAAATCCTAAGTCATGGCTACAGAGCACCAACAAATAAGAGATAAGTAACAGCTTACCCAGGATCATGGACCTGCTAACTGCAGGAGCCAGAGTTTCATCTCTTCAGTTTGGAATGTTTCTCTTCTTAATTACTAGGTACACCAAATACAACAAGTAAGAGAATCTAGAAATGGATTTTTAGGTATGAGTCCATAGTTTTCAAGGAAGTCTATGCTGTGGTGCTGCAGCATGTGGAATGCTGGGGAGTTATTAAAGAGCTTGTATTCCTTCGTTGTATGTTCTGCTAGGCAGCTTCAGTTACCGCAGTAAATCCCTGAGATCTGGCAGCTTGACTCTTGGTGTTTGGGGCTCTAACAGCCTCTTGGCCCCATTGCTTTGGCTCAGGCTTTCTGTTTGTAGCACGTGATGGAAGAGACCCACTCACCTCGTGGCAGCTGTGGGTAGAGAACTAGAATCCCACACCTCTTCTAGAGATCTCATTCTGTTCTTTGTAGTGGTGCAGAGGTTAGAGTCCAGGCGTTAACGTACAAGCCTTGGGGGGAGTATTCCAGACCCATTTTTGTTTGGTTTTGGTTTGGAGACAGGGTTTCTGTGTGTAACAGCTCTGACTGTGTCCTCCTGCCTCTGTTTCACGAGTGCTGGGATTAAAGGCATATGCCACCACTGCCCAGTTCTAGATCCAAATCTTAACATATAATTTGAAACCACTAGACAGAAATACAATTCAGATTAACAGTGAGGCAGTTTAGAACAGGGCTTCTTAACTTCTCTACTTTATGACCCCTTTTCTACTAAGTTTTATGTGACCAGTGCCACATCCTCAAAAATGAGCATCTGCTGCAGCCACTATAAACTGCCAGTGGATCCCCAAGAAGGTTGGGGCCTGGAGTCATGCATACCGTCTATGCTCAAGTTTGATGGCCTGTGCAGGTCTACTGTTGCTGTGAATTCGTGATTGCGGTAGCCTCGTCATGTCCATTCTTTACGTCTCCTCTCCACGGTTCCTTGAGTCTTAGGAAGTTAAGGATGGTGGTTGGTACAGATGTTTTATTCAGGGCTGTAGCGCAAGTTCTATTTCTCCAAATAATGAGTTGACTGTAGTTTTCCTTTATAAGGAAAGGTTTTTAAAGTTCAGTGATTTTAAAGCTTTCTTCTCATCATGGATATTCTTTAATATTTGAAACAGAATTCAGCTTGGGAACGGTGAAGATGAGGAGGTAAACTCACTGCAGCTGAGCCTTCTCACCTGGATTGAAGAAGCCGTTTTCCTGGCTGTAAGCCGCAGTCACACCAGCCTGCAGTCTGCCATTTGCCGTCTGACTGTGGCCCCTTCTGAGGTGGATGAGGAGCAGGGACAGCTGGTTGTCAGGTATTGTGGTTCATTCGTGTATTCAGTATGTAAAATTGGCCGTGAAGGTTACACATTGTGTGTATGGACACAGGGCAAGGCTTCCTTGTTAGACAATAGATCAAAATTGTGTCAAGAAATAGTAAAATGGAGCCTTCAAATAAGCAAAACATTTGTAAGTTGTGTATTTTATTTAGTTATCCACTGAGATTTCACAAAGTAAACATTAGAGTTTACTGTTGATTTTAATAGATAATTACCATGGTCAATTCTCATGGGCCAATGTAGTAAAGAAGCTACATTTACTTTTAAGTTGTAGCTTCATACTTGGCCCTCCTCTTCTCTGTGTGGGTTTGTTTACACTAGAAAGCCTCTTTCTTTGCCAGTTCCCCATCCCCGGGCCTGAGCGTGTTTGACTCATGACTTTACCTGTGTCACGTAACAGTGTTGACAACTGAAGAGATTTCTGTCATTCAAGTCCTGGGGTATAGCAGAGAAAATTTCTGGCTAACTCCCAGAATGCTTCAGGTTTCCAGTGGAAGACTGGTTGCTTAGTCTTGTGCTCATTGGTTTGTAACCAAAGCCCTACCTGTTACCATGGTGATGTTAGCTCACAGCTTCATGCTGTGGAAGAGGCCTGCTATGAAGATCTCCTTGTGTTCTACATTAGATCCGTGCTGCCCTGAGTTCCGCAGAACCCTGCTTTCTGACAACACAGCAGTGGATTAGAAATATCTACACTGCGTAGTTTCCACTGTCTTCAACATTAGTGTTCTAAGTAAAAAGTCATTTATAGTTCTGATGTTTTAATTTTTGTTTCTCAGAGACTACTTTTTTGTTAATATAAAATACTAATGTCTCTAAGAGATGGAATGGCACTCAGTCTTAAGTGTTGGTAGCCTGCATTTACTGTGGCTGTGCACTGTAAGCATGCTCTTCTGTGTGTGTTACTCATATGAATTCATTTATTCTCTTTACACCTTCTTTGACATATGTGCCCTCAGCACTATGTACTGTGGACTTGCCACTGAGGTCTAAATCAGCTGACTGGTCTGGTCCAGCAGGAGCCAGATCCAGTTCCATTGTCTAGCTCAGTCTTCCCAGACTCTCTGGAGGGTAGTTTGTCCCTCATTAAATTTGAGGTATTGTTGGAGAAATTAACTGAGTTTTTAGAGTCTACTTCTCTGTCTTTCTTTTTTTTTCTTCTTTCCTTCCTTGCTTTCTTTTTTTTAAGATTGGTTAGAAATCAAAAATATTAATTTTTTCAGAAAAAAAAAGATTGGTTAAAAATAAGCATCTTGAATGGAATCCTAGCATTGGCTTTGTTTCTGTAGGTGCCTTCTCCTTTAAGAAACTGTACTTTTCTCTGTCATTTATTTATGTTTTTAGGGGTATTGAGGGTTGAACCTGGAACCCTGGATAAGCTGGGGGAAGCACATATCCTCAACCTTCTTATTTTCTTTATGTTTATGGGTCTTTGCATCATGTACATGCAGTGCCTGTGGAAGCCAGAAGAGGGCATCAGATCTCCTGGAGCTGGAGTTAGGAGGAGTTGTGAGCACCCTTGTGGGTACTGGGGACTGAACTTGGGTCTTTTGTAAGAGCAGCCAGTGCTCTAAACCGCTGTGCCATCTCTACAGCCCCACTCAGTGTTCCTTTTACTTTTTTTTGAGACAGTGTTTCAATAAATAACGCTGGCTGACATTGAACTCAGACTATAGCCTAGACTTCTCTGGATCTTGCAGTCCTCCCTAAGCTGTGAGATTACAGGCTGATCTCACCAAGCCTACCTGATGCATTTTATTTATTAAGAATATTTAAGGAAGGTGGGTATTGTGGCACATGCTTTTTAGTCTCAGCACTTGGGAGCAGAAGCAAACCAATCTCTGAGTTCAAGGCCAGCCTGGTCAACATAGTAAGTTCCAAGATAGTCAGAACTACATAGTGAGACCCTGTCTCAAAAACCACAAACACACACACACACCAACAAAGAATATGTAAGGAAGTCAGTACACTGCAATGCATTCTAATGAGCTGCCGTGTGAGTAGGCTGCTGGTCCTGACTCTGGGAACAGGTAATCCCTTCCCCATCTCTGAAGCTTCCACTTTGTGTGTAAAGAATATATGTGTTACATCAACATAGGCAGTGTGTCCTGAAGTATCATTGTTAGTTTTCACTGTGGGAAAATCAGTGAATCTATTTTTAAGAAGGACTATTTCTTTTACACTTATCTCCTGTTTTGTTTTGTTTTTTTCTATGTCTGTGTGTTTTTGCTTTAGTTCATCTGTGACAGTGGATGGGGTCATCATTGGTTTATGTTGCAGTTCCAAAACCAAGTCATCGGTGGTCCAGCTGGCTGATGGCCAGCTACTCAGGTGCTTTTGGGGTGAGTATCGGAATTTTAGGAAAGTAGAATTACAAATAAATGATTCTTTTTTTTTTCTTTTTTTTTTTTTTTTTTTTTTTCTTTTTTTCTTTTTTTTTTTTTTGGTTTTTCAAGACAGGGTTTCTCTGCAGCTTTAGAGCCTGTCCTGGAGCTAGCTCTTGTAGACCAGGCTGGTCTCGAACTCACAGAGATCCGCCTGCCTCTGCCTCCCGAGTGCTGGGATTAAAGGCGTGCGCCACCACCGCCTGGCAAAATAAATGATTCTTGAAACTATACTTGTGAGTATCTTGTCAGCGCTACTTGATTATTGAAGATTGTTTATTCCCAATGTTTTTTAGTTATTATTATTGTTTTTTGCATACAAAGTGAAGGTTTTCATTATGGCATTTCCATGCATTGTTTTTGTTGAGTGCCCTTCCCCACTTCTCTCTCATCCCCCATCCTGGAGGTCCCCTAACTCCCTTCTGCCTGTATGTCACTTGCATTTTGTTGCCCCCCCCCCCCCCCCCCCCACCGGCCTCTTCTTCCCATCTCTTGACCTCCTTTGTCGTGTCATGGCCTATACCTACACTCCATACGAGTAATGGAATTAAAGTCTAGTGTCTTTGTGTAAGAGAAGTGTGCAGTGCTTGTCGTTATTAGATAATATATAATATAATATAACCAAGTGAATACTTCACTTGGTTGTTTGTTGTTTTTTGCTGTTGGCCTTGCTGGATTTCAGCCCAAGACTTCATGCACCCTTGGCAAGCACTGTATTACTGAGTTACACCTCAGCCCAACGGCTAGCCTCCTAGCCCAGGATGCCATGCTGTAGAGCAGTGTTGACAGACCCAGTCTGCTCCTGTTTGAAATAGCCTAATGATAGTCTAGAGAGATGTGGACAAGTCCAGATTTCTTTGTGTTGGCTTCTTTTGGGGGGGTGAGATGGGGATGTTGTTTATTTTGTCCTTTCAGTGCCTCACAGGAAAGACCTGGTGAGCTATTTGTAAACTAAATTTGCCAATCTTACCACAGACTCACCAACTCTGACTGTGGAACCCTGGAAGAGCGCTGAAGGATTACCTGTTCGATTTGCTCACCCATGCACACAGGTGGAAGTGGCCGTGATTGGAGGACAGGTAAATCACAGCGCAGGGAAGTTCACCATGGAGAATAGTCAGTGCCAAGGGCAGTGGGTGGAAAAGCATGGGTCTTGCAGCTGGACCTGCGTCACCACCAAATCCCAGGGTCGTGACAGGAGATTCCTGCTCTCTCTTGGCCCCCAGCTTCTTCATCTAGAAAAGGGTAAAGTCAGTCTTGTAAAATTCAGGAGAGAATTAAGAGAAGCCTCAAAGCCTGCCCTCAGTAGCACACCTTCTCCAACAAGGACACTTCCCAGTCCTTTCCAAATAATCACACCACTGGGAACCAACTATTCAGATACATGAGCCATGAGTGCCGTGGTCATTTATACCACCGTCTTGTGATCTAGATAGGAGAGTGAAGGCAAGGAGCAGTGTGTGATAGTAGCAAACAGTGCGGTGTTTGGGGATAGCTAGAGGGTGATTGTAAAGTCTCTGAGACAGTGGTGAGTGTGCTGAGACAGAGAACACTCTTCCTAGAAAGGAGAGTAGTCCCAGGAGATGGTTCTGGAATTACCTGAGTTTAGAAAGATGGCAGGGTACACGCAGTACACAGCAGATGCTGCAGACCACAGCCCCTCCTGTTGTGCATCCTGGCTCGGGCCCTGCCTTAAGGTACGAGCTGTGCTGTTCCTCCCACTTTGTCCCTGCCAGGAGTATAAGTCACTGTTCAGCAAGACTCTTCACTTGACGTAGATGAACAGAAATGTTGGGCATGAAGAGAAATAAACACTACTTTTTCCCTTTAATCTGATAAATAGTTAGCAGTGAACTCCTTTACCCTCACCCATGTTTTTTAGTCTTCAGAGAGATGTGTTCTCTGTCATGTTGGATATGTGGTTCTGGCTGCCCAGAGGAGAAGGTTGGAGAGGGATGGAAGTAAGAGGGGAGGTCAGCATAGACTTTGGGGTGTGCAGTCAAAGAGAGGAATGAGATCGATTCAAAATGAGCGGGCGGAGTCGATAGAGTGGCTTGCTTGATTGGGTGGTGGTATGTCCCTGAGCATGGCACTAGCCTTGTCTTAGCTGCCGACATCCAGTCCTGATGACAGAGGCTCAGGGAACCGCAGAGCACTAGAACTGTGTGCTGAATAACATAGGTGTAAGTGCTTGTGAATAGAGTTGCATGTAATTTCACTTTCGTTTCTTTGCAGGAGTGTGTCCTTGGTCTGACTGACAGGTGTCGCTTTTTCGTCAATGACACTGAGGTATCTAGACTTGGTTTGGGTTGGTCTTTCTCACAGTGTTCTTTCCAAGTACAAACTCTAACTTCCCTTGGGCTTATTTTGCTTGTTGCAGGTTGCATCAAATATCACGTCATTTGCAGTGTGTGATGAGTTTTTACTGTTGACAACCCATTCCCATACCTGCCACTGTTTTTCCCTGAGATGTGCTTCACTTAAGAGTAAGCTTTTTCTCTACAAAATGGGAGTGTCCCCCTTTTCCAGTGTCTTGAAGTCTTGATGATTTTTAAATTCTTTACCTACTTTGGCTGTTTACCACAGAGTCCTGGTCTCGTTTATTATCTTCTTTGATACAGTGTGTGTGTGTGTGTGTGTGTGTGTGTGTGTGTGTGTGTGTGTGTGTGTGTAAAATATATATATTTTACATTGTGTTGGTGTATGTGCAAATGTGCATACCTGTGCCTTTGCGTGTGAATGTGCATGTGGGCACACAGGTGCCCATGGAGACCGGAGGCATTGAATGCTCCGGAAACTGGAATTACGGTCAGTTGTGAGTTGCCCAGTGCGGGCATTAGGAACTGAGCGTGGGTCCTCTGAAAGAGCAGTGCATACTCTTAACTCTTGAGCCACCTCTCTAACCCCTCAACATAGTATCTTTGCTAAACCATTCTGTTTCAGTTCCTAAAGACTTCACAAATCAAATCCTAACTTAAGTAACACATTCTACAAAATTTTTCATGAAGTTTTATTAAACAGATCATCTAATACTTTATAGATTCCCCTACAGGCTATATGCTCTAACTCTTCGTCATGATTCTTTCTCATTACTCAACTACCATTGTACTTTTGGAAATCATCTTGTGGTTTGTGGGGGATTAGCACTGAGTTTTGTTGCATTGCCTCCTCCTCTCCCCAGTGTGTTCCTTATTCCGAAAGGCCAGCTTATTTTTTTTTTCTTGTTGCTGACTTGGAAACAGGAACTCTTTCTGCCATTGGTATGATTATAGTATGAAGGTCATGCTAAGAAATAGAAATGCTCCTTCAGTTCCTATATTTCCCAGTTGCTTAGGAAACTGTATGTGAGTATGTGAGGGTCCTTTGCAGCAGGGAGATTACAGGAAGGCCCGGGGTCTTGAAGCTGAGTGGGAGAGACTTGTCATTAGCTGAGTTTCAAATATGGGGCAGATTCAGCGGCAGTTAATGGAGTGTGACCTTGCTGTGGTCATTCTCAAGTCTCAATCAGTGATACTTTTAGTGTTACAGGATGGTCTGTGTGGCAGTAATGAGGCCAACGGAGAAAGCCTGCGGAGAGTGGAGAGGGGCTCCCGGATCGTCACAGTTGTTCCCCAGGACACAAAGCTTATACTACAGGTAAGCTCGGTCCTTCAGACGTTCTGTTGTCACTTAGTCACCTCCACAGAGGACTTATGTGTTGTAGGAGGCTGCTTGTTCATTTCCCAGCTGCCCTAAATAACCACACAGAAACTGTATTAATTAAATCACTGCTTGGCCAATCACTATAGCATATTTCTAGCAAGCGCTTACATATTAAATTAACTCCTTTTTTATTATTTCATATTTTACCATGAGGCTTGTGGCCTACTGGCAAGGTTCCAGTTGGCAGCTCATATCTTTCCCCTCTGGTGGCTACATGGCATCTCTCTGACTCCGCCTTCTTTCTCCCAGCATTCAATTTAGTTTTCCCACCTAGCTCTACTCTGCTAAGCCACTAGCCGAAATAGATTCTTTATTAACCAGTGGTATTCAGAGTATACAGAGGGGATTCCCACATCACGTACATACTGCCTTTTAGGCTCTGTTGTACTTGTCAGTCCATTACAACCCTTCTTTCTTGGCTCTCTATTGGCTTTATGTGAAGGAATGTTGATTAATAAAGCTCTGACCAATAAGATTTAAAGGGAAACTTGCTTGACAGTCAAACATTGAACACAACTGGATTCTACTGATTGTTCATTGTATAGCATTGTGGTGGTTCAGGAAGAGTTAAGTGGAACTGTGCATCCTACTGCTTCAATGATTTCCAATTGATTAGAGATGTTTGATTTCTTTTGAGATGCCGAGGGGAAACTTGGAGGTTGTTCATCATCGGGCCTTGGTCTTGGCTCAGATTCGGGACTGGCTGGACAAGTAAGCTGCCTGTGACTGTACCTGTGTGCACGTAAGGACATATAGTCCAGGCCCCTGTGATAACTAACTATACATTTGGAAAAGGAAGTAATGTGTCGACTGTTAGGTTTTTCCTTCTGTAGTTTCAGACTAAAAGTTGGGAGGATTTGTTTATTATATGGGTTGTAATCTGATTATAGCCAGTCCGTGTTGTAATGAAAATATACTAGGCCAGGGAACTTAGTTTCTCATGAAATATGCTTTTTGTCCATTTTCTCTGTCTTTGCAGTCTTATGTTTAAGGAAGCATTTGAATGCATGAGAAAACTGAGAATTAACCTCAATCTGATTCACGATCATAACCCTGAGGTAGTTTGCGCATCTGACTTATCCTCTGACTTTACTCTTGAGCGAAGACAATCTGAACTGTAACACTTGTGCTCTTTCCTTCGAAAGGTATTTCTTGGGAACGTTGAAGCCTTCATAAAGCAGATAGATTCCGTAAATCATATTAACTTGTTCCTCACAGAATTAAAGTAAGTATTTTGATAATTTGTGTGCATCATATTCTAAGTATTAGCTCTTGATAAAGAAATCAAACTCATATAGCTGGACAACAGAAGTCTCTTTAAACATAAAATGTCACTGTCACAGTGAGGGCCAGCTGGGTTTCTTCTCTAGACCTTTAGCAACGGCAGTTTTAAGCTCTCCTCCTGAACTGTTATTTGGCTCATTTCTTAGGTTTGCTGTAAAACTATTCTTCTCATGAGATTGCCATCAGATATGATCCTTTCTCTGTAATGATTTTTCCCAACTTCTTAATGAAACTTTTTAAAACTAGGAACACACTGACTGTCGGGAATGTCTAGTGGCAACACCCAGCTCTGTAGTTGCTGCTGTCCTGTCCACACACCCTCTTCTTGTTTTAGATAATGGTGAAGGAAGTTGAAGCAGCAGGTCCATTTATTTCACCTTGCATAGCGTTGGCTAGAATATGCTCTTAGTGTGGGGTAGTTAACTGCTACACAATGTCTAGTCCTCCGTCCAGTGAGTTTCCGCACGTTTCCACATCATTTAATCCAGCACATCCACTCTCCACTCTCCTTGTGCCCCGGCTTTTGGGCAGCTACTGTTTGAACATGGGTCAGCCTTGTCTGGTTAACTGCATAATCTAGCCAGGAAGGGTTTACTGTGGTGTGGATATAGCGGCTATCACTACCAGAGTTGAGCTCAGCCGTGTTTTGCATGCATCTAGTGTTCATTCATTTTGAATTGCTTGTGGTGTGCTGCTGTGTAAATTACACTATCCTTTCTTCATTCTCTGGTTACCTGACACCTTGGTTGTATCCTGCTTTAGTCTTTTGTGGGTATGTTTGATTTCTCAGTACTTGAATAATTTTCCTGGTCTCTCTTTGTTTATTGTCTCAGAAGCCTGCCTAATGTATGCTAGTAGTTGGATCACCAGACTGTTTGGTAAGTGACCTGTTCATACATTTGGTTCTTAGGGAAGAAGATGTCACAAAGACTATGTACCCTCCACCGGTGCCCAATACTGTCCAGACATTCAGGGATCCTGACAAGAAGAAACTTGACCTGATCTGTGATACCATGAGGGTAGCGATGGAGAAAATCAATCCTCACAAGTGAGTGCTGTTTTATTGTTGGCTTCTCTGGAACGGCAGAATGTGGAGATAGATGTCTTTGTCCAGTTTATTCTTCCTGTCATTCTGGTGTTTCACTTACTGCCTCAGGTACTACCTGTCAATACTCACATCTCACGTGAAGAAAACGACCCCAGAACTGGAAATTGTGCTGCAGAAGGTACACAAGCTTAAAGGTAGAGACCTGCACACAGATACCTGCTTGACTTGTTCTTGACAGTCATTGTTCTTGACCGTCACTGTGTCACACTGCACTCCACAGGGTTGGCTCACCATTTTCAAATGTAAAGATTTTGAGTGCAGAGCATTTTATGAATGAGTTGAAAGCATCTGTTCATCTTATGTCCCAGTCTGTCTTGGTCTGTTCTGTTCTTGTTTCTTTCATTCATATAAATGTGTGTGTGTGTAGGCAAGGCTCATACTGGCCTCAAACTCACCATGCAGCTACAGATGACCTTGCGTTTCTGATCCTCCTGTGTCCACCTGAGTACTGGAACTACAGAAGCACACCACCACACCTGGTTTTATGTGGCATGGGGATCAAGTGCATGGCTTCATGTGTGCTAGACAAGCCCCTGACTGACCAAGCTCTACCCTCACCCTCTTTTTCCTTAAACACCAGCAAGAAATGCTCCCCCTGGTCCTGAGACTGTGAGCGCAGAGGAGGCCTTGAAGTACCTGCTGCTCCTGGTAGATGTCAACGAATTATATAATCATTCTCTTGGAACCTATAACTTTGATTTGGTTCTCATGGTAGCCGAGAAGTCACAAAAGGTATGTGGAGTTCATATATTTTGCACCATTTTGAAACTTGTTTATATAATCGTCCTAGTGTGGGACCCTGCTCTTTAGAGAGCGATACTCTATCTAATGCTATGAGTGGATACAGATTTGAGTCTCCACAGTGTAGTTGATTTTTTTTAAATCTTTGGGGGTTTACCACCCAACTCCCAGAAGAAAACACGGAGGCTTATTCTTACTTATGAATGCCCGGCCTTAGCTTATCTTGTTTCTAGCGAGCTTTTCTAACTTAAATTATGCTGTTTCTTTTTAATTATGTTTTGCCTTTGGGCTTTTTACCTTTCTTTATTCTATATATGTTTCTTTTTTTCTTATTCTGTGGCTGGCTATGTCACTAGGTGGCTGGTCCCTGGCGTCTTCCTCTCCGTCTTTTCTCGCTCCTCACTCTCTTCTCTAGATTTCTCTTCCATTTTATTCTCTCTGCCCGCCAGCCCCACCTGTTCCTCTTTCCTGCCTAGCTACTGGCCCTTCAAATCTTTATTAGATCAATCTGGGTGGTGGGCAAAGTAAAACAGCTTTACAGAGTTAAGCAAATGCCACATAAAAGAATGCAACACATTTTTTCATCATTAAATGAATGTTCCACAGCATAAACCAGTGTAACACATCTTAAACTAACATTCCACAACACCGCAGCTAGTGTTCCTAAACCCTCTATATTTCTATGTGTATCCACTTTTCTTTTTTAATCAGGATCTCTTGCTGACTTGGAACTCACTAAGAAGAGTAGGTTGGCTGACTGGCCAGTATGCCTCAGGCATCTGACTATGTCCCCTTCTTCCCTAGTGCCAGAATAACAGGCCCGTGCCACCAGGCCTGGCTTCTATGAGGGTTCTGGGGATCTAACTCAGGGTCCTCCTTGCACTAAGCTGTGTCCCTAGCCAGGAAGAAAAATCAGCTTAGTAGGCATGGTACAGAGCAGGAGGTGGTAGAACCCATAGACTCATGCCCAACTTGTACATTTTATCTTCGTTTTGGTGTGTGCTCTTCATAATTGGCGTGGGTGCCATGTCATAGAGGTCATTTTATGAGAACCAGGCCTGACTCTTTTAGGGGTGCTTAGGTTCACTGTTGACTGTCTTCTAGACTATAGGTATGTTCTTTTCCTTATCAGCCTGTGATGGAGTAGATGTTAGTCATTACTATCCCAAATTTAAACTCACAACACCCAAATATGAAAGTAGTTTTCCCAAAGCTTTTGATTTAATGTATTATATGATACATAATTGATATATAAGTATAGCATACATTTAAAATTGTTATTCTCTTTTTATTATATTACATAAATATTATAAGTAATAACTTTTTTTTTTAGGATCCTAAGGAATATCTTCCATTTCTTAATGCACTTAAGAAAATGGAGATTAATTACCAGCGGTTCACCATAGACAAGTACTTGAAACGATATGAAAAGGCTCTTGGGCACCTCAGCAAGTGTGGTGAGTATGGGGTTAGTGTTTACTACTGTTTCAGAGCTTCTATGAAGCCAGGCAAGCTTTAAGAGATAGGAAATTACCCTAGTCAGCTGGCTTCAGCCCCTCTACTCCAAAGGACTTGATGTTGCACGTTCACCTTACTTCTGTTTCATGCCCTGAGGGTAAAGCAGGTCTCTTTTCATGAGCTGGGGAGCCTTGCTGAAAGTAAAGCAGGTCTCTCTTCATGAGCTGGGGGGCCTTGCTGAAAGTAAAGCAGGTCTCTCTTCATGAGCTGGGGGGCCTTGCTGAGAGCAGGTCCTTGGTGGGTTAGGACTGAGCTCCTCCTAAAATCCCTTCAGTGCCTTGATCAGAACTAGTGGATAATCCCATCTCATGGTGTCTGTCAGTATGCTTGCCTACAGTGAGTGGTTTGCACTTGTGCAGTTTAACAGGCAGTGATGGTGCAGAACCACACACAACGCTTGTGGGCCCCTTCACACCTCCTCTGTCCAGTGCTGGAAAGGTTGTGACTTGTCACTGAGGACACCTGTGGTGCCTGTTAAGTGTGCATTCGTCCACTTCCATAGACACTCTGATTCAGCTGGACAGGAGTGAGGCCCGGGGGGAGCGTTTAATGAGCTCCCAGGTATTCATTTTGAACGTGAGGAGGTATTGAGCAGAATTCTTAGTGCAACCCTGTCCAACCTGATCTCCTCTTACCTCAGAATGTGGAGCAATGCTCACCAAAAATTCTGATTTGAAGCTGTTCTTTAAATTGTGGAAACTGTAAAAGGTTCATGGTTGGGAGGAGATGAGTGATGGCCAAGTCAATAAAGTTCTTGTTTTGTAAGCAGGAGGACTTGAGTTCATTCCATAAAACCCACATAAAAAAGCTGGGTTTAGTTTAGTGGCGTGTGCTTGTAATCTGAGCTTTAGGAAGGTGTACAGGAGGATCCCTGGGTTCCATTGACCAATCAGCCTAGCCTACCTGGCAAGCTCTGCACAGTGAGAGACCCTGTCTCAAAAATCAAGGTGGACAGTGCCTTCTCAGGAGTGTCGGCTGAGGACCTGAGGACCAACGGCTCAGGCTATCCCCTGGCCTCCACATGCATTCTCACTCATGGGCTCATGAGCACACATAGAAAAATTCCACATTAATGTTGCTTAGGAAACATAGGTGTAAATGAAAGCCATTATACTTCCAAAGTCTTATACCTGTGTTTTTGTATATCTTATTTTTGCAGGACCTGAGTATTTCACAGAATGCTTAAATTTGATAAAAGATAAAAACTTGTATAAGGAAGCTCTGAAGTTATATCAGCCACAGTCACTGCAGTACCAGGTGTGTGGTCGGTCGGCTGTGAAATGAGGTCTCCTGGTTCTGCTTTGCGAGTTAGTTGGACGTGAGGACATGTTGAGTCCAAACGCTGTCCTTGGCTTCACGGTTTGTCCTACAACCAGTCAGTCTCATCTTGAACTTGTTAGGAGAAATCAGCAAGGGCAAAAGTATTTCAGGTGTTCTTTGTTTATCTCTAGGTTTTTTTTTTATGTACCAGGTACTTTGCTGGTACATAAGATGTACCAGGTACTTTGGTACATAAGATGGGGCCACGGCTTGTGTAAGGGTCAGAACTGCAGAGTGGCATGCCCAGATGCTGGAATGAGGCTCTGTGAGCACTAGTAGCCATCCATTCCTGTCTGTTATTCTCTGCCGTGCTGCTGCCAGCAGGGTTTTCGTTTGTCTGTAAATTATGTGCATGTTCTTCTAGTTTACTTCTTTCCTAGTGCTGTGATAAGAACAGCGCGGGGAAGAAAGGGAGGAACCTGAGGCAGGAACTGAAGCAGAGACCATGGAGGAATGCTGCCAGCTGGTTTGCTTGGTGGCTCATGTTCAGCGTCCTGTCTTAAATAGCCCATGCCAACGTGCCCAGTGAAGACACTGCTGCTCATAGTGAGCTGGTTCCTTCTATAGCTGTTAGAAATCAAGAAAGGGCCCCACAGTCATAGCAACACGGCACTCTGATGGAGGCTGTTCCTCAGTGGAGGGTCCCTCTTCCCAGGTGTTTTGACAACCAAGATCAGCTGTCACACAAGTCTCTCTGTGACTGCGCCCATGCCAGCCGTTCATTATTATTACTACCATAGTTATCATTATTCTGTCTATGTGTATGTATGTGTCTGCTTCTCTGTGTGTGCACCAGGTTCATACAGGTTTCCACAGAGGCCAGAAGAGAGGGTTGGCTCCTTTGAAAGTGGAGTTGCAGGCAGTTGTCAGCTACTTGATGTGGGTGTTAGGAACTCAGCGAGCTTCTCTGCAGGAGCAGCAAGGACTCTGTAGTCCACATGCCAACCTCTTTAACAGCACTTTCTGCCATCCTTGGGATTTGTAGTTAACTGCAGCTTGTTCCCGAGATATTGTGTTGTTTAATCACAACCTTCCAGCCCTCTGCTGTGTTCTTTCTTGAGTCCACCTGCCCATGGGCTTTCCGAGTCTCCCTTTAAAGCCATTCGTAGATTAGGGACCAAGTAAACTGATGATTTGCTGCTTTGTGTCTGCCAGACTGTGGCTTCCTGCAGGGCAAGGACTATGTGTTGTTTTCCTGTGTCTCTGCTTCACCCTAAGCCTTGGCAATGCAGGGTTCAGCATATGGCTGCCTAGCAGCTCTGGTTTCTCATCTTCCCCAGCTCCAGTGACATTAATCTCATTGCTTCTCAGATCTACTGTGCATGTTCTTGCCACATAGCCCTTGTGCCTTATCTGCTCTCTCTTGACTCTTGACAAAGCTTCATTTCCTTGTAGCCTTCAGAGGTGGCATGCCCGTCATTCTTGGTCATTTTATCTTCTACATTTATAAACCGTGCTTTGCTAGTTGAGGCTATTCTCTGTGGCCATCCGAACAAAAGCTTAAATGTGCTGTGGTTTTGTTGTTGTTGTTGTTTTCTAATATTTATTTCATTAGTTAGTTGTTTATTGCGTGTGTATTTTTTATTCCCACCACCTTGAATCATGCATATCTACGTACTCAGTGTATGTTGAATAAGTATTATATCTTTAGTACAGTTTTGAGTAGAAAAAGAAAGATGCTAACATAGCCTGCATTGGAAACTACGTACTGTGCTATAAAGAAACTACTGCCACATTTCACCAAATCTCCATGTCTTGTCACAGGCGATCAGTGTTGTTTATGGGGAACACCTGATGCAAGAGCACCTGTATGAGCCAGCAGGATTTGTGTTTGCCCGATGTGGGGCCCATCAGAAGGCGCTCTCCGCATTTTTGGCTTGCGGCAGCTGGCAGCAAGCTCTCTGTATAGCTAGCCAGCTTCAACTCTCCGAAGACCAGATGGTGGGCCTTGCTAGAACTCTGGCAGGTAAGCAGGGCCATTCTGTGTTCACTCTTTGAAAGGTTTGTGTTTATTGCTTTGATTGGTAATTTTGTAAATAAGTTTAGGGCAACATTCCTTGAGACAGGCTCATTCTAGTCAATCATACTTACAACATTCTTTTCAATAGAACAGCAATCCCAGAAGCACCTCCAAATATGTTGGCATACTATAAAAAGCAATTTATTTCTCTGGCCTGGGTACGGATAGATACTCTGTTATGTAGCTTTGCAATCCCTTAAGACAGGAGATTGTGGCTGCAAACGGCCTCAAAGTTACACTGTATTATCTGGCCATATTACTCACTGACCCTTAGACATTATGGCCACACTTAGCAGTGTTGCTGAGATGGCCTTTCAAGAAAGTAAAGATGAAGTTTTGGATGAAACTATTTGGATGTAGCACATATATGGTTGAAAACCATAAAAATCAGGACTGGTGTGGACAAGACCAGATGCACAAGCAGAAAGTCAAGGCAGCTGAGTGGCTGAGTTGAGGGATTTCCTGACCGGGGGGCTGAGGCTAGTACTTTCGACTTCTGAGACTAGAGCAGAGGTTAAGGACCCTGTGAGAGGCAAGGAGGGCTCTGGCCTCAGCAGTGCTTGAGATAAAGAAATGCTTGTATTTGTTTTGTTTTCTAGTATTCCTCTGTGTAACAATCTTAGCTGTCCTGGAACTAGCTCTTGTAGAGCAGGCTGACCTTAAACTCACAGAGATCCACCTGCCTCTGCCTCTTGAGTACTGGGATTAAAGGTGTGCGCCACCACCGCCCGTCTTAATGCTTGTATTTCTTTCTCTCCTTTCTGTTCTGCAACATGAGTTTTAGGGGTGAAGGGTAATTCAAACCAGAGCATTCTTTAACAAAGCCTTGTATATATTGTTAATGGTCCAAAAATAAAAGAGCAGTTCTGAAACAAGCTTCCAAATTTGTAGGTCACGTGCATGTGTCTGACTATGTCTTTGTCTATGTCTATGTCTGTCT
Organism: Arvicola amphibius; assembly: GCF_903992535.2. Classification (NCBI taxonomy): domain Eukaryota; kingdom Metazoa; phylum Chordata; class Mammalia; order Rodentia; family Cricetidae; genus Arvicola; species Arvicola amphibius. The sequence continues at coordinate 107,207,197 of NC_052057.2, read as the reverse complement.
GTCTGTCTGTCTGTCTGTCTGTGTCCTATACGTAGTTACTGCAGATGTTGATTGGCAAGATGTGCAGTGAGCATGGACAAGGCTTTTTTTTTTTAAGAATTTATTATGTATACAGTGTTCTGCCTCCATGTATGCCTGCAGGCCAGAAGAGGGCGCCAGATCTCATTGTAGATGGTTGTGAGCCACCATGTGGTTGCTGGGAATTGAACTTAGGACCTCTGGAAGAGCAGTCAACATTCTTAACCTCTGAGCCATCTCTCCAGCCCCTAAACAAGGCTTTTTTAAAGACATTGTTGTATAGTGTCTTAGACACTGTTCTATTACTGTGAAGAGACACCATGACTTCAGCAACTCTCCTGAAGAAAGGCATTTAACTGGGTCTTGCATACAGCTTCAGAGGTTTAGTCTATTGTCCTCTTGTCAGGGAACATGGTGGCATGCAGGTAGAGATGGTGACTGAGAGTTCTAATCAATATCTGCAGGCGGAGAGATAACACTGGGACTGGCTTGGGCTTTTGAAACCCCCAAGCTTACTCCCAGTTACACTTGCTCTAACAAGGCCATACCTTCTAATAGTGCCACTCCTAAAACATTCAAATACACTAGCCTGTGGGGACCATTCTTTTTCAAACCACTACATACAGCACAGTTACTTTGTATACACATTTAATTTAGGTAGTTTGCACAGCCAGCAAAGGTGAAAACAATGGTGGTTATGTGGCCTTTTTACATTAGTGACACGGGTTTTGTGTGCCTGATACAGTCTGGTTTTTCCAGCTAGAGTGACTGTAGGAGCTGAGGACTGCCTGACGGCTGCCAGCATAACCAGCTACCTCCATCTAGTGCCCACCTTGAGAATCACAGTCTTTGCCTACACAGGAAGAAATGGGTTAGCAAGAGATGCCAGTTAGTTGCCCATTTACATGCCTTTGGAAGCATTTTTTTTTTTTTTAAAGCTAGTTTTGGCAATATGTGACTTTTTTTTTTTTTTCAAATCCTCTGATTAATTTAGATTCCTTTACTAGGCAGGGTGGCTTCTGTAATCCAGGAGCCACAGCAGAGGGTTTCAGCTTCAGGCTGGCCACGTAGGATACAGAGTGAGACTGTGGGTTAGGGGTGTGTGTGCTTCATGTTGTGTGTACACCTGTTGTCATCACAGAAGCTGAGAAGCTTCTAGTCTGGTGTGTCGTGAGGACAGCAGTGGAAGTCAGTTTCTGTTTACTGTCTTTGCAGGAAAGCTGATGGAGCAGAGGAAACACACTGAGGCAGCCTTAGTCCTGGAGCAGTATGCCCAGGTGAGTCCCTCCCCTGGTGAAACGGAAGGAACCATGGTAATGGTTAGGACTTGTGCTGATTTGGCAGGGGACAGCTTTCAGGGGGTGCTTCTCTCTTTCTACCACAGGTCCCAGGGAACAAACTAAGGCTGCCAGGCTTATGAGGAAAGTGGCATCGTTATTGTTATTGTTAGTTTGTCTTTCTGAAACAGTCTCAGGCTAGCCTACACTGATCTTGAACTCCCAGTTCTCCCGCCTCTGACTTTAAAGTGCTGGGATTTAAGCATAGGCCACCACACCTGATTTGTAAAAGTTTTACAGTTGCAGTTGTTGTATTAGGATATTTTTAGAGTGATAGAATGAATGTCTATTAAGAGAAGGGACACTGGATGACCTTCTCAGTATGCTCTGGGTATTCAACAATAGCTGTCTTCCTACTGGAGAAACTAAGAACCACTAGCTTCTCAGTCCTTGAGGCAGGGTGTATCCAAGGTCTAGAGGCTTCCTGAAGAGCTGCTGGAAGCCCAAGGTTCTGATAGCCTTGAAGGAATGTAGCAGCAGCAACAGAGTGGATGAAGTCGCCGGCAGAACACAGAGGGCCCCCCCTCCCCGCTTCACCCCCAGACGAAAACAAAGATTTCCCTCCTACTTTCTTTAGTCTGGGCTGCCACCAGAAGGTGCCACCCATGTTTCGGTTGGCCTTCCTACTTTAAATAACCTGATGAAGAAAGTCTGCTGATGAAGAGACAGCTGCCAGCAGCTATCTCTTAGTTGAGTCCAGATTCAGTCAAGCTGATGATCAAGGTTAACTCTCACACTGATAGACATACTTATGACATAATTGTGTTGTTAGGACATTTCAGGGTCTATCATGGATTAAGACTGGAAGATGATAATTTATTTCAGTAGATATTATAAGAAACTACTTGGGGTGGGGCCGCAGCTGCCACTCCTGTGGCAGTTAACAGCTGTCTGTAGCTCCAGTTCCAGGGGATCCCATGTGCTCTTCTGACTTTCGTGGACACTAAGCACGCACAGGGTGCATAAACATACATGCAGGCAAAACACTCATACAGAAAAAAATAAAGAATAAAAGTTTTAAAAAGAGAGATTGAGTTGAAAGACCAGTGAGTAACTTGCCTGAGAGGGTAGAGAGATTAGAGGAAAGATTTAGAACAAAGTTGTGTTTCCACTGAAATGCCCCTCACTTCCCCTGGGCCTGCCTGCACCAGCTGTGTTACCTGTGGCTCCACAGCAGTTGCCACACAAGTCAGCCACTCAGAACAGACACCAATTGTTTCAACATCTGATAGTGTTTAACTTGGGGCTTAAAATCACTGATTTTGGCCGGGCAGTGGTGGTGCATGCCTTTAATCCCAGCACTCGGGAGGCAGAGGCAGGTGGATCTCTGAGTTCGAGGCCAGCCTGGTCTACAAGAGCTAGTTCCAGGACAGGCTCTAGAAACTACAGGGAAAACCTGTCTTAAAAAACAAAAAAAAAAACAACAACAAAAAAAAATAACTGATTTCAGACTTACTTTGCCCACGCCCCCCTTTCTTTTGTTTGTGTGTGTGTGTTTCAGTATGAGTTTATGTGTAGGCCAGAAAAGGGCATTGGGCGTCCTCTATCACTCTGGCTATTCCTTTGAGGCAGGATCTGTATCTGAACCTGGAGTTCATGTCTGTGCTAGGTTGGAAGCCAGCATGCCTCAGTGCTCCTCCCATCTCTGTCCACCCTGAGCTTACTGTGTGTGTTTGTGGGAACGCACCGCCTGCCAGGCCTTATGACTGTGGAGCAGGCGCCGTTAGCCGCTGAGCCGTTAATGCTCTATCAATGTTTTAGCTACAGTCAGCAGCTTCTTGAGTGCTGTGCCTCGGTTTTCTAATTTCCCTTGTGATTTCTTCATTGACCTGTGGGTTGTTTCAAAATTATTTAACTCAGATATTTTTTTCAGCCATATCTTACTGATTTCTACTTCTGTTTTGATTATATACTTTAAAAAATAAGTATTAGACCAAAATATGGTCTCTTTTACAGGAAGTTGTGTGTGTACGTGGTGTGATGACATGTTCTCTTAGTTACTTTGGGATGGTCAATTGACTGTGCTATTCTGGCTTTTTTTTTTTCTTTTTTTTTTTTTTTTGTTTTGTTTTGTTTTGTTTTTCGAGACAGGGTTTCCCTGTAGTTTCTAAAGCCTGTCCTGGAACTAGCTCTTGTAGACCAGGCTGGCCTCGAACTCACAGAGATCCGCCTGCCTCTGCCTCCCGAGTGCTGGGATTAAAGGCGTGCGCCACCACCGCCCAGCCTATTCTGGTTTTTTATGCCCTTATTGGTTCTCTTAATACTCTGAGTTGCTGGAAGGAAAATGTCTGTTTAAATTTCCAATGTTTATCTATTCTTTGATTCTGCAAGTGTTCGCTTTCTGCATTGTCAAGCTGTGATGTAGGTAGATGCCTACTCATGGTCATGCCAGATACCAATCATCTCTTTATTTCCGTTAAAATTCCATATATTAAAAAAAAATAAAAAATAAAAAAAAACAAATAAAATTCCATATATACTTTACTCTGACGTTGACTTTGTGTGTTTCAGCTCTTTTAACATTAGGGTCTGTTTTTCCATTGTTTTGTTTAATCTGCGTTTTCATGCTTAGGTTTAGTTTTTGTCTGTTGAGCTATGGCGCCAGTCCGTGCTCAGCATTTCTCATGAATCCATCTTATCCCCACTGTTGGCTATCAAATGTTTTGGTGTTTGCTCTGGGATTTACAGTAAATACCAGTCACAAATTAGAGACCGTTTCACATACCCAACAAGTCATTTTCCATTGCTCCCCTTCTCATTAATGTCACTGAACATTTTAACTTTATGTATATTATGTCTATAATTTGCTACTACTTTTGCTTTTAATGATTAGGAAACGTCTAAATGGCACAAGAATGTGTTTTGTGCTTCTTCTCTTACAGGACAAACTAGGAATGTGATTTTTTTTTTTTTTTTGAGCTGTAAGAATCTTGAAGCTACCAGATGATGGTGGTGCATGCCTTTAATCCTAGCATTCAAAAGGCAGAGGCAGGCAGATCTCTTGAGTTCAAGGTTATCCTGGTCTACAGAGTGAGTTCCAGGACAGCCAGGGCTGCACAGAGAAACCCTGTGTTGAAAAACCCTAACAAACAAACAAGAAACCTAAACAAACAAAAAACAAATCTCAGAAACACTCTAAATATATCAACAACCTAATCTTAAGAGCTGAAACCATAAAAGGCTGAAGGGAAAGCAGGAGTAACCTTTATTAATACCTGGGCGGTGTAGTCTTAGTCCCCATACCATAAGATCAACAACTAAAATTGAAGTCTATAAATTAGACTTCATATAAAGAATTATCAAGAATGTACAAAGACAGCTTATATAGTGTAAGAAAATATTTTCAAAGTATTTATGAAGTATTTTCAAAGTATATATGAAGAACAAGAAACAAACAAGCCAACTAGGAAATTACTGTTGAATAGTATATTTGGGGGACTGGTCTTGTTTCCAGTGAGGCTTAGCAGTGAATGTGGAAAAGAACCATTTTTGACAGGCTTACCATGTGACTTTATGTCCAGGGATATAAAGAAGACACGCTTGTCTTGTATTTGTGGTCATTCGGAGCAGTAGCTCCTTTGTCTGTTATGGCAGTGTTTTTGGAGATGTCTATCCTGTGGATGTCTGGACAGGCAAGCTGCCGAGAATGGGGGCTGTGAGGGCTGGGGCTGCCTGGGAAGGTGGAGGGACTCCGTGTGGCGGCTTCTGAGACTGCTGCATTCACCCGTGCTCTTCCTTGCTCTTCCCTTGTCAGGATTATGAAGAAGCTGTGCTCCAGCTGCTGGAAGGAGCCGCCTGGGAAGAAGCTCTGAGGCTGGTAAGAGAAGTTCTGAGCAGCTTCTCCTGTGCTTGGTCTGAGGGAGGTAAAGGAGTGGGTCAGTTGGAATTCCTTGTCTTCTGAGTAAGTGAAGTTAAATAGAAAGTGCCCAGGTTCCCAGTCCTGAGGATAAGTGGTATCTGTGAAGCCCTTTAAAACCTGTTCTTTAGCCGGGCGGTGGTGGTGCACACCTTTAATCCCAGCACTTGGAGGCAAAGGCAGGTGGATCTCTGAGTTTGAGGCTAGCCTGGTCTACCAGGTGAGTTCCAGGGTAGCCAGGGCCATACAGAAAAACCCTGTCTTTAGTAATGTTTGGAATTGGGCCTTCATACACAACACACTGCTGTTTCTTTTTAAAATGAATTGAATTTTCCTGGGATAATATCCTGATCCCTTCTAGTACTGGTCTCTTGTAACATGAGGGCCTGCTTGTTGGGGTTTCTGTCCTGCCTGGTTCCCACAGCTGGTAAGCCCCAAAGAAAATCACACAGAGGTCTCCGTAAGTTATAAACTGATTGGCCCATTAGCTCAGGCTTCTTATTACCTCTTATAACTTATATTAGTCCACTATTTTTATCTATGTTAGCCACATGGCTCAGTACCTTTTTCAGCAGGGCTGGTCACATTCTGCTTCTTCGGTGTCTGGCAGGACTGCAGAAAGAGCTTCCTTCTTCCCAGAATACTCCTGTTCTCATTGCCCTGCCTCTACTTTCTGCCTGCCTACTGGCCAATCAGCGTTTATTTAAAACATAATTGACAGAATACAGAATTGTCCCACACCAGTCTCTGTCTTAATTCTTTGTTGGGTAGTCATGTTCCTGCCCTAAAATACTGCATTTTCCCCCCCTCTTAGGTGTACAAGTATGACAGAGAGGATATTATAGAAACCAGCGTAAAGCCTTCCATTTTAGAAGGTAAGGATTACATCTAGGTGATGTTTTCTTTTAGAATTATGGAAAAGGTAGAAGAAATAGCTAGGACACGGCTCTCTCTGTTACTGCATTTTAATATGTTCTGCTGACTCCATCATAGTTTTAAGACTATATTAAGGTGTTAAGTGATGACATTGAAGAGGTCTGAGTGTTGAAAGCTGCGGTGTCTTCCTGTCCCTGACTAGAGCAGATTTTGGCCTCAGGAGCCTGCCTCTACCTGGAGGCTGCTGGCTTCGAGGTGGGTCACGTGGTGGTGGTGGTGGTGGTGGCTGCGGGGAATCTTTGTGCTTGTGATAGTTAATAAATTTGGATATGCACTATATTATATGGTGGTGTTTTATCAGTGATCACTTCCCTGTATTTTATCCCTGTATTATTATTTATTCATAAGAGACAGGTGCCTACCTGCAATTTAATTTCAGATTCTACGTAAGTTCCAGGTGTATGTGTGAACATATATTTATAGAGAAACAGGAAGCAAAAAATAGGGTAAAATGTTCTTATGGGCAAATCTAGATGAAGGATGGTGTGTTCTTTGGACTAGTACAAGTTTCTCAAGTAGGCTTGAAATTTTTAGATAAAGTGTGTGGCTTTAGGGAACAGAAGAACTAAGTAATAGCTGTAGAATGCTCGGATCCCTGGGGAAGAGAGTCAGCTTCACCTGCAGGTCTTAGAGAGCACCTGTTGGCTTTGCTGCAGATTTAAGCAGAGCTCCCTGGTGAGTGGCGTTTGTGTGCACTCACAGTCTGACCCTGTCTGTTCCCCACCCCACCCCGCTGTTCTGGTTAGAGCCGTGGGTGATTTGGTGCTGTTGGCTGTAGTCATCCCAAACTGAGGACAGAAAGATCCTCCTGACCCTTCCATAATCTAGGCAGTTCTTTTCCAGCAGGAATTTGGGTATGCTGATGATTCTTCTGCAGAGCCTAATTTCTATGCCCTTGGAGAGTTTAGTTTATCTGTATTTTCTTTTACTCTGCTAGTGCTGTTTTCCCACTGGACAGTAATTGCAGAGGTCATTAGAAGCCTTTATTCCATGCCCACACCGTTTCCATGGGTTCCCTCCATCCTGCCTATGTTAGCAACTCCCTGCAAACTCTCTTTGTTTGCTTCTTTCTCTTTGGGTTAGATATCAATCAAGTCTTCACTGATAGGATTTTGTAAGTTTAGTGGTTGAGAGTGTTCTGGGATGGTATTGTGAGGGGGTCTCTATAGGCGTCAAGGCAAACAGCGATCCTCGAAGAGGTGAGAGTGGAAACTCAGTTCAGATTGATTTCGGGGAGTCTTATGCCAGGCGGTTTATTGCCAGTATATTTAAACACAGTATAATTTGGGGAAAAGTTTCCTGGTATACAATCCCCAGTACCCAAGCAAACATAATTATATCAAAATTCTACTTGGGGTACATGTCATTTCTTCCAAGAAGACAGGTTCTAGAAATAGACTTCCTGTAGTAGCTTAAGGGCCTAAAGAAGGCTCTGGCCTGGTCTTGGTCATACAGATAGTGTGGAAGTCATTTGGTCTATTAGCCACCTCTAGTCCTGGTTGTGGGAGCTTGGGGAGCCTCTGGCTCTACAGGTAATGTAAAGGTCATGTAGATTGCTAGCCACCTCGGGTCCTGAGTGTGGAAGCTTGATACAGCCTGGCCCAACAGGTAACACAGATCACCAGGCTCTTAATCGCCTCCAATTCCCAGCTTTCTGGATGGAAGAACAAGTTTTATATCTTTTCCATTGCAAAGACAATTCTGCATGCTCAATGGTCTCTGGGTACAAGGACCTTCATGCTTCCAACAGGACTGATGAACTCTGAGATCTGGTATCTCCAGCTCATTAATGGAATAAAAAAAACTTGGTGGTTAGTCCTACATACATCTTTCGTTGCTGTTGAATTTTTAATCCTTCATCACATCTCCTTCAGTTACGTTTTATCTCTTTGCTTAAAAATCATGCTCAGGATATTTTTCTTTCTGTATCCTCAGCCCAAAAAAATTTTATGGCCTTCCTGGACTCTCAGACAGCGATATTCATTCGCCATAAAGACCGTTTTCTGGTGGTTCGAGAGCTGAAAAGCCAAGGACCACAGATGCATGTGGGTGAGTGCCTCTGAGAAGCCTGTGCTGGTGTGTGGGAGATGGGGGTGGGCACCCATGCACCTGGTCTATGCTGTGTGTTGTCAGTTTTCTGAGACAAGCACTTTATAAAGAGAAAGGGATTGTTTGGGCACATAGCTTTGGAGATAGAAGAATATGGCACCAAAAACATGTGCTTGACATTTGAGGAAGGTATTGTGACAGAAAACCAGGCTGGCAAGTGCAAGAGTTACATGTGTAAGAAAGTAAGGGGCGGCACCAGCCTCCCGTGCAGCCCCACAAGAGCCGGCCGGACCTCAGTACTGTGAGACCGTCATTGACTCCTTGCTTTTGCCACTGTCCCATGCTGCGTGAGTTGCTGAGTAGGGACAGACTGCTTCTGTCGTCTTACCGCTGTGTCGTAGCTGCCTGGAACTCCATGTTGGAGAAGTGCTTAGGGGCCAGGGCCAGGCAGATACCAGAAAAACTCTACCAAGTAGTCCCACTTTTCCCCATCCAACCAGAGCAGTGATATCTTCAGTGTTTCACAAGATGAATTTCCTAGTTCCTCCCCACCTAGTCCCCAGAAAGGAAAAGAATAAATGTGGGAAACTCCAGATTTATAGTGAGTATAATTACCGTGTTAAATGTTACCTTATTTATTATGAGATCAACTTTGAACTGCCCTCCCATTCTCCAGTGTGTGTTGACTGAGTGCAGTCATTTCATGTCTGCATCTGGTTTGTCTTTTCCAGATAACGAGGCGGTGGCCCCTGGTCCAGAGTCGGATGTTTTCTCGGAGAGTGGCAGTGAGATAAGTGGCAGATACTCCCACAGTAACTCGCGGATATCTGCGTACGTATGAGATCTGGTCAGCGCGTTCGCTATGCAGAAACAATTTCTACAAGACAGTGCAGGGGAGTGGGGAACGTCTCTCGGGCCAGCGCGCGCTGTGTGAGGACTTTCCAGCACATCCTCGAAAGGAGGCCGTTCTCACTCTGGCAGTCTCACTGTTGTTTCCTTCCCTCCCCTCCGTTGTTCCGGTGTGTGGTCAGGAGAGCCTCATTTTTACCTTGCCCTGTAGTTTTTAAGACAGGGTCTCACGATGTAGCCCTGGCTGGCCTGGTACCTGCTATGTAGACCATGCTGGCCTCTAACTCACAGAGATCCACCTGCTTTTCCTCCTGAGTGCTGGAACCAAAGGCTTGTGCCATCTCCCCGATCTTACCTTGCATTTTAATCCGAACTGAAGGGAGAAACAGAGCTCTTTAGCTTTCCTTATTTGCCTCTTCTTAGGCCCCATTAGCTTTGTGTGGTTTTAGCCCCTCTTTACTAACATCTCCCCAGATAGAAACGCTGTCTGTAGACACTCTGGTTTCTTAGAAAGTGGTAGCCAACAGGCATGGGAGAGCTTCCTTTTCAACATCTCTCATTTCTAACAGGAGGTCATCTAAAAACCGGCGCAAGGCAGAGCGGAAGAAGTACAGCCTCAAAGAAGGGAGTCCTCTAGAGGACCTGGCACTCTTGGAGGCGCTGAGTGAAGTGGTACAAAGCATTGACAAGATGAAAGGTCTGGTCTTAGTGCTCACCATGCGATACCACAGACAGTCACACTTAATACACAGCTATGATGCAGTGCGGGGCTGGTGGGATGACTCAGGGTCAAAATGCCTGTCACCATGCCTGACAGTTTGATGTCCATCCCTGGGACCCACATAATAGAAAGAAAGGACCCCCTCCCTAAATGTTGCCCTCTGATCTCCACTGAGACACAGACAAAATCAGGTGTTTAAAAAGCAACAACAAAAAAAACCAACACTGATGCTGTTTTCCAGCTTGAACAGTGGTTCTGTAACCTGTGGGCCTCGGCCCCTGCAGGGGTCAAACCAGCCTTTCGTAGGGGTTGCACAGCTGATGTTTATGTTACATAACAGTAGCAAAACTGCAGTCGTGAAGTAATGATGAAAATAATTTTATGGCTGGGGCCAGCACAGCATGAGGAGCTGTATAGAGGGTTGCGGGGTTAGGAAGGTTGAGAACCACTGAGTTAGAGGGAAGAAGCAAGCGGTCAGTGGGAAGCTGAGTCAGCCCTTCCCAGCCCCTGAAGGAGAAGCCTTGTGAGGATGTAGTGCTTAAGCCAGGAACAGGGACCACACAGCATGGCTTTCTGCTCGTTCACTGAGTTTCCCTTTCCTTCCCATGTGCTGAATTATGAATTATTCCAGCATTTGGGAAGAAGAAAGTGGAAGAATGCTTCTCTAGGGTGGTGCCAGCCACTGTGAGCCTGGGGAAGAAGTCCCTGTGTGATTGTAGCAGTGCAGCTGGGACTCAGCTCCCTCTCATGTTTCTCTCTCCAGACGAAGTGCACAGTATCTTAAGGGCGCTCTTTATCCTGGCGTTTGAACAGCAAGCACAGGAACTGCAGAAGGCCTATGAGAATACTCTGAAGCTTATGGAGAGGGCAGTTCCGGAAATCTGGACTCTTGACTGCCAGCAGAGTTCACTCTCATCGGTAAGTTTCCTCAGCCACCACCTGCAGTCTCTGCCTTCTCTCTGTAACCCCCAAGAGTCTAGACTGGAAGTCGACTTTTGCTTCGAGTGTCAGAGTTAACTGCCTTAGCTTCACGCTTACCTTAAGCAGTCGGCTTGCCTGTTTCCTGCTAAGGTGAAGTAGGTTGTTGTTTTTCCTTTTCAGATAGAGCAGCCGTCGTGGGGATGACTGGAAATCCTCATTGACAGTGGAGTATGGAGGAGGGAGGGAAGCCAGGCTTAGATCCTAGATCTCGAGCCCCGGAGCGGGGTGGGGGAGTTTTGTGTCCCATGAAGTGTTCTCATGTATTTTCTATCTGCTGGCTACTTGAGCTCTCAAGTCTAATGTGGAGAGTTTTGATTAGGATTTAGAAAAGCTGGTGTAACAATCAGAGTTCAGTAAGGAAAACAAAATCCACGCCTGTTATTTTCCCAAGGAGAATTTAATACCTGGTTGATGGAATAAGCACTGAGGGACTGAAAGGGCAAGAGAGGAGCCGCGGAGGCCGAGAGACAGCGGCTAGGGAGTAGCGCCTGCCCTGCGGGAAGGAGAGAAAGAGCTTGGGGATGGTGACGGTCTGGAGAGGGTGCTGCTTAGTGAGACCTGAGAGCTGAGGGAGGCGGCCCCACGAGGCTGGTTTTAAGTGTCCAGAGAGAAATAGGAACGGGAATGAATAGCCCTTAAAAGCAAGCACGTTGCTTTTCCTTCCAGCTGTGCCCTCTCCTCTAATCCTCCTTTTTGGTGGGGCGTAACAGGGCATCAGCTGATGGAGAAAACTGGTCATGCCCCCGTCCTGGCTTCACTGGCTGTGGATAGAAGGGTGGATTTGGTGTTTAGCAACAGGAAGTTGCAATCATTTCACTGGCTAGAAATCTGTCGGATTCTAGGTTTCGATTTCCTAGGTTAGTGTGGAAACTTCCATGGGTGTTTTATCAGCATGTTTGAAAGACTTAATAAGAGGGTGGATATTTGTAAAGAGCACTTTACATGCCACAGCAAGGAAAGCAGCTAAAAATCTAGATGCCACAAATGCTTGAATTAACTATAATGGATGTTGCCTAGAAATACGATTATCTTCCACACTGCAGTGTTTTGAAGTCATCAGTTTCGAATGCCTCTCCACTTCTGTTCAGATCACAGTACCTTCTACGATAGCAGCTCTGTGAATCTTGTAGGGAAAGCGCGTAGATGTTTTGTTTGGCAGGGTGGAAGTGGGCCTTGTTCCGGGCACCATGAGTCACTTGTAAGTGTTTTTGAGCTCGTCGTATTACAGCTGATCGTGTTCCGGCAGGGATGCATGCAAAGACCAGTGAGAGCAAAACAGAGGGCTGGTATCTGCCAGAGGCTCACTGCCAGCATGGACCCAGTGAGATCTATGTAGAGTTGGTGTTCCACCCATATGACACATATGTGTATTTCTTTTCATATAAAAATTACTATTTCCAGCCAGGTGGTGGTAGCACACGCCTTTAATCCCATCACTTGGGAGGCAGAGGCAGGAGGATCTCTGTGAGTTCGAGGCCAGCCTGGTCTACAAGAGCTAAACTTGGATTTTCCTCTCCCCATGGGCTAGGGTCTGCTCACTTGGAAAAGGCCAAGCCAGCTTGTTGTGGAGTCCCCTCCTCCTTTGCCGCCTGTTTCTGGGAGACAGGAGGCTTAGCGGTCTGAGCTGAGAGAGAGCACAGAAGCTGGCCTGTACCTATTAGAACTGAGAAAGACAGCAGACCCGGTTGCTGCTAGTGGAGACTATGGGTCTGTCACCATCCAAAAATCATCTCTGCTGACATAACCTGTTTTCTGCTTAGGTCCTAGGTCCGAATTCCACTGTGAATAGCATCACCGCCTCTTACCAGCAGCAGCAGCACCAGCAGCAGCAGCAGCAGCAGCCGCCCCAGCCGCAGCAGCAGCAGCAGCCGCCGCCTTCTGTCCCTGTTCTCGGTCAGTGACTTCTCTCCACGTTGTCTCTGTGCTGCGCAGGGCTGGGTGTTGGTGTTGGCGAGATCAGCTGTTTAAGGGATCCCTCTCAATCTGAAACCACATTTTCTTTTTATTTTAAATTTTTTATTCATTTTATATACCAAACACAGTTCCCTCTCTTCCCCTCCTCCTGCTCCCCCTCCCTCAATCTACTCCCCATAATCTGCACAACTGTTTCCCACATGTATAGGGTCTAGTTTGGTCTTTTTTTTTAAAAAAAAATATTTATTTATTTGTTATGTATACAATATTCTGTCTGTGTATATGCCTCCAGGCCAGAAGAGGGCACCAGACCCCATTACAGATGGTTGTGAGCCACCATGTGGTTGCTGGGAATTGAACTCAGGACCCTTGGAAGAGCAGGCAACACTCTTAACCTCTGAGCCATCTCTCCAGCCCTAGTTTGGTCTTTTATAGGCTCCCCAGCTGTCAGTATAGAGTCTGTTAGCTCCCGTGAGCTTGAACAAGAGGGAACTGAGACCACATTTTACGTGACTCTAGTATTTCTAATGTTGGTGGCTTGGAGGGAAGGATGCAACATGCCTTAAGTTTGTTTGCTTGTATTTTTGGAGACAAGGTTTAACTATGTATTTCTGGCTAGCTGGAACTTACTCTGCAGACCAAACTGGACTTGAACTCAGAGATCCCGAGTTCTTGAACTGTCTCCCGAGTTCTGGGATTTAAGATGTATACCACCACTCCTGGCACAATGTGACATTTTATTTATTTATTTTTAAATTAACTCTTGAGCAGCCCATTTTAGGACATGTATTACCCTTTTGTCTCTATCATCTCTCCCCATCTCGTAATGCCCATGTTTCAATCTGAATTAAAACCTTTTCTTGCCGGGCAGTGGTGGCACTTGCCTTTAATCCCAGCACTCAGAAGGCAGAGGCAGGCGGATCTCTATGAGTTTGAGGCCAGCCTAGTCTACAGAGTGAGTTCCAGGACAGCCAGGGCTGCACAGAGAAACCCTGTCTTGAAAAAACAAAACAAAAAACAAAAAAAAAAATTCTTAACCAACTCCAGCTTTGCTTTAAAAAAAAATCTCAGTGACAGTTGCATGCCCGCGTGTCCATCCATGCATGTATGAACATCACAATTGCAGCATGAGCCCTAAGAGCCCACACCTACACAAGCGGGAGACCTCTGAGTTGGGATTCTGGCACTTACAATTATCCTTCCCACCTTCCGAATATTATTAGGAGACATATTTTTATCACCTTACAACTGATGTTAGAATTTGAAGGCACATCTAAATAAATATCATTTATTTACATTTCCTACTTCGTTCCACCTAAAACATTTTGTTGTGGGAGATGGTTCTCAGTTACATGACATATTCCTAAAAGTTTGAGACCATCAAGGCTTCATCTTGAACGCTGTCTTGAAATCCCCTGGCATGTATTTGGCATCTAAGTGTTTGCACTTCAGGTGATTGCTCCCATCATACCAGCCTCCCTGGGCTCTGGGAAGCCCATATTAAGGTCAACTAACTGCCTTCTAAAACTGCCGTTACTTGCTCTTCCTAGTGCACCAGCCAATGGTCTGGAATGTTTTTCATGTAAAAATTGTGCTGTAATAGCATTTGATGACATTTGGAGCAGGCCTTGCATGCTCCCTAACACTTTGTGCTGTCCGTCTTGTCTCTCATGTGGCCAGGAACTGTGGTGCTTGTTCCCTTCTGCCTGGAATTTGGCAGGCCGCCTTTGCCAACACTTCACACACTTGCCCTGCAAAGCAAAGACTTCGTCTTAAACCTAAGGCCATTTTTCTGTTCTGTTGTGTTGTCTAGTCTCCACCCTCATTCTTGCTGCTGGCCTGCTGATGACCTTCAGGACAGCTCCAGTCACCCCATGCCCTGAGGATTTCTAATGGCTTACCAGCATCAGAGAACAGTTGTGCTTTTCTCTGTAAAGTCTGTAACATGTGAGGGTTCCTCGTCTGAGTTTATAATGTCAGTGTCCTGTGGCTCCAAAGTTGGGTGGTATTTTACATTCTTGTCACTGTGACAGGATTACCCCATCCTGTCAGGGAGAGCATGTTGATAGGAGCAGCTTGCTGCTGTGGTGGCAGGATTGTGTGGCAGCTGATTGTAGCATGACACCAACCAGGAACCAGAGAGGTCAGTTTCAAGCCAGGCAGAAGCATAGCTCATAAACCCCATTCAACTCAGCTCCTGTGTCTGCCAGCTATGCCCTATGTCTAGAAGGTCCTGCAACCTCCCAGAGCACTGCCACAGCTTGGATTCAGCTGTTTAAATGCCTGGGTTATGTGTAGGGGTGGTGGCTTTAAAATGCAAATCCTAACAGGTAGAAAGGGGGAAAGTTGTAATTCAAAAGTAGCTAGCAAAAAAACACTCAGCAAATTAGTTCCACTCAAATAGTCCCATTGCCCTTCCACAGCGAATAGTGGTGTGCATATCTCACATTAGTGGAGGCATTGGCAATGCCTGTTTGTCAGTATCTGTGATCGCCATGCGTGGTGCTGTCCAGCAGCAGAGACTGATTGGTTGCAGGTCTCATGACGTAGCCTGAGGTGTGATAGTGGGAAAGCTCTAAACTTGAGACTGGGTGTTACAGTTCTGAGCGCTTCTGAAGGGGATCTACTGGTAAATAGTCATCAAAGGGTTCTTATTAAAATGATTCTTTTTGCCCCATGAAAGTCAGACATGGAAATGTAAAACATGTCCTCTTTTGCTGTCAGTCAGCCCAGGTTGTCATTCTGGGCTGATTTGATATTTTATACTTATTCTTGGTTAACTCTAGAATCAAATATAGTTGCAATTATGTAATGTTTTTAAAAGACAATAGATTCTTCTGCAACTTTTTAAAAGATAAAATCTCATTCAAGCTTTAACCACCATGAAATTATGGACCTGCTTAACCTTGTTTTGGTATTGATATTCTTTTATACCCCAAACTAGTGGGATCTGTTTATATAGTTTGACTTGTGGGGAGGGTGGTTGTTTTTTTATTTCTGGAAAATGATAGGCATGATAACATAGGTAATTAGAACCTGTATGGATCAATAGGATAGGAAAATCTAGATTGCAAAGCATATTGAAGAAAATTAAAATTTGGTTCAGGCCTTGTAATCTGGCAGTTTGTAGTTAATCAGTGTGTATAAGCATGTGTTTGTATAAAATGCAAAATCATGGTTAAAAAATTCTCTTAAAGATTTTTTGCATTGTTAAATTTAAAAAAAATTTAATAGTGCATATGCAGATATATTGCTAGAAATTTAATTATTAGCAAATAATAATGAAACAGTTTTAAATACCTTTTTATTTCTTGGTTGGTTGGTTGGTTGGTTGGTTGGTTGGTTGGTTGGTTGGTTGGTTTTTCAAGACAGGGTTTCTTTGTGTAACCTTGTCTGTCCCAGAACTCATTCTGTAGACCAGGCTGGCCTCAAACTCCCAGAGATCCACCTGCCTCTGCCTCCTAAGTGCTGGGATTAAAGGCATGTACCACCCCCACCTGGATCCTTATATATATATTTTTTTCTTGTCTGTGCTTCATATATATGATTCCTAGTCAGATTAGAGACTCCTGAAGTCTAAAGGAAGAAACACAGAATTCCCACCTGAAACTACTTCCTACTTTTTTTTAAAGTCAGTTTTGCTGACCATCTGTTTCATAGAATGTAGTAGGAGCTGCGGGCTGCATCCCGCCACCCGGCTCACGGCCACCGGCTAGCTTTACCCAAAATAATTACATGGAAACTGTATTCTTTTAAACACTGCTTGGCCCATTAGCTCTAGCCTCTTACTGGCTAACTCTCACATCTTGATTAACCCATATTTAGTAATCTGTGTAGCACCACGAGGTGGTGGCTTACCGGGAAGATTCTAGCCTGCATCCATCTCGGAGAGGAGAGTCATGGCGACTGCTTTCTTTCTCCCACAATTCTGTTCTGTCTACTCCGCCTACCTAATTTTCTGTCCTATTAAAGTGCCAAGGCAGTTTCTTTATTAACCAATGAAAGAAACACAAGACAGATGACCCTTCTCAATTAATAGAATTCTGTTACTTTCTGTCATTCACTTGACTTACTGTAACATACTGCCATGTTTTATTATTAAAATTGAGAAAATTTTCACATATGGTAAAATGTAGATCTAGTTTGCAATTTGACAGTTTTTTAAAAATGTACCCTTCAGGTCTGGAGAGATGGCTTTTGGTGGTTAAGAACATTTTCATTCTTGCAGAGGACCAAGATTGGTTCACCTATAGGCTTACAGCCATCCAAAACAGTCCCCTGGGATTTCAGTGTCCCCTCTGGTCTCCAGGGGCACTGTGTGCAAATGGTGTAGATACGTGTGTGTGTGTGTGTGTGTGTGTGTGTGTGTGTGTGTGTAACATAAACATACATAAAACACATCTAAAAATTAGAAAATAAGCAGAAACCAATACTACCTCTCCCTATTCAAATACTGAATCACCTAATGAACACATGTGCAGCCTGATGCCCTTCCTCTTCTCTGGGCAGGGCATCCAGGCTGTGTTTGCTTTGATACTACAGGGTTGAGGGTGGCAGACCCATAATCACTTCCCTTCCATTCTTGCTTTTAGATGTTGGAATCTGTGTGCCACCAAAGATTGACCTGAGAGGCCTATGGAAGCTGAGCCTGCTGGACTGACTGACCTGTGAAGAAGGCATCACTGGGAAGACCGTTTGTCCCTCACTCCTCATTGTGCTTCTAGTTCTTGCTCCTCAGAGGCCTGACTGTTGAGAACTGAGATATGGGATGGTCTGCCTTTGCCCTGCCTACAGCTGCTGTGAGCACCAGACTTAGCACTAAGCAGTCTGGTTCTTACTTTAAGTACTGCCAGAACTTTGTTTTAACCAACATATTACAGTTTGTTTTTTTAAATGCTGTTTTTAGCTGGGCATGGTGGGGCATGCCTATAATCCCAGCAACGCAAAAAGCTGAGGCAGAAAGGCAGGTTCAAGACCAGTGTGGGATACAGCAAGACCTTATATCAGACCCTGCTGTTGTTGTATTTAGTGCTCTTTGAGAACATGGCTTCTAAAGCAAAAAATCATGGACTTGATTTTCATGCACAGATCCAGGCCTAGTTTCTGTTGTAACCGTGGATAACACTCTTCATTGATTTGATCCTCAGTTCCTGTGTAGATAGGGAGTGATGTTTCATTCTACCTCGCAACAAACAAACAAAAAAAGTGAAGTTCCATTTCTATGTTGTTTTGCATTGCTGACATAGTGTATTGTATAAAAACAGGCTGTTACTGCTGCCAACATTCAGTCAGATGTGATTGTGTAGCTGGCATCTTCCCACCCGACTCAAAGCAGAATAAAAAGTTAAATGTGTTCGGGGACTGGAGAGTTGACTCAGCACTTCAGAACAATTATTGTGCTTGCAGAGGACCTGGGTCTGATCCCAGCACCCACATGGCAGTTCACAACTGTTCTCTTCAGCTCCAAGGGATCTGATGCCCTCTTCTGACCTCAGTGGGCACCAGGCAAGCACGTAGTACACCAAAATACATACATACAGCCAAAACATACATACAAAATAAATCTTAAAATTTTTTTTAATTAAATGTGCCATTCAATCAGGCTATATGCTACCAGCTTTAATTGGTCTATAAGCCTCCTTGTGGTGTGAATGAAATGCACCCCATGGGCTCTTCTGGAGAGGCACTATCAGGGGGTAATCATGGCCTTGTTCAACTAGGTGTGGCTTTAGAGGGAGCATGCCATTGGGGACAAGCTTTGTGGTTTCAGATGCTTAAGCCAGGCCCAGCGTCTCACTGTCTGCCGATCTGGATGTAGAACTCTCTCAGCTACCTCTCTAGTACCATCTCCGCCTGCGTGCCACCATGCTTCCTGTCATGATCATGTTTTCCACCAGGGTGACAATGGACTGAACCTCTGAACTTTAAGTCAGTCCCAATTAAATGCTTTCCTTTCTAAGGGTAGCTGTGGTTCTGGTGTCTCTTCCCAGCAATAGAAACCCTAACTGCGACCCTCCTCTACCTGCACTGTTACAGGGACTGCTTTATCACCAGTGTATACTCTGCTAGAGTCATCAGTGGTCCGGTGGGATGGACTGGAATTCGCTGTACTTCAGTGCCGGGTAAGACAGCAGGCATAGTATGGCAGCAGGGATGGAGGTTACTCTTTGCTCTCCAGACCCTGCCTCCTTTGCTGAGTGATTTTTGTCAGTGTCTAGGCAGACTAGTTTACTTTCTGTAAGGTGTTTAACCTGTTTCATCCTGTTTCCAAAAGCTTGGAAGAATAAGACTCTCTCTCTCTCTCTCTCTCTCTCTCTCTCTCTCTCTCTCTCTCTCTCTCTCTCTCTCTCTCTCGTCAAGTCTAGAAATAGGTCAATTTATTTTAATTAGAGGCTTTTTAAAAATTCTTTGACAGTTTCATACTCACTAGATAGTTGTCTTAAGAGACATCGTGACCATGGCAACTCTTACAAATTGAAGGGGTTTGCTTACAGTTTCAGAGGTTCAGTCCATTCTCATCATGTGCAGGCAGACATGGTGCTGGAGCTGAGAGTCCTACATCTTGACACAGAGACCACATGACATCTGCTGACACACTGGGCAGTATGCTAAGCATAGGAAATCTCAGAGCCTGCTCCCACAGTAACACACTTCCTCCAACAATGCCACACCTCCTAATAGTGCCACTCCCGGTTTGGGCCATTTTCTTTCAAACCACACCAATGGTGGTACATACTTCATCCCTGTTGTAACAAACTTGCGAAGTTACCCCCAGCTAACTTAAATTTAGATGATATCGGAAGTACTAGACTTACATGTTACTGTGTGGAGCCTGTTTTTATCTACTGGGACAGGTGGATCCGGTGAGAGCATTGAAAATGTTTTGTGAAAGAATGTGGTTCTACCAGCTTTCCATTGACATTTTAGTGTTTAGGCCTGGAGCATCCTGAAGTTGAGCAAATGGCTCTTGGAGCCTCAGATGCTCAGGGTGCAAGTGTGACTAAGAATCCCAGTAAGACTTGAAGGCTCTTGTTTAAGAGCTAAAAGTCACAATTGTAGCCATTGGGAGCACTGCCTGGGGACCAGATCCTGAAGCATGTATCTGCTTTCCATCAGCTGTGAGAAAGCCACTGGGCAATATAGGGAAACTGATTGGGGTGGCTGGGGCCTCCAGCCTCATTCCAGACCCGTGCTCAACACCACCACCACTGGTGTCGCCGCAACAGCTGCTGCAGCCACATCTTAGGGACAGTAGTAGTCATGGTCTCCAGGTGGCCCATTCCCTCTCCCATGTTAAATGTTTCTCCAACCAACAGAAACACACAGACACATAGTAAAGACAACCATGGGTGGCTACCACACATTCATACACCTGAATGGACCAGGGGAGTCCAGTGATGTCTCACATGGATTCCAGACACTGGGCCTGCATCTGCAGCTGGCCTCTCCTTTATGTCCTAAACAGAAGGTACCTTAACCAGACTTACCTGTGGAGGTGACAGACCAGGTGATTTTCAATTTTGTTTCCTTTTGGGGTATAGG
Source organism: Arvicola amphibius (assembly GCF_903992535.2). Taxonomy (NCBI): domain Eukaryota; kingdom Metazoa; phylum Chordata; class Mammalia; order Rodentia; family Cricetidae; genus Arvicola; species Arvicola amphibius. The sequence continues at coordinate 107,186,994 of NC_052057.2, read as the reverse complement.
TCTCATTTCTCCAAGGCATTAGGTAGCAATTAATCAGAGGGGGTCCTGGGACCCTGGAACATCTCAGGTTGTGTACCCCCTAGAATTCCCTTGGCTACCATACTCCTCCTTGCTCCAAGGGGCTCTGAGACCCCCAGTGTGTCAAGGTCTGTTCTCTGGGAATCTCGCTGGGGTCTCCAGAAATGTGAGGTATCCACTTGTATGTGGATTCAAGCCAGAAAGTCTATTAGCTGGCAACTGTGCTGGGTGTTTGGGACCTGATTGTAGTCCTGAGTCTTTAAAAAAAAAAAAAAGGTGAACATTTTTTTAAAATTTACTTTTTATATACCAATCCTAGTCGCCCCCCCCCACCCCTTCCACCTCTTGCTCCTCTCCCCACCCTACCCTCCATCCACTCCTCAGAGAAGGTAAGGCTCTCCTGGGAAGTCAACCAAGTCTGTCCCATCACCTCAAGGTCCCCCTCCCCCTCCCCCGTGCCTATGCTGAGCAAGGTATCTCTCCATGGAGAATGGTCTCCACCAAGTCAGTTCATACATTCGAGTTAGATCCTGGACAGGATGTGCTTTTAAGCACAAAACTACATCCTGTGTTGAAACAGCTCAGCAAGGACAGTTAGCCAGAAGGGAACTACAGAAGCCAAAACAAGTTAGTACAGTTAGCGACTTTGCCAGAACTATGGGCTTCGATGGATTAGGTCTTTGTTCTGGTTTTGGCAGGTGTACTGGGTTTTGAGACCTGAACGGTACTTCTATTGTAGCATCCATCCGTAGTGCTAAGGGAATGATAAAAGTCTTCAGTGGCCAGTAACCCTGGTGGCTTACTATGAACCAGTTTTGAGACATACTGGTGAGTAAAAAAGATGTATAGTTAAGACAGGGTAGTTAAAACAAGGTAGATTACCAGCATCTTCTAAGTCTTCCGAGTTTGCTGTCAGTGCTGCTTTGTGGGAGACTGAACTTACTCAGCATTCTGTGGGGGATTGTGGATGAGGATCCCCTCGTATCCTTTAACATCACTTTCTCTTAACCCATTTCTATCACATTTTTCCTTAAGCACATTTTAACAACAAAGTAGTTTCTACAGTGGGAAGCCTAATGTTAGACCAAGTTTCTTCCAAGAGAAACTGAGCAGTCAGCACAGTGCATGTCTGACTCTCATATCCCCGCTCCACCCCCAGGTGTTTGCATCATTTAAGGCAAGGACACATCTGTGTGGCTCTTACTCCGTCAGGAAATAGGCGTGCTGTGAAGGGAAGGGGACACGAGGGGTCTTTAATGCTACAGGAATGAACATGCCAGCTCACACACCATATGTAGAAAGGTGTTCCCTCATGCAGGAAAGCTGACACACTGTCACCACAGTGGCCACGCTGCCGTCAGTTCAGAAGCACCTTCTGTAGAGGAAGAAAGGCCCATGCTCCTCATACTCAAAGCGGTGAACCCACAGTGGTTGGAAACCCTGGAGCGAGGCCAGGATAGAGCCACCAGTCCACACTGCGGTGTCTCTCTCAGGCAGAACATTGACCTGTGGGGTGTCATTGGGACACATGCTGCTCAGTTCCTTCTGCAGGCGGTTAGGGAAGCCCCTGAGCATGGTGCTGCCCCCACAGAGCAGGATGTTCCCCATGAGGTCTCGCTTGAGCGCGATATCACACTTGTTAAGGCAGGACACCGTCTGGGTGTGGAGGCCCAGCTGCATGGATTTGATCAGCGACGGCTTGAAGAACATCTCCGAGCAGAGGAACCTCTCCTGGCCTAGACGGATCTCTTTTCCATCAGGCAGAGTATATTGGATCTCATGTTCACTGGGAGGGATTTTCTTCTCTTCGATGGGGTCTAGGGCCACGAAGCAGCATCTCGTCTTGATGTCCTCCACAATACTGGTCTGGTCCTCTGTGAAGTGTTTTCCAGAGTTGTTCATCAAGTTCATCAGGTAAGCCGTCAGGTCAGACCCTGCGTAGTCTAGCCGCCCCGTGATGCTAGGCAAAGGATAACCCTCATAGATGGGTACCACATAGGACACACCGTGGCCGACCTCCACCACCAGCCCGGAGGTGCGTCCGTACGAGTACATGGATAGGCGGGACTGGTAGGCGATGTGCATTGCAGGTGTGTTGAAGGTCTCAAACAGCATCTCAGCATACTTCTCTCTGTTGGTGTGAGGGCTCAGGGGTGGGTCCGAGACCAGGACTGCATGCTCCTCCGGGGCGATCTTCATCTCTTGTCGGAAGAGGTATTCCCAGATGTCCTGTACTGTGTCCCAGTCCACGATGATGCCATGACGCAGGGGGTTGACCAGCTTGAGATGTATGTCTGGGTTAAGGAGCTCATGCCCCACGAAGGTCTCTTTGCGATTATCCCCAGTCTTGGCTGTCTCCATGTAGGGCTTGCCCACTGTTGTTGAGATCTTATGAGTGGGCTTTGGCAGGCCAGCAAAGCCACATTTACAGAAGCCGGTGCCAAGATCCACGACCACTGCTTTGGTCACCTCTAACTTGGACCTGTCCTTGGGCGCGGTTGACTTCTCAGGGTCTTCTGTCTCAGCACTCTCTCGACGGACCCATACTGCCCTTTTTGCTGGGCCATCCTTTAGGGAGGCAGTCTGGAGGACCTGTGTCTGCATGGAGGCCTGGTTGCCAGCTTTCTTGGCAGGCCCATCCCCCATGTCTGCTGCCTCTGGAGCCCACACGCTGTCCAGAGACATACTGCTCTCAGAAAGCTCCTGATCCTGCTGGGTACGAGGCCTGAAAGGCTCAAATCAGAGGACAGCTTAAGAATCTGCCCAACAGTGACATCACTGATTGTGACATAATCCAGCGACCAGAGACTGTCTAGATACTGGGGTCCTTGTTTGGGTACATTAGAGATATTATCTTTGGTAGTAAAGCTTGATTAATTTGTTCAGTTTATTTGTTGAGTGCCTGTAACATGCCATGAAGAAGCAGCATCAGAGTCCTCATCTGGCCCATATTCGCGTTGGTGTGCGCTGGGGGGGGGAAAGACACAAAATGTCTGTTGAACAAAAAAAAATAAAATTTAGAAGTTTTTAGAGAAAAATCAGAGGACAGAGAGAGGATGGCAGTGCTGACGTGGTTCAGGCAAAGGCTCCCTGAGCTGACAGCACTTGTGTAATGAGCTGAAGGAGGTGACCAAGTGCAATTGGTGCAGGGGACTAAGTCACATGGCTGGGGAGTTAGTGAAGGGGCCAGCAGGGGGCCGGATCCAGCCTGTGGTGCTCTATGAATTTACTGCAGCAGCTGTACTCATTCACTTATGGATTGCCCGGGTCATTAAAAAGAAAACAAAAACAAACAGTTGAATCAGCATCACAAAGACTGGGCCAAAAGCTGAGGGGAAATCAATGTGACCATCCCCTTCTAGAAGTTTGTTGAGCTCCACTGAAAGAAGCTGCAAGAAGATCAATGTAACCAGGGGGAAGAGTCTGGAAATGCAGAGTGTGGGTGGGAGAAGGGAGGCTGCTGGTGGTGGAGGACCAACCTGTCCCATCAGGCCATGGGCCACTGCAGGGACTTCTAGGCGAGCAGGGCTAGGACGGACTAGAGACATCTGAACAAATGGACACTGTATGAGCTTTCGCCAGGAGTTACTGCTGCTGCGATGACTGGACAGCCCTTCTGCCTAATTTGGGGGTCTAAGGTAGATAACCCTATGAAGATTTAGTTTTGAACATAGACTTGCGCTCCTTTATCAGGGTCACAGCGTGTGCATCAAAATATGACCCGACTGAGTCCCACCAGTGGGAACATTAAGGCTCGAGTGCACAGCTTCCCCAAGGATATCCAGTAGGAGGACACAGCCTTCCCCCAACCAACATGTACCACATACATGCCTTGACACCTAGCATGCGTTTCTGAGGCTGCTTGGCCATCTGTCTCCTCGGCTGGACATACCAATTCCTACCCACCATGGTGCTGAGGTCATTAGGAGACCCGGTTAGTTGGTGTTGGATGAACTTTGGTTGAAGTATTATCCCTCTTAAAAACTGATCGCTCTTGGGTTATGAACCTCTACACCAAGTGCAGAACCCAGAATCTAACCTTATGCGTGCTTCATCTTTGACCTTACCCTCAGCTCTATCCTAGATGTGAGACAGTCACTCTGGTGATGGGGTCCTTCCTTCGTGGAGGTGGTGGCAGATCCTCTTGGTCTCAGGTGTGAGAACAAAAGTACAAAGTGCTGCTAGCTTTACTAGAGAATGCACCTGTGCCTGTGGAATGAAAGAGGAGGCCAGGTACAGGCCTTGAGCTTTGTGTCTAAAACGGAAGCAGCGTTCAAGGTCTCTAGGAGACCTGGTTAATTGGTGTTAGATGGACGTCTATCACTCTCAAAAACTGCTCTTGAATTCTGAACCTCTGTGCAGCTCTTCCCAGCCCCCAAGATTCTGCAAAGTAACACAGGAAGAACCCGGCACGGTGCCTGGTTTTCTCTATGGGCCCAGATTATCAGTGCCAACAAGCAGAGGAGGAAAGAAATAAATGGATCATCGCTGAATGGCCAGACGTGGAGATGTGAGAAGGAGCGGAGAGATTCTAGAGCTGCTGGTCATTAGCTCTGTCCTGGAGCAAACCAGTTAGGGAGGTGTGTGGAGGGTGAAAAGAGCAAGCTCCCCCCTATCTAAATGGACCATCCCTGGTGACATCACAACGCTAAGTGGTTGCCGAGGCACGGTTGACGGTGGACTCTCATTTCTCCCCAGGAACTCTAGGGTGTGGATGTAAGAAGGTCAGGAAGGGAGGCAGATGGCGACAAAGAACAACCCTAGCCCTAAGCCCATGGGCACAGCCCAGGGCGACCCTGGAGAGGCAGGAACACTGTCAGCCCCTGAGGCTGGCATCCGGGACACAGGGTCCACTCAACTGAAGATGAAGCCCAAGCAAATACGCAAGATCAAGGCGCTGGTCATTGACCTGGGCTCCCAGTACTGTAAGTGCGGCTATGCGGGAGAGCAGAGGCCCACCTACTTCATCTCCTCTACGGTGGGCAAGCGCAGCGCCGAGATGGCAGCGGACGCCGGAGACACCTTCAAGGAGACATACGTGGGCCATGAGCTGCTCAACATGGAGGCATCTCTGAAGCTGGTTAACCCACTGAAGCACGGCGTCGTGGTGGACTGGGATTGTATCCAGAACATCTGGGAGTACATCTTCCACACCGCCATGAAGATCCTTCCGGAAGAGCACGCGGTGCTGGTGTCCGACCCTCCGCTCAGCCCCATCAGCAACCGGGAAAAGTACGCGGAGCTCATGTTTGAGACCTTCCGCATCCCAGCCATGCACGTGACCTCGCAGGCGCTTCTGTCCATCTACTCATACGGCAAGACCTCCGGGCTGGTGGTCGAGAGCGGGCACGGTGTATCACATGTGGTGCCCATCTCCGAGGGGGACCTGCTGCCTGGCCTGCCCTGCCGTGCAGACTATGCCGGCTGCGACCTCACCAACTACCTCATGCAGCTGCTCAATGAGGCAGGTCACCAGTTCTCGGATGACCACCTGCACATCATCGAACACATCAAGAAGAAGTGCTGCTACGCCGCGCTGCTGCCAGAGGAGGAGATGAGCCTGAGCCCCGAGGAGCTGCGCGTAGACTACGAGCTCCCGGACGGCAAGGTCATCACCATCGGCCAGGAGCGCTTCCGCTGCTCCGAGATGCTCTTCAAGCCCTCCCTGGTGGGCTGCACCCAGCAGGGCCTCCCGGAGCTCACCGCTGACTGCCTGGGCCGCTGCCAGAACACTGGCTTCAAGGAGGAGATGGCTGCTAACGTGCTGCTGTGCGGTGGCTGTACCATGCTGGACGGCTTCCCTGAGCGTTTCCAGAGGGAGCTGAGTCTCCTTTGCCCCGGGGACAGCCCCACGGTGGCCGCTGCTCCCGAGAGGAAGACGTCAGTGTGGACCGGCGGCTCCATCCTGGCCTCGTTGCAGGCCTTCCAGCAGCTTTGGGTCAGCAAGGAAGAGTTTGAGGAGCGCGGCTGCGCAGCCATCTACAGCAAATGCTAAGGGGCGGGCCCCACAGGCAAGAGCTGGAGAGCAGAGCCCCAACCCCTGGGAGGGCGACTCTTTACCTTTACAGAATTTCACATTAAAGTTTAACCTATAAAACGGTCGTGTCTGGTCTGGAGTTCTTGATCGAATCCGATAGCGGGTGGGGACAGGTTGAGTTTGGAGTAAACTGCCCTTTTCTTGAGTGTCTGTAAAAAAAAAAGCGCCCTTTTCTTGGGTCAGTACAGTCGTTAAAAGGGAGATGTGTCTTCCCTGGAAGGCAAGATGGATGCCAGACTGTCTTAGAACTGCTGTGGCAACGTTTCTTTCCAGAAAGGAAGGCACATGCACACGTTAGCAACTCCACACAAGCACAAATACACATGAATACGCAAATATAGATGATAAAATTATAAAAGCGAGTAAATTATAAGATAGAAAAATATGACATACAAACTTTAAAAACTCACTGGATGGGCTCAGAACCTTGGTAGAGGACAAAGTCATGAACTTGAGGGCAGATCAATGTAATTTCACTAATAGAAATTGATAAAGAAAAATTTCTCTTTTAAATGAATGGAGGCAGGGTGGGGAGAAGGTTCATCAGGTAAGGTGCTTGATGTCAAACCTGACCACCCACGTTCTAGCCCTGGACCTATAATGTGGATGAAGAGAACCAACACCTTCAGGTTTCCCTTGTACCTCACCTACCCCACCCACTTTGCCATGTGTGTGCGCATCGCACACATACCTACACACACACACACACACACACACACACACACACTGCAAAAATATGGAAATAAATGGGAAGTAAAAAATAGAGTCGTATGGAACAGTACCAAGAAATTAACATTCTGGCCACCAAAATTACAACAAAAAAGGAGAAAAGGTGTAACCAATAGAAAGCTCAAAAAAATAATGGCTGAACCCCTGCCCCAAATTTGACCAAGGATAAAAAGGTTCAAGAATGAATCCTGGCCAGGCCTGGTGGTGCGTACCTGTACTCCCAGCGTGGAGGAGGCTGAACCAGGAGGATCAAAGATTGCTCCAAGTTCAAGGCAAGCCTAGTTCATATAGAGAGTACCAGACCAATCCAAGTTACGGAGGGATAAGACAAAAACACAAAACAATAACAATAAAACAAAAATCAAAGAAGGACAAACTATTAACTAAACAAAACAGCAAACTGTGTCAAAACACACTGCAGTCAAACTAGGCAAAGATGTTTAGAAAGCCATTGAGGTTAATGCCTTGCTCCTAGAGGAATTCTGACTTGAATGACAACAGCCTTCCCGGTGGAAACATGTAAACCTGAAAGGCAGAACACAATCATTTTCTTCTTCCTTTTGGTTTCTTGAGACAGGGTTTCTCTAGGTAGTCCTGGTTGTCCCAGAATTCACGTTGTAGACCAGGCTGGCCTCAAACTCAGACATCAGCCTGCCTCTATCTCTGGAGGGCTGGGATTAAAGGCGTGTGCCACCGCACCCAGACAAATAACTTTTAGGAATGGAAAGGAAAAAAAAAACCTCTGGCTATCTGGTCATTTACCCCAGCAGAGGGACAGTGGGTGTGTCAGCAAGCAAAGGAAGGGTCATGACATGATTTTGGAGAAGGGAGACATTTTGGTGAAATTTAGGTGGGATGGTGGTCCTTTGGTAGGTTGAGGTGGAGTGGGGTTGTGTGTCAGGAGGTAGCATTAGGTATTATGGCAAAGCAGAGGTGGTGTCTCACCTCTTAGAAGCTGCACATGAAGACATAGATTGTTAGGTCCCTTAACAGCACCTGCGTCTGGGGTGAAAACCAGGCTTCTTCTCTTTGTCTAAGTGAATTAGACCTTGCAGCCAAGAGCTTGTTCTGAGATGCTTCTAAAGCCTGCATTCCTGGAAGAGCCAGTGGAAAGACTTTAAGAGGCAAAGGGAATGGAGGACACCAGGAGAACAAGGTCCTCTGAATCAACTAAGCAAGGTGCATCTGTGCTCATGTGAAGCAGCAAGTACCCAGGCTACATGGGTCAATACCAGGTCCTCTGCATATATATTAAAACTCTTAGCTTGTGTGGGAATCCTGACTGAGAACAAGAGGGTCTCCGACTCCTGAGCTTGCTCTTGGGTCTCTTTTCCTCCAGTTGAGTTGTGGTGTCCAACTTCAATATAAATTTTTTTACTTCATCTTATTATATTAAAGGTGGCACACACCTTTAATCACAGAGGTAAGAAGAAAGATCTCTAAGTTAAGGCTGAGGCCAGCCTGATCTGCAAAGCAAGTTTCAGGATATCCAGGCCTAAACAGAGAAATCCTGTCTCAAAAAACAACAAGACAAACATATCAAACCACCTTTAACCACTGCGTCCCGGTATCCCTGAACCCAAGACATGACTCAGTTGGTAAAGTGCTTGCCTTGCAAGCATGAAGATCACCTCAGAACTCATGAAAAAACAAGTCAGGTGTGGTGGTACACTTATAAAGCCATCACCAAGAAGGCAGAGAGAGGTGGATCCGTGGGGCTTGCTGGCCAGCTGGCCTCTGGACCAGTGAGGTACCCTGTCTTAAACAAACAAAGTGGCTAGTTCCTGAAGAACAACCCCAAAGGCCATTGTCTAGTTTCTACATGTATGTGCATACATACGTCACACCTCTACACAAGGGACACACATACATACACACACACACACACACACACACACACAGAGAGAGAGAGAGAGAGAGAGAGAGAGAGAGAGAGAGAGAGAGAGAGAGAGCCCTAGCACTATATTCCTAATCAGCCACAATTTCAGATCACAGATTTCTCAGGACCCAAGTAGCAATCTCCCACACTAAATTCTCGAGGATGGGCAGCTGTAGCTATCATTTTTTTTTTCTGCTGCCTTTGCAGCCCGCTCTATGTTCTTCTCATTACCCAGCCTCGCTGGTGGCACAGCAGGGTTCCATTTCCCAAGTTCAAACCATTCTTCTGCTATCCTAACCCAGTCTCCTGGCTGAGGCTCTAGGCAAAGGGTAACTGCAGTGTGCGCGGGACTTTGTCTGGAAGTAGTTCACACCTTCTTCTGTTTTTCTCTCCTTGCAGTCTGATGGCTGCCATGCAGCCTGGACTTGTTACCAAAGGGGAGACTGGTAAAGGACTGAATGGGGGATGAAGCCTCTTGGTGAGGGGTGGCAGGTGTCATGAAGATGTGGGCAAATAGCAAGGGGGTATGCCTCAGGAGCCTGGCCTCTTGTTCCTGCTCTGTTCCAGGCTGAAGCCTCAGCCAGCTTAGCTCTGAGCGCAGCTTTGGTAACTGGGTCTGTGCAGGCAGAGATGCAAAAGAGCGCATGACTGTAGTCTTTGAACGTCTGCTTGGCAAGTCTGGGAAAGATGAGGTTTCCCCTCAGGGCCCCTTGGCTCCTCAGCTCCTGTGCCTGTCTTCTATAACCCTGGCCAGCACCATTTCCCAGGGCCTATCTGAGTCCTTCCTGCTACTGTCACCAAAGAATGACAGTGCTGTTGCTGGTTTTTTTTTTTGTTTGTTTCTCGAGACAGGGTTTCTCTGTAGCTTTGGAGCCTGTTGCTGTTTTTAAAGTTGAGTTTTCACTTTAAGACTGCAGTGAAGGAGCTGATCTTGTTTGAATGTGTAGTGTCTCCCACAGGCTCATGTGTGAGAACACTTGACATCCAGCAGGTGGCGCTGTTTGTGAAACCCCAGGCTTGAGGCAAGGTCTGCAGTGGACGGGAAGAATTGCAGGACCCAGAGTCTCACCTGCTTCCAAAGAAACTCAGGTGCTGGCACAGCCAAGTTCGTATTAAGGGCCTCAGGGGTGACAGGTTTTGTGTTAGGAAATCTAATTATGATGGTGTTGGCTGGAGGTGGAAAGAGATTATTTTTTAATTATTTTCTTTCCCTTGGATGAGTATTACATAGCAATTTTACAAGGATTATCTTGCAAATAACTATCATGAGAAAAATCTTCATAGTAGATAGAAGTGATCTGTAGATTTCCAACTGCAAAATATTTATTGCTAACATCTTTATGTATTTTTCTTAGACTTTACTGTTTGTATTTAATATTCAAGTGATATACATAATGATATATTAATATATGCACACATATTGTTAACAGGAATAAATACCTTATTGCAAGCACTTTCTGCATTATTTTACATGCTCTCTAAACATTTTCAGTGTCTACTGTGTTAAGTTCACTTTTTTTATATACTTAAGTGATTTCTTTGTTTGTTTTGAGACAGAATCTCATGATGTAACTGGGGATGACCTGGGCTGTGTGGATCAGGCTAGCCTTGAATTCACAGAGGTCCACCTGTCTCTGTCTCTGAGTGTTGGGGTTAAAGGTGTGCGGCACCATCCCTGGCTTAAAGTCTTGGTAGCATGAGATGTGATGTAACATCTTTGTGGATCCTTCTGAACCTTTACTGTGTTTTTACGTGCATTTGTGTGAGTAGATGCTTAATATCTGTGTAGCTTATTTTCTTACATAGAAGATAGTGTGGTCTGTATCATCTTACAGTGTGTGTCTTTTATTCCACAATGTGTCTTGATGGTCTACCCCTATTAATACATCCAGATTTGCTGCGTCATTTTGAACATCTTTGTGGTATCCCATTAAGTGGACTTCACAGTGTTTTTGTTGAATTGGGGGGGGGGGCGTTTTTGTCTTATTTTCCACCAGTGCTGTAAGGAAGGGGTCTCTCTACATGCCTTATTGTGACGTTTGAAGGTTACCTGTGCAGAGTGTATACCTGCAAGTGGAATTAGCTTTTATAACCAGACCTCCAGGGGAAGAGCAGAGACAGAATGAAGCCCAGAAGATCCCAAGTTAAAGTTCAATTGGAGTTAGTAGCAAAAGGCTCGGGTGAGGTCAAAGGAACGGGAGAGGGTTTGAAGCCTTGGGAAGTTTCTGGAGAATCTTATAAAGTCTCATTTTTGGAACCAAGGATTTCTGGGGGAACATGAGTGGGTTATTATTTTCATGCCTTGGCGACAAAGAAGACATATTTGCTTCATCAGAGATAAAGGGTTCGCTCAGAGTCATGACCGCACTGTGGAGTGCATGGCAACCTAGTGGAACTGTGTGAGTCACTGTGTCTACAGGCCTTCTGGTGACAGAGAGCCACCATCCACAAAGAAGCAAGACCTCGGGAGGGTGTCTGAACTTGAGCCCTAAACACTGACATATTTGCCCTTGCTCTAGGAGGCCAAACAGCAGGAGACAGCTTAGTTCAGCTAAGGAAGCTGTAGTTGGGGCTAAGAGGCAGGACAGCGGACCACATGGTTGATACCCACACACACACACACACACACACACACACACACACACACACACACACACACACACACCCTGCCTTGCAGCCCACCACTCTCTTCCTCTCTCCAGATTCCTGTGGACTTCTTTCTTCAGCAGCATCAAAGAAGTCCAAAAGGGAAAAGCAAACAATCCAAATTACAGGCTAGCCGAGGAGACCCACTTCTGTGTAAACGTTACCAGTCTGCAGGGAAACAAACACTGTGGAAACATGGAGGCTTTGGTTTGGATCTGAGATGGGCAAGCCGGCCATGCTTATAAATAGCCTCTCAACCGCCGCCGAGTGGAGCCTCTTCTCCGTGCCTGAGAGGATGGGGGTTGGGCACGCTACCCACATTGCTCAGAAAGCCATCCATCCAGGTCCCCTCCATACTCACTAACTTCAGGCAAAGCAGATGAAAACAAAAGATATGACCAGCGGGGATGGGTCATCTACAAAGGGTTGGCACTGGGAGGGTTTCGTAGGGCCCCAGAAAGCGATAGTGTGACATTTCAAGTGGTGTCTCTGCAGGCACGCGCTGACTGTCGCAATAGGAGTCCGCAGAGTGTCCCCTTTACAGACAGACACTATGAGACAGCAGCATGTCTGAGCCGTCTTCTGGGGGCTTGGGAGACGAAAATGGTTAGGTGGAGAGGGGGTCCCGTGGAGTTCACAAATCTCCCTGCCCTGGAATATTTGAGATGCCTCTTAAAAGGCAGCTCTTGCAGCGTTCCACCCCAAGTCCAATGTGGAATCAGGGAGGACCCGGGACTCAGAATTCAACAGCATTCAAACGACTGAAAGGCGCTCAGATGCCTGCCTGCTGATGTCGCCCTTCCCCGCACTTGTCCAATTAATTACTTCTCAGTGTTGGTGGCGCACCTTACTGAACACACTGTGAAAGTTCTGTGGAATCCCTTCAAGGTTTGCAAGTCAAGAGAGTCAAATATTGGCAGTTTTACATGATTCAACTTAGTATATTTAGCTTTTTTTTTTTTAAATTACAGCGGAGGTCTAGAAAATGAGTTATCGCGATCTTTGACTGGATGCGCTCGGGGTAAAGAGTCTCCCAGGTGTGAACATTAACCGACAAGGGACCTAGGCCAGAGGTCTCCATGCCGGTACGTTTAGAAAACCTTTCGGTGGAAACTTCAGAATTTTTTTTTTAAGAGGGAAACTGCTGCGGCTGGTGGCCAGAGGAGGGAGTCAGGTCCTGCGGAGCGAGTAACAGTTCCAGAGCTGGAACCAGACGCCAGACCTTTGCCAGGGTGGTAGCACTGTTATGGCTGACCCGTCTCTCTGGCCCCCACTTGAGACTTCTCAGACATGATTTATGAGGATGCAAGTTCTTTAGAGGTTGTCCTTGTTCTTTTTGTTTTCAGTCCGATGCTCCCCACCCGCGCTCTCCGCAAACCCTGTAGAAGAGGTTTCTCCTTAGACTGGGAAAAGGATGTTGTTGTCTTGAAATGGAGTCTCTATGTGTAGCCTTGGCTAGTTTGAAACACGCTGTGTAGACCAGGCTGGCCTCAAACTCATAGCCATCCACTTGCCTCCACCTCCCGAGTGCTGGGATTGGAGGCACGTGCCACCAGTACTGTTTAAGGCAGTTGCGGTAAGACTTTTCTAAAAGGAGGCACTTTGTTTTCTGCTGTTTAATGGAGCGTCTGAGACTGGAAATCGGTAAAGTAACAAGAGTGTGGCATTATCTATCTGTTTTATGCATGAACATTTGCTCGATTCTGGTGAGGGCCTAGGGCTGTGTTAAACACGGTGGGTACATGGTGGAGAGATGGTGTGAGGGGCTGGGGCGTGCTTAGCATTGAACAACCTACTCCCTTGCTAATTCACCCAATCTTTAAAGAAGCGCATTAATTCTCCTTACTGACTTACTCACCCCTGAAGGAGCTAACCTTCCAATACCACCCCACTGAAGACCAGTTTTCCAATATTAAGTTTGGAGGACACAAAAGAGTACAGCAGCCATCAATCAACCAATGAGGAAAAAAAAAAACCTCTGTGGGGAATCACAGATGTAGCACACAGGTGAATTAGGCTTCGAACTTGAAAACAACCTGGTACTATAAAAGACTATAAACCAAGCTGCATTTTGGTCCTTAATTAGGGTTTTCACTTAATCTTAAGGCCAGTTGCATGATTCTGGTCAGATCAAGTGACCCCCAGCTATCTGCATAGGAGGCTGCTACAGATGTGTTTGAGGTCCTGCTTCCGAGGAAGGTGTAGGAGACCCTCAGAGCTGCGCATGCCGACAGGAAGGTCTCAGTGAGCTGTTACTGCGAGGAAACTCTAGGCTGGGGGTTACTCCAGAGACACATTACAGCATCTCAGATCATAGAAGATTTACAGAGGCAGAGCCTCCAACCCTGATCCAGCCGTCCACACACTCAACTATCCGAGGGCACTCGTTCTAAACGGGAGAATTACTGGATGAAGCGGAGCTGGCATATCTACCCTGCATGCCAGCAGGTGCCAGCACAGCCTAAGCTTCAGAAGGACTGGCTGGGCTGATTCTCACATCCTTCCATCTCTCTGCGTGACTCATGAAAGCCCAGACTTCCTTTCTTTTCATCCTGAGAGTGATTTCTGTCTCCCACAGCTTTTTTTTCTCTTGCTTGCGACTCTGAGCCTGGGAAGAAAGGCTCATGGTTTTACTGTCAAGGGTCAAAGAATGACCTTCTGGTTAGGAGACCTGGCCAAAAACTGCTATCAGTGACTACATTTACGGAGTGCTTTGCAGTTTCCGGAGTGTGCCCTTATCCAGCAGCTTGCTGGATAGCTGATAACTGCTCATCCCCAGCAAAGTAGCGTGATGTGAAGGGATGGACAAGGAGTTCATAGGTAACTTTCAAATTCCCACCTCCGCTTAGACAACTTGTCTTTGACAAGTGATGTGCCAACCTACATATCACAGACTTAAGTTGCAAATGCTCACAATCTAGAGATAGAGCTAACTGATGTTTTGTTAGCTAATACTATCGTTTCCTTTTCTTTTCCCTGTGTGCTAAATCAAATCCAGAGGTTTCTGCCTGTTAGCCAAGTTCCCTAACATGGAGCCACATCCCCAGCCTCATGCTGTCTGTCATTCCTAGTGTGCTTTTCCCAGCTAGTGACTTCAGCTGTTCCTAGAGTAACTGGCTTAGCCTAACAACAGGTCAAACCTGCTCTCCTCCCATTTGCCCTCCCGTCTTCCCTCAGAGCTCCTGTCTTTACTCTCTCCGTGGCTGTTCTCCTCTACAGAGCCTGTACCTCCGGGACTCTCATTTTCCTGTCCCTTGAAGCTATCCCAGACTTTTTTTTTAATTATTTATTTTTATTTAATGTACGTTGGTATTTTGCCATGGGTGTCGGGTCCCCTGGAACTAGAATTATAGACAGTTGTGAGCTGCCATGTAGGTGCTGGGAAGTGAATCTGGGTCCTCTGGAAGGGCAATTGGCCTCTCTCCGGCCCCTGTCACAGGCCTTTCGAATACACTCCGTCTTGAAGACCCACCACTTTCTAAGTCCTAGTAATTCTCTACCATCTTTTCAGCTGACCTACGCTTGCTTTTCCCCCACACTCCTGGTTCACTCTCTTCACAATTTGGTTGCAGGGGTTTTGTGGACTGAGATTATATCTTTCTCTCTAGGTTTTCTCGTTAGACTGCATGTTCCCTGATGGCAGAGACCCTGCATGTCTATGAGGTACCACACACATGTGTGGGGTACCGTGTAAGTGCTGGTCTGGGGGAATGCATGCATGTGGTAGAAGCTGTAAGTGCGGCCGAAATCATCATAGGCAAGAATTTAATCACAGATCTCAGAGACTGTGGAGAGCCCAGGTTCCCATGCCCACCCCCCACGTTCTCTGGGAACTCTCCAAGCTGCCTTTAAGTAAGGCCACCAAACATGACTGGGTGATCTTTTAGACAAAGCTGGACACAAAAAGACAAAAGCTGTTCACAGGAAAGCACCAGACTTTGCATTGACAGTCCAGTAGAGACTGCCAGTGGCGTGGAGCAGCCAGTATGCAGAGGCCTGCTCTGAGTGTATCAGAAAAGATGAAATTACAGCACGACCGCCTTTGATGTGCCATCTGTTTCGCCTTCCCAAATAAAAGGGAAACTCTGGCTCCAGGCTGATTTTTCAATGGCAAAAATAGACTAAATTCCAACCCTTAAATTATCAAGAGTGCCTCCTACTTGACAGGCAGCTAAGCAGAGAGCAGAAACCACCAAGTTAGTAATTAAATGAGCTTAAGGCAAATTAACAGAGACAGACATTCTTGTCTGGTGGCCACAGTCACAACAGAGGCCCTGGGAGCCCTGGGTCTAGCTCTGGTGCCTGTGTACATCGGGCATGAATCCTGATATATGACAATTGTTGCCCTAGCCACCTACCCCCATCCGTCCTCTTGGAAAGACCCCAAGAGGTAGAAGGCTGGCCCTGATCAAAGATGGGGAAGAATCTGAAGGAGTCAGGATGAGGCTAAGGGCCTGGGTCCTCTCCTCTTCAGAGTCTGTTTCTAGATTTTGTAAGGAGCCTTGGAAGAATTTCCGAGGTGATTAGTGCTGATTGGTGCTTAAGGGCCCTTCTAAGTATTTTGACATAAATGATCATCCATTCACCACCCAAATACTGAATGTCCTCAACAGTGGTCGAAGCAAAGTCCTCAGAGAGCCACATGCTGGCGGTGGAAGGCAGACATAAAAAGTTAATAAATACACAGTCCTCGGGGTGAATGGTGTCATGGGCGTAACTTCCCGAAGCAGGAAGATGGAGCAATTAAGGAAACTGGAGTTGCTATGCATGTGTCTACTACACATGTGTGGACACATACATACCTGTCCACATGCATGTGGAAGAGAGTGTCCATGTTGGATACTTTCCTCAGTTAGTCTCCACTGATCCTGAAGCTCACTGACTTGGCTAGACTGGCTGGCCAGCCAGCGCCGGGGATCCTTCTGTGATCTGCCTCCTCCGTGATGTCTACAGGCAGACACGGCCACACCTGGCTTTTTTTTTTTAATGTGAGTTTTGGGAGACTGAGCTCAGAGCCTCACGATTGCGCTGCAAGTACCTTCCTGACTGATCTATCGCCTGAGATCTGAAGCTGCTCTTTATGTTGGGCGCTAAGGGGAGGCTTCTCTGCCAAGGTGATAATTGAACAGGAATCTAAATGGGGAAGAGAATTTTAGCAAGTGCAGCGAGTTGGGAAAATGCTTAGCATATTTAAGGGAGAGCAAGGGGTCCAGAGGGGCCAGATCGGGGCAAGCAGGAAGTGGGGCAGGATAGGGAGTGAAGCTGAAAAGAGATGTGGGGGGGGGGGCCCGGTTATCAGACATTCTGAGGATGCTGGTATTTTATCTCAGTGAGAAAATGAAGCCCTAAGTATGCTTGCCTGGGGTCTAATCAGCTACCTGAGGCCAGGCTGGTGGCCAAGGGCCATGATGCAGCCAGAGCCATACATATCTGAGTGGCCTCTGCTGCTACCCAATGCCATAGAGACCTTTGGGTCAGAGCTGCTGCTGTGGGCCATGTCTGGGCCCATGGTCCTACTGCAGCAAAGGTCTGTATTGATGTCCAAGGTGCCTGGCCTGTTATGATCAAATCCATACAAATACTTGAGATTTGGGATCGTGTTAGTGTCCAAGGGCCACAGCAGCCATGCCGATCTGAGTGGCTCGTACCAACACATGGCCAATGGTGATATCCAGTTACTGCCAAGGACCATGTCTGGGTCCATGGTCCTACTGAAGCCAGAGTCTTGTGTTGAAGTCTGAGGCCCACGTTGGCACCAAAGGTCACTGGCAAGTCCAGGGTTGGGGCCGTAACCTGTGGCCCTGTTGGTTTCTGGGGAGGAGGCAGGGGAGACTTGTTGCCGCCAGAGCCATCCTGATCTGAATGGCTGCTCCTTCCACCGGAAGCTAGGATGTCATCTGGGCCTGAACAGTCACTTGAGGGTCATATCTGGGTCTGTGGTCCTGTTATAACTGGGGTTTGTGTTGATGTCTGTGGCCTGTATCACCTCAGGGGGCCACAGGAACCATGTGTGAAGAAATCAGAGGGTCATGCTGAGCTGGCCCTCCCTTGCCTGGCCCTGGGAAAGCTGCACCTGCCCCTTGCTGGACACTGCACCGAGAGCTGCTCCACCCCTCCCTCCTCTCTACTTGGGAGAAATGACCCCACCCCTCACTATGGCACGGGCACAGAGGATCTGGCTCCTCTCCCTCACCTGAAGGGGCGGCCCAGGACCCAGACTGACAAGCTCAGCTACCACCCAGGCATACAGCTGGACCTTGGGTGGCCTACCCTAACATCTATGCCATCTAGGACCTACTGGAGCTGGTGAAGGGCTGGTCCCATGGAATAATATCTGCAGGATGTCCATGACTCCATGTGGCCAAGTGATATCAAAAAGGAACTTCGGTGAGGATCCAGTGATGGTGGTGTACCAGAAACCAGAGGCCTTGAACCAGACCAATGATTCATTGCAATGAACATTTGCTAGTAAAGCTAATTGGACAAAGGGTCTATTGTGTGACACACTGCAGCTCCCAATGCCACCGGGATGGATAAAGCATACTTTTGAGAGCACAGTATCTATTCTTAACAGACCAGCTAGCCAACGGTGTCTGTTGATTTCTGACATTCACAAGCGCTTTTCAAAAGCATAGCTTCAGAAACCTAGGGGGAAGGATGTAAGGACAACAATAAGGACTTTAGCCTGTCCACTTGTGAGCAGCTAGGGAAGCTCGGAAGCAGGCCTCGGGGATGTGCATCAAGAGGCCCCCCCCCCCCCGATACTGATGTGGGCAGGAGGATTCCTAGTGGTCATCTCAGCTGAAAATGGGGATGAAGGACAAAACTGAAGCTCAAAACCCTGGTGCAGCTGGAGTTGGGAATGGCTTGCCATGGCAATCAAGTATTCAGTGGCTCCAAGGGTGAACGAGCTGGGCATGCTGGCAGCAGGACAACTCCAGGTGCCAGACCCAGGCACAAAGGTGACAGGAATGCCAACGCTGCACCCAGAAACTGGTTCAAACCCCTGTGCACTCTTGTGACCCCCTTCAGATGTCTTCCCTACCACTGCCTTGGCTAGAAGAGGAACCCAGTCGCTGACCAGATGGAGAATTCCCTCACTCAGGTTTGGGCAGCCTTTGCTTTGCCTGGCTGGGTTTGACAGCTCTCTCCTGAATGGTCCTCACTCTATACCTCATTTGCATATGCACACCTTTTCATCAGACCAGCTCTCTCCTGAATGGTCCTCACTCTATACCTCATTTGCATATGCACACCTTTTCATCAGACCAGCTCTCTCCTGAATGGTCCTCACTCTATACCTCATTTGCATATGCACACCTTTTCATCAGATCAGTTCTCTCTGGATGGGAGAGAATGCCAGGCTCCCCAACATTCTTGCAAAAATAATGAAGCCTTCCCAGTCTCTTGGCTAGGTACCCCAAAGCCTGCTGAGGACCTAACGCTGCAACAGCACGGACTTCTCGGGATTGGTTGGCATCCTGCTTCTTCTTCTCCACCCAAGTTTCCTCGCTTCTGCTTAAATTGTTCCCAGCTGGCAAATCAAAGTCCCCCGCCCCTGTTGATTTTTCCTTCTGTCTGCCCACTCAATTCTTGAAGGGAGGCCAAGACAAGCATTTCACTCGAGAACAATCTCAGGGGCACCCTCCCAGGTGCTGTGAGCAGCAGAGCTCGGCCGTTCTTACCATCTTGCCGCTTAGAAAACGCTAAGCCACTGACAGGCTACCGACACAAACCACCAGCCCTTTCGTGGGACAAAGAAGACAAAGTTCATGGAACATCTGATTGTTGTTAGGGCATGCCACCGTGATGCTTTTGAGTGGATTAACGACAGCCTGAAACTAGCCAGGTGGTGGTGGTGCACACCTTTAATCATAGTACTTGGGAGGCAGAGGCAGGCGGTTCTTCTTGTCTCGAAAAACTTAAAAGAAAAAGAAAAAGAAAAGAGAGCTTGAAACTCGCAATGAAAAGCTGGCTTGGGACTGTTACTCTGTAGTACACAGATGTGAGACCTGTTTGCTTGAATCCTGGTTGGTCTTTACTAGATTCTTGGATCCCATCCTGGGTGGTCCTGAGGGGAGGTCCTTGATTTTTTTTATATATATTCTTATGAGGGCATTCTTATAATTTTGGGGAAGAAGGCACAAGCTACAAGTAATAATATTACAGTCCATGCTCAAAAGTTTATTTTTGTTCATTTCTCTGAAGAACACTTTCTTGGCCAAGTTCACCCCACAAATCAAGATGATGAAGAGTATGGGATAATTATCAAGCACAAAGAACTGAGGTGGAGGTTCCTGAGAGGCTTCTTGTCCTGCTTCTCATTCCCTCATCCTACATATAACATCTCTTGATGCTGATTGAGGGCGTAGCTCTGACATTACAGATGACTGTGATTGGTGGCCTAGTCTTTCTTTAATTAATTTTTTCAGAAACAATCTTCTCATTTTACATACCAATCCCAGTTCCCACTTCCATAACTCCTCCCGCTCCCTCCACTTTTCCCCTACCCCACCCCACCCACTCCCCAGAGAGGGTAAGTCTTCCTATGGGGACTCAACAAAGTCCAGTAATCACTTTGAAGCAGGACCAAGGCCCTCCCCTGCTATATCTAGACTGAGCAAGGTATCCCTCCAAAGAAAATGGGCTCCAAAAAGCCAGTTCAAGAGGTAAGAGTAAATCCTGGTCCCATTGGATGCACTATTCTTATTGCCATGTTTGGTTGACATCATGGGAGACCTGCTCTTTTCCTAAGGGAAATGGAGGAGTAGTGTATCTGGGGCAGAGAGGAGGTGGGAAGGACCTGGGGGGAGTGGAGAGAGGGGAGGCTGTGGTTGGTATGTATTGTATGAAAAAAGAATAAGTAAACATAAAAAATAAAATTTTTATTCTTTGAAAGTTTCATATATCTATACAATATATATTATCATGTTCGTCTTCTAGTCCCCACTTCCAACTTCTCGCACCCTCCACCCCATCTTCCTCCTAAGGCCAAGCCCTTTTCTGTTTGTTATTAATAACTTCTTGAGTCCGATCAGTGCTGCCCATAGGTGCATAGGTGTGTGGCTGTCCATTGGATCATAAACAACCTTCTAGAAGCCAAGTCTCCAAAGGAGAGTAACTCATCGACTGCCAATAGCTCCTCTATTAGAGGTGGAGACTTACAGTCCCTTCCCCCGTTCATGCTGGAATCTTAACTGGCTAGAGCTGTGAGCTGATGTGTATGACAGCCATGTTATGTCCCAAACCCAGCACTACACAAGTCTCCTCAATTCCTTAATTTTCCTATTATATGAAGTTCCTTGAATGATGGATGCTGAGAGCTTGCTGTAGAGGACTCATCCAAAACTGAACACTCAAGGTTATGTGTTGTGGGAGCTCCTTCAGCCAATAGCCTTTAAGGTACCAGCCCACTTTGGGCGTGGTCTCACATACTATAAGTACAGATCAGAAAACATGCATTACCCCTTTTACTGCTGAATTCGGTTCCCAGCACACGTATTGCTAGCCTTACTTTGAGTTTATCCCCAAATAAGTTGGCCTTTGTTGTGCTCCATTCCAGGCTATTCTGGAACTCTTTGACACAATTACAGTTATTATCATCATTTTGTCCTGTTAAGAATCTCTGTATTCACTATAGCCCACTGCAGAAAGAAGCGTTCTGAACAAAGTTGAGAGCAGCACAGATCGATGGCTATAGATATTCATACATAAACATTTAGACTGCAGTTTGATAGCATGACCGCTATGGTGGTGTGAATAAATACCCCACACAGGCCCATAAAGAGTGGCACTATTAGGAGTGGTGGCCTTGTTGGAGTAAGGGTGGCCTTGTTGAAGGAAATGTGTTACTGGCGGTGGGCTTTGAGGTTTAAGAAGCTCAAGTCAGGTCCAGTGTCATTCTCTCTTCTTGCTGTCTGCTGATCCAGATGTAGAACCCTCAGCTCCTTCTCCAGCACCATGTCTGCCTGCATGTCGCCATGCTTCCTGCCATGATGACAATGGACTAAACTTCTGAACTGTATGTCAGCTCCAATTAAATGTTTTCCTTTATAAGAACTGCTGTGGTCAACGTATCTCCCTAACTAAGACAACCACTTAGCAAAACAACAACAGTAGGATTCCCCCTAAGGCCTAAGAGCTCTACAGCTATGGGCTTTTGCCCAGGTCTATAGCATCAGGCATGAAATCCTTCCTGTGGAGCAGGTCTCATATGCAAGCAGAAAGCGTGTGGTTACCCCATGACCGTCATACCACGATTGCACCAGCAGGTACATCTTTCAAACAGGTCAGTACTATAACATGCAGAGTCAAGTGCTGCATAAGACCATTGATGTCTTTTTTCCTCCTAGAGCCCGTGAAGCTCCTTCCAGCATTGCATCACCTAGGCAACAGGGAGTGAGTTTCTTATTCCATTCAAGGCTGATTTCTCTCTGTCCCAGTGGCTTTAGCAATACTGTCTTACCATGTAGTTATGGTAGGCAAACAAGAGCTGTGTAACACCCTGTGTTGCTTCTTGTGTCTCTGAAGTCTTGTGTCTTCTGGGCCAGTAATTCATATAGAGGTAACTCATGCCCGGTACTGGGGTTTTCATTTAACAACCCCTGTCTTCTGGGATGGTGTTCTCCTTAGCACATCAGGCGGAGCACGGAAGACTCAGTGACCGCCATCAACACTTGCTGCAGGGTTTGACACGATGAGCCCATTAGGAGAAACCCTGCGTGGAAATTGAGAGTGAGGTGAGGGGAGAACGATTTCTCACTTAAACTTAAATACATTTTTTTACCTCTCACTATTGTAATTATTATTTATTTTATCAGCAGCCTTTTGTCTCTAGGGAGCTGGAAATTTGGGCACTTTCCAAATACTTCTGTAGTTGTTTTCTACAGGAAATATAAAAGCACACATTTAATCTTAGCTCATTTGGAAACCATTCAAGAAAGCAGAGCTACTGTGGAAATAGCCGAGAACGAATAAGTAAAATAACACTCTTAAAAATCGGGAAGTGAGTAATTCCCAATTTGAGGATCACTGTTCTAGGATGTTAACAGTGCTTTATATCTTGATCGAAGAATTTGGAAATATTTATCAAGTGGTACACAAATGTATGCAGTTTTCGATATGTATTCATACATCAACAAAGAAGTTTATTTTATAGAAGTGACTGCCTCCAGTGGACAGCATTTGACAAAGCAGCCTCAAGTGGACCGAGACAATTGGCTTGGCCAGGTTGCTGGCCTGCTCTGTGCTTGCCTGAGCACAGCTATGACTTCTGCAGTCACGGCCACCATCATGAGCCCTCTGGGGCCAGAGGTGTGAGGGAAACATCAATTCCCTTGTGTTTGCCACAGCGTCTTCTGGAGGTCTCCTGGGCGGCATCTTCCCTTAGGACCTGTTCTGTTCGTGCAGACACGTGGCATTTGTCAGCTATTCCCTGTCACAACCCTGTGTGCCCTGGAGGCCTGACTCACAGCCAGCACTCAGCCGGGTCTCTCTCTGGGCAGCTCTACAGCCTGCGTGTGTTTCAACACGCAGGGCAGGGTTTTGAACTGGGAGCCCCCACCTCTTTCAAAACTGTGTTTGGCACTTTCCCACTTTTTGGAAATCCCCAAAAGCCGGACAGTCAGTGCCCTGACAAGAACAGCTGTTAGTCCCACAGATCTGGGGAGAAAGACCACCGACTCAAATCATCATGGCCAGGTTAACTAAAGCAACCCGTTTTATTCCTGCACATGGGGGGGGGTCCCCTCCCTAAAGGTGGGGTTCAAGAGGCCAGCATTGAACGTGGGTTAGATCAGGTTTTTATAGCTCAGGAGTAGGGGCTTTCCAAATGGGGGATTTAGCAGGCAAATAGGTAGGGTTACAGAAGAACATAACATAAGCTGGTCAGAACAACCTTTTGAAACACAGACATGGTTTCAAAACCATGTTTTTTTGGTCATAACAAGGTACTCACAACAATGCAGTCATAACAAGGTGGTTATACTAACCCTATGAAACAAAGGCAGTACAGAGTCATTTGTAGTTAAGGTTATAGGTGGGGCATATAGCCCAATTCTTGAGAAACAGATTTAATCACACCCAGGAACGAATCTTGTTTGTTTTTACTATAAGATGGCTTTCAAGCCTAAGATGGAGGCAGGCTGATTTATCACGGGCAGGGCTTGCTATGAAACCACCTCGTAGGGACCGTTTGTGAGCCAGGATAGGAGAAGGCTGCAGGCCCCTCTTTGACTCCTCTGAGCAACATCTGACTCCTGCTTTGCACAGGAGTGTCCCCAGGGCCACTCCAGGGAATCTTTCTATAACACCAGCCCACACCGTGTTTTCAAAATTGCTAATGCTTGCTGGTCTCTTGGCAACCAGGTTCTTTATCATGATTGACAAGGCCCTCCCTGACATTAGCACCCCCACTTTCCCTGTCACGTGTGTTCCTGGTCATGTGGGGCTACTCCAGTTCCTCACAGGAGTCCGTGGCTTTCCTTGCGCCATGCTCTCCGTCCCATTCCCTTCCCTGCCTGGAGAGCTCCTTCTCCTTTTGCTGTCCCCTCCTTGTCCCCTCCCCTAGAAGCTCTTCCATCTTACCACACACAGGCTTACTACCCAGTCTGTGTCCTTGGCAGCCACTGCAGGGTCCAGCTTACAGTTCACCTCGGGGACTGGTCAGGTGAGGGACAGCTTGCCTCTCTGCAGGCACAGCTTGCTTCCTGGTTGTAAAGTTCCTTCCCTCCTTATTTGCACAGCAGGGAGTTGCCTGTTCCGGAGGGATCATCAAGGCCCCTTAATCCTCCTTTGTCACTGAACGACGTCAGGAGTCACCCTGTGCTTCAGACTTCTGCTTTTAAAATAACACAGAGACACAGCAGCCGCCTCCTCAAAAGTCCATGGCCACATACTTATTTTCTAACACTTTAATAGAATTACAACAGGGAAGAAACGGGAACAAAAGCAAACAAGACCCTAAATGGAAGCGACAGGGGATTGACTCACTCAGGGGATCCAGAGTCATCTTTGTGGCTCTGAGACCCTCAAGGAAATATGCAAGGGAGTTCAGAGAGGTCTGGGGACAGAGGCTGCCAGAGTGGGGAGGCCAGTAGCAAGAGAGTCCTTTAGCCTAAGCTATCACCACTTCCCTGGCCTCAAAGCTGTTCTGTGTATTAGTGGTTTGTGTTTTATTGCCATGTAGTGTGCTGTCATTTGTTGAGCGATTTTGCTAACTGCCAGTAGGAGAGGTCTTTGTGATGTCACACTGGATCTGAACCATCTTCCAAAGGTCTGGGTGTTAAAGGCTTGGTCACAGGCCTGTGGTGCTGTTAGGAAGTGGTGGAGCAGTTGGGAGGTAGGGTTTTCTCTCGGGGTGTTTGGATTGCTGTTGAGAGTCATGACATTGAAGAGGATGGTGGGTCCTTGGGACCTCTTTTTGTTTCAGATCACACCTCCTCTATACCACGCTCCTGCCGTGATGCACTAAACTACCACGAGCCCAGAATAATGGGACCAACTGGTCACAGACTGAAACCTCCGGACCTGAGCCAAAGGTCTCTGAACCTTTTCTTTTTTAAGTTTGTATTTGTATCATGCATTTGCTGCAGCAATGGAAAACTGCTTAACACGTACATCTTGCTCGTGGAAGACATAGAGTCTGCCTTTGTGCTAAAGGGCATGGGACTGAATGTGTGCACATGCAAGTGAGCACGCATAAGGCTGCTGGGTAAGATGGGCAGCTAAGATGTCAGTTTTACAGATCCACACAAAGACATCAACACTGCTTAACTGGGTAAAGGATTCTTCTGTACTCTGGTGCTGTGTGTTTTCCCCTTTGGTGCTGGAGAATGACCATAGGGCCTTGCTACACCCACAGTCCCCTCTGTAATAGGGTTTATAACTGCCTGCCAATCTGTAATCAAACCTTACGAAAAGTCCTTGGTGGGACGTTTTTGACTGGAATAAAGACCCTGCTTCTTTGGGATAGGAGGTCAATCCACACTGTGGATCCATTACTCTGGGGTGATTTGTTAACATTTTACATCATCTGTGCTTTGTTTTTTTTTTTTTTTTTAACTTTTTAAATCTCAAAGTGTATATATACACACACACTTTTCTTCCTTCTTTCCTTCCTTCCTTCCTTCCTTCCTTCCTTCCTTCCTTCCTTCCTTTCTTTTTCTTTCTTTTTTCCCTTTGGTTTTCCAAGACAGGGTTTCTCTGTGTAGCCCTGTCTGTCCTGGAACTTGCTCCGTAGACCAGGCTGGCCTCGAACTCACAGAAATCTACTTCCCTCTGCCTCCCCAGTGCTGGGATTAAGACGTGTGCCTCCACTGCCCTGATAGATCTTTTTTCTTTTTGTGTATGCATGTGTGTATGCCTGTTTACATGCGTATGTATGTGTGTATGTATGTGTGTGGGGGCGGGTGCCATGGAAACCAGAGGATATTAGGGCTCTTCATCACTCTCATCCATCATCTATGTTGAGAGGCAGGTCTTTTGCCGGACCGAGAGCTTGCTGTTCAGCTAGGCTTGCTCCACCTTCCGGGTGCTGCTGGGACTGCAGGCCAGGTGCTGCATCCACCTGTTTTGTTTTGTTTTACATGGATTCTAGGGATTCGAACTCTGGTCCCCTTGCTTGTTCTGAAGCACTTTGCCTTCAGCTAGGCTGGTCCGGCCTTGAGCTCCAGGGATCCCCCTGCTCCTTCCCTCCTCCCCAGTGCTGGCGAGTACTGCACTGTCTTTTTATCTGGGTGCTGGAGAATTGAACTGAAGCCTACATGCTTGCACGCGAAGCGCTGTACTGAGTGAGGTCCACTCCCTGGCCCTTCTCCTTGTGGTTTTGCTTGAGTTTCTCCCATGAGTGGGCACAAACTCCTGTACGTACAAGTTGTACTCGTCGTGCCTTGCAGCGTGCTGTAGAGATGCTTCGTCTCTTTTCTATGCCTATTCTCTCTGGAGTTCATCTACCCAACCGCCTCTGATGTCAGTTTCATCCTCAACCACCAGCGTTTAGTGCTATTTGGAAACTACAAACTTGAGGGAAGCTGGAACTCCTCCCTGGTCTCCACGAGCTTTCCTGACAGGGATAAGTGGGCAGAAGCAGATTCAAACTCCAGGAGGGGCCTAGCAGGTCCCCGTGGTTCCCCTGGGTTGGGTACCAGGCAGAGCACAGAGTTGAACTCTTAGAAGAGAGTGAAGGTACCCTTCTGCTAGTTCCCCAGAAGACCAGGCAGCCAGTGTCTTCAGCCTGGGCATTGGCAGGAGGCCCCACTTCCCAAACACCCCGAAGACCTCTCCTGGTTCTGGTGGTGTCTTTGTTTCTTCCCGACCACTTTTCTTACCTAATTGAGCCCAAATTGCTGAAAAGAAACTTTCTCAGGACTGTTCGCATCCTGCTGGGTATCAGCTTTCCATAAAACCAAAATTGCTGCTTGGTCTAGACCTGCATGCTCATTGTTCTATTTTAAGAGGAGCCCCAAGTTCACACCAGCACAGCGGAGGCCGCAGTTCCATAGTGGCCTGCCTCCCACACAGTACCCTCTCTCAGCCATGCTGGCTTTGTACAGCATGGTTCCTGGTGGCTTCTGAGCAGATCCCTGTTGCTCCTGCCTGGAGTAGTGGGGAAGACAGAAATAGCATGTTCCAAGTGAGAGAAGGGAAAAAATAGTATCCTGTTCAAGCACAGAAAAGCAGTCCTGAGACCTGAGGGTGGTCACCAGAAAATCCTGGTCACGGAGGCTTGGAGTCCCTGACTTTCTTTCCCTCAGACTCCATAGGCCACAGTTGCTTACCTTTCCTGCCTGTATTTTCCTGCAGGTGTTGGAAGCGTTTCGTTCTGTCATTTTCCCTCAGCACCGGGGCGTGTTGGTTAACAACTGGCTATCCGGGAAAAACGTCCAGTCTGCTTGCTTGCCTGTTTCCATAGTGCCAGCTTCTAGGCTTTTGTTAGTCTAAGCATTTGCACAATCTGGCAATCAATGGTGAGAGGACACGCGTGGTCGCATGGCTTTGTAAGGTTCCCACCTTGTATACGCGAGTCTGTCGCTTGGCGGTTACAGCATTGAGGCTAAAAAAAAAAAAAACCTTAAAATCTTTTGGGGGGTGGTCCTCTCCTTACACTCTGTGGGTCCCGGAGATGGGACTCAGGTTGTCGGGCTTGGTGACAAGTGTCTTTGCCTTCCCTGAAACTTGACAGTTGACTCCCAGAAGCCGGCGAAAAGCTGACTTCAGCTCACACTGCCCCAGAGATTATTGTTTTTCCAGGTAGTCCAAGCTCTTCATGTAATAAGCGGGGAAAATGAGACTCAAAGAGGAGGATTCCACAGCAGCCAGGTCTCTGACTCCGCCATCTTGCCCTTGCACATCCCCCTCCTCCCACCCCGTGCAGTAAATGCCCTTTACTGCTGCCGCCTGCTTCCTCCGAGATCCCTGCGGATGTCTAAGTCGGTCCGGTGGGCCTCAGTGTCAGCGAACGTGGCTGAGGCTTTGATGAGGCGCTGTGGTCTCAGGACAGCACACACGTGAAGAAGGGATTCTCCTTGCTGGCTGTACTCTGACCCCGTTCAGCCGATGGACTTTTCCAACACTCTGTTTAATTTGAGGGTGTCCATTCATCTTTTCTCCCCAGATCTTTGCCCTGGAGCCTTGGTCAGCTCCGGACTTTTTATCTGTTGCCACCTTCGCTGCTTTCGACAGGTCTGTGCTCCCTGTCGGCTTCCTTGAGCCACTCTCCTGCCCTAAGCTCTTTCCAGGCTTCTCTTCCCTCAGACTCAGGCCCCATTTCCCACGATAGGGGGCTGATGTTCTCTGAGGGGATGAATTAGGGGGAGAGAGGGAGCAGGGGGAGCCGGCCTGCCTGGGTTCCCAGGAACATCCTGCCTAGGGCACTGGGGAGGGGCTGGCTGGGCAATGCCCCTGTGATATGGCATGCGGGATCTAGATGCAGAGGAAGAAAGAAGAAGAACAAAGGGCAAAGGGGAGGGAGAGAGAATTGTTTTTACGTTGTGTGTGTGTTGGGGGACACAAGAAATGAGAGAGAGAGAGAGAGAGAAACACACACACACACACACACACACACACACACACACACACACACACACGCTGGGTAGAGAAAACCTGAGCAGTGTTGGAAGCCTAGGTTCTATAGTTTCTCAGTTCCCGCAGCCCGCTAACCCTCCGGCATACTCAGATGAGCTAGTCCCAGCAGAAAGGGGACAGCCATATCATCTGCAGCATCCTTACACACCATCCCATTCCTTCCTGAGGAACAGCCCCATCCTCTGCTTAAGTGGATGCGAATGGACCAGCATCACGTCTTATGGTTTTAACATGGTAGGCATACCGGGTTACAAAAGGATACTTTAGGGAAATTGGAAGTATACAAAATAAATGCTTACAAAGAAATTTTTTTTTTATTTTAAACAAAAGCAGCTCAAAGCACAACATGGAGCAAAGGGGGATGAAATAAGAGAAAGAATCAAAGCCCCTGGCTGCGAGAGGGACGAGGTCAAGGGTAATCTGGGCTTTTTCTACGTCTTTAGTCTTTGCCTGGCTGCTTGAGGGTGGGTCCCATAGGGGCTCCAGGGTTCCCTTTTTCCAGTTGCCAGCTCCCAGCTTTCTCCCTGGTGCCTCACAGGGGCTCCCTGACTCAATTGTCCTCTGTCCTCCACCCTGAAGGGAACAGGTGTAGCTGCAAGAGTGAACAATGCCCTCTTTGTGAGTCTAGCTGTCACAAGGAGAGTCCTTGCCCCGACCCAGGGCCTGCCCTCCTCTGCTGCCAATGCCTCCGTCCCCTTCTCTGCCCACCATGCTGAGGGCAAACAATGCCGGGCTGTCTCCCTCTCTGTGGGGGTTGCTCACCTCCCTTGGCAGAGTGGCCTTTGGAAAGCAGGGCTCCCTTCACACAGCTGCAACCCTGTCACTAGAGAAGCCACAGACACTTCAGTTCCTGGGAATCAAGTTGCAGTGATGTAGGCCTTCCCGCTTTCCACGAAACCCCTGTGGCTAACTGAAGGGGACATCTTGTAGCTCCAGAAGGGCTCTTGGGAAACTTCCACGGTCTCCACATCATTCCTTAAACACAGGGTACCAGGATACACCGTCTCTGTATCTCTGAGTTCAGATAAAGTACAAAAATATCGTGCCAGGTATAACTAAGTCTGAGTGTTGTAAGCTGGGGACAGGTGATCAAGATCATCCTCCCATCATCGTAGGCTCAGGGAGCTTCATGGAAGAAGAGGAAGAAGGAGGTAAGGGTCAGCAGATGGGGAGGAGAGCTGTGAGATGCTGGCCTCTGGATGTTTCACCCATCAACGTACGGTTGCCGTGGTTACTGGTACAAGACTTGCTCAAGACCAAGCCGGTCAGAATCCCCTCCCATCAGAGGAGCTATTGGCAGTTGATGGCTGCTGAGGGACTGGGGAGTCACTCCCCTCTGGGCATGTGGCTGCCAGGAAGTTGCTCATGTCTCACTGGATGGCCACAGACCTGCCTGTGTGTGCATGGACAGCCCCAATTAGGCTCTGGGAATTATTAATAACAAAAGTCAATAAATAAAAAGAGGACATGAAGCTGGAAGGAGACGAGGCAGGGACACTAGGAGGGAGTTTGAGGGAGTTAGTGGAGGAGGCATATAATAAACATACATTGTAACATGCTCGAAACTTCCAGGGATTACAATTTCGTGAATGGGCGGAGGATTTCCACATGAACACTGTCTGGCTTCTGCAAAGCTTATTCCCACTCTCTTTATGAGGGGGCAGGAAGTGGGGAACCCTAGGGCCCAGGAGTGAAGAGTAGTGAACACGCATAAGAGCAAAGGGTTGGGATGTGAGCTGAGGATCTCCTGGGCAGAACTACGGTTTGGTCACCGCACCACTCGGAGTTCAGTAAAGAGCAGCGTGTGGAAAGGGAGGTGGAGGAGAAGAGGGGCACGGGGCTGCGCTGCGGAAGAGAAGCATGTGGGTGGGCGTTTCCTGAGTTTGCCTTGCACCAGAACTTCATTTTGGTGATTCTCTGGCATTCTCCCTCCTTCTGTCCCTCCCTATTCCCCCCTCTCTCTTTCCCTTCCCTCCTTTTTTTCCTTCCATTCACTTTTCTTTAATCCTCCCCCCCACCCCCCAGGTAGGATGTCCTTCTTCCGGGTGAGACACTGATTCTGGAAGCCACTAGCTCAGGGCAGCTTTGGGGACTGTTGACTGCCGGGAGCTCTAGCTCCTGAGGTGAGCTCACTAAGCCGAGAAAGGCTCTGTCACTCACAGAACCCATGTCCTGGCACTGAGTAGGGTCAGAGCATTGATGAGTGACAGCCAGGAGTTTCTCCCTGGGCTCCAGCACATCTACTACAAAGTGATTTGAGGCCAGCCAGGGTTATATAGCAAGACCCCGTCGCAATCTAACCCCCCCACCCCCCACCAGCAAAACTAACAAAAATTCCTTCAGAATATCTCTTCTCTCTCCTTTTTACCTTTCTTTCTTGCCGTCTCTCCTTCCCTCTATTTTATCCCCTGCTTCTCCTCCCTTTTTTTTTTGTAGCATTTAATCAACTTTATTTGATGCCTACTGAGTGTCTGGCCATAGCCCAGAATGTGGGAAAAGATTTTGGTGAGAAGAATGCAAGTTTTGTTGTCTTTTCTTGTTCATGTCCTTGAGTGAACTTTGAGTCCGTCTATATGGCCTGGCCTCAAAGGGTAGGCCAGCAAATCAGGGCTGTGGGGGAGGGGCGTGTGGACAAAGAGCCTTGAGGATGAGAAAGATTTGCCTCTCTGGATTCAGCCCTTTCCACCCACGGGCCAGCAAGAGCCTCTTTCCCCCATCCGGATATGGAAATGTCCTTCCAGCCGCAGCA
Source organism: Arvicola amphibius (assembly GCF_903992535.2). Lineage (NCBI taxonomy): Eukaryota > Metazoa > Chordata > Mammalia > Rodentia > Cricetidae > Arvicola > Arvicola amphibius. Next base: position 107,155,854 of record NC_052057.2, on the reverse strand, counting down.
GCCTGAAAGCTCAGATGTTGGTAATCATTGCTTCCTTTTAGGAGCTGAAGTATAATTTTCCGAGCTGTGACCTCTCCAGACCCTCCAAACACTCTGAACGTGGAAGGAAACGAAAACCACGGAGTCCGAAACCTCTTGAAACTGAAAGAAAAAAAAAAGTCATTTCCAGCTTCAAAGGGGAAAAAAAAAATCTTCCACTGTGTTTTTGGATGGAAGGGTTTGTCCAAAATAAGACCATCCGAAAATAATGTTCTCAAGTTTCCTTTAGAAAAATCCCGTGCCCGTGGGCAAAACTTTGCCACGGACAGAAGGGTCATGGTGGAGTGAGGGGTAGTGGCTGGTCCGTGATGTCAGCTGCTGTTGGGATTCTTTTCCCACTGGGAAAGATTCGTGGTTAATTGTGCTGCCTAGTTTTCTGTCAACTTGACACAAGCTACAGTCACTGGAGAGGAGGGAGCCTCAATCGAGAACATACCTCCTTAAGATCAGGCTGTAGGCAAGCCTGTAGGGCATTTTCTTAATTAGTGGCTAATGTAAGAGGGCCCAGCATACTGGGGGTGGTGCCATCCCTAGGCTGGTGCTCCTGGGTTCTGTAAGAAAACAGGCTGAGCAAACCCTGTGGAGCAAGCTTGTAAGCAGCACCCTTCCCTGGCTTCTGCATCAGCTCCCGCCTTCAGGTTCCGGACCTGCTGGAGTTCCTGTCCTGACTCCCTCTGGTGATGGACTAAGATGTGGAAGTGTAAGCCAAATTAACCCTTTCCTCCCCAAGTGGCTTTGGTCATGGTGTTTCATCACAGCAACAGTGACCCTAACCAACACAGTTAATGGGTGCAGAGGCTTCAGCCTCCAGTTAAACTGTTTACATTTTAAAGATGGATCTCAAAATTATCCCTTCCCAAACTCGAAGAAGCCTTAAAAGGAGTTATGCCAAAAACTGTTAGTATAGCTCGAGGCAGGTTTGGGGACTATAAAAATCCTGGGTCGTAAAGTATAGTTACACTGCTGTAATGTTAGTGATAATACACACACACACACACACACACACACACACAACACACACACACCCCATCTCCCTCCCTGTGTGTGTGCACATGTGTTCATGCGCATGTTTATGTAGAGCGAGGTAGACATCAGGGTCTTCCTCATTTAAACTGCCCTTTTATATACATATATGAGCGCTTTGTTTGCTTAAAGGGGTACTATGTGTGTGTGATGTCCAAAGAGGCCAGAAGAGGGCACCAGACCTCCTGGAACTGTAATCACATTTACAGGCAGTTTTGAGCCACCAGGAGGCTGCTGGGAATTGGACTCCTGTCCTTTGCAAGAGCAGTAAGTGCTCTTAACCTGTTGCCCCAGCTCCCCAGTCGGCTTAAAGGGTCCTTTAATCCTCTTCTCCTTGCTCTACTTGCTATTCAGCAGTTAGAGACCACGAACCATTCAGGGACAGTCAGAGCTGACTCAGTTATGCGCCCCTAGGGGGTCCGTGAACCTTCTTTGATGGGAGGGGGAGAATCTTCTGGAGAAGTATTAACTAAGCCCTTGATGCTCCGTAGGCTGGTGGGTTTAGCCTTAGGCAAGCGAGGGGAGCTCAACTCTCCAAGGCGTGACCTGGATCCTTTTTGCCTCTGGTTTCAAGGATGCAGTTTATTCTATGACAGGACCACCTGGTGCCCTCAGCTGCCTCCCTCCTGAGAGCCTCAAGCTGGCCGGACTCAGGAGGACTGGAACTCATGTTGCCCAGCTGGCAGGGACTTCTTTTGTTCTACAAGGACCTAAATCATGGGCTCTCATTTCCCTAGCACTGGTGGTGACAAGCGCCAGCGATGGCCGGAAGCGGGAGCTGGAAGTGCGCCCTCTAGTGTCGCAGCCCTCATGCAGGCCTGGGTACTAGGACCTTTGGTACTGCAATTGCTACCGTTCTACGGGCCTAGGAAGGCTGCATTCCTCAGCCCTTAGCTGCAGCTGGTATTGTAGCTTCCAGTCACGCATAAGTATTGGGATTCCTCAGCCTTTGGTCACGGCCAGTGTCACAGCTGGGGGAAGGCAGCTCTTTAGGCAGTAATACAACCCTTGGCCTGGGGTAGAGACCTTTGTCGTCACTGAGATATAACAGCTCTTTGGAGCTCCTGTGGTGACCATGGCCTGTAAACACCCCCTCCCCAGGCTCCTTATAGACTTTGTCCTTCAGCCTCAGCTCTTGGCCCTCTCTTCAGTCTGTCCTTTTCTGCTAACCTTTGCCCTGCCCCGGTGGTCTTTGAACGGTTCTGTCACCACTGCACCCGGCAGGCAGCCAGGGCTGTGCTGCTTTTACTTCTGGGCCTGCCGCTGTCGCTAACATTCTGGGATCTCCGCTGGTGCATTGTGGAATAACCAGTCCTCAATACTGAAAGCAGTCAAGAGATTGCTCGAGAGACGCTCTTTACTGGGTCCAAAGCTGTAGCACTTGAGGAGGCAGCACCAGGGGCTCATTCACTGAGCTTGGGGGGCCAGTTTATACAGCTGAAAGGGGTCCTGGTTCAGCCACAGCTGTTTGTTTTGGACCAATCACAACCTTGCCTCTTAGTATCAATCTGAGTCGTTGAGGTTTGTGTTTTGGATCAGTCATAGCTTGCTGCTTTACTAACAACCCCAGCAGTCCCTTTGGTAGGCCACCAGCGGTGGTGCTCCCTCTCTGGCCTAGGCTGAACTGTTACAGGGCTATCTGGAGCTCCCTAGGGCTGTGTTAGCTGAAGCCTGGCACAAACCGGTTCAGCAGGCACCCCCTGCGGCTGCATCTTCACGGGCTAGGGCAAAGGACCTAAGGTCTTGGCTTAGACTTCTGAAGGTGGTCATGGAGTGTTTGGGATGGCTGGATCTGGCACAGAGGAAGTCTGCCTGGCTACTTGATTTTTTCTTTTTACTTAAAGCAGCCAGGACAAAAGGAGTCTGACAACCTCTAATTTTAGGGAGTCAAGCTGCTCACCCACCAGACTCTTTGCTTATTCATAGGAAATTGAGCCCCATGAGGATGCTTGCAGAGAGAATGTATCGTTCTCTTTCTCCTGCTTCCATGTTGTTAGGAGGCCCAGGCCAAGGAGAAGTCACGTGCAGTAAATCATGGCATACCCGAAATGCAGACCATCACGTGAGCACTGAAAATGTTGTTTCTGAATAACTTTTAGAAACCCAAGGACATATTTTATAGTGATAATATTTAAACAAGACAAAACTGCATATATAACAGAATCCTAATTTTGCTTTGAAAACTTGTGCATAGAAAAAGAGCAGGCAGGAAACACAGTGATGTAATAGGATTAGAGATGATTTTAAACAATTATTGTCCATTCCAAAATTTCTATAGTGATTGTATGATTATGTATGTATAGTTAGGAAAAGTACTAACTTCTAGGAAAGACAACCCTCTCATTTCATGTCCTTGCTGGTGTGTGTGTGTGTGTGTGTGTGTGTTGCTTTCTGACCCATTCTAGTTGCTCATGTGTTGTTAAGTGGAGATTTTGTCTTCATTCCAGGAAACAGTTACAGATAGATGAAGGTAACTGGAAAGTTGGCTTTCTCAGAACTAATCTGGAACAAACAGGCTCAGGTCAGGTTCAGCCGGTTCAGCCCTGCTTTCCTCAAGCTTGACCCTCAACCTTGTTTCATCCCAGTGACAATTGAAACTTGAAGCTTTCTGGAACAATCGCTGAGCCTCCTCTTTGTCTTGTTCTGGCTTAGGAGCAAGAAACATCTTTCTGGAATCGTCTCTGAACAGCGCACATGCTGTGCCAAAGCAGCCCCACCTGAGACTCATATCCTTTCTCTCCCCTTCCTTTCTCCCCAGTCTCTCCTTCATATTCCAGAAGATGGCAAATGAAATCCCAGAATGTTGGGTTTGGGAGAATGGAAAATGAAATCCCAGAATGTCGGGTTTGGGAGAAACTCAACAGATCTTTTGATTTCTCCTCTTTCTTCATGATCCAGGAAGCTGAATGAATTCCTAAGATTCTAGGTAAGAATTAGAAACTAGCACAGGGGCTCAGGTTTTTCTGTTTGCTCTGAGGTAGCAGAACTTGCTAGAAAGAGCGTGTTGGTCTCAGCCACTCTCCAGTACAAGTCTTGGCTCTACCAACTCATGAGTAAAATCATTTCATCTTGTCCAGATGCAGTTTCCCTACCAGTAAAATTATACTGGAAGTATTGTTTTTCATTCTTTTTGTAGATGACCAAAGGGAACATTATTATTACTGGGCTTTATCTGATAGTGCAATTTCTTTTTATTTTTTTATTTCTTATGTTTCTGCCTGAATGTGTGTGTATGTATCACATGCATGTGTGGTGCCCATGGAGTATAGAAGAGGGTGTCAGATCCTCTGGAACTGGAGTTATAGCTGGTTGTGAGTTGCCGTAGGGGTTCTGGGAATGGAACCTGGGTCCTCTAGAAGAACAACCCGTCCTTATAACCACTGAGCCATCTCCCTAGACCCTGATCACATCATCTCTTAGAATTCTTTGATAATGTGATTACTTTAAGGGGACTGGTCCTTTATATAGACTATTGTACTCTCTAGGAACCAATATAGGTACTTCCCAGGTCCACAGCCGTGAACACCCAAGTTAATGATTATCTTTCCCAGGTCAATAGTGCCCCCCTTCCAGGCTGTCCAGGTTCAGCACATAGGTTGCACTGTCCTTCAACCCCCTTTGAGTTTTGGGCTGAAAACCCTCATCTTCCATTCCATCTACAATTAATTTTAGTCTGAACTTGTTTTAAAAATTGATTCACTCTTTTCTATATCTCTCTGACACATGTAAATTATCTTAGGAAATCTCATTTATTTATTTATTACATGAGGCAGTGCTTACTATGTAGTCCTGGCTGGCCAGGAACTCCCTATGTAGACCAGGCTGGCCTCAGACTTACAGAGACCTGCCTGCCTCTGCTTCCTGGTTGCCGGGTTAAAGAACACGTGCTTCCAGGCCCAGATCTTGTTTCTATTTTATCCACAAACAATTCTCTTGTATGTAAAAAGTGAAATTAATTTTATACATTTAGACTTAGTCTTAGCCCTACCACTTAGCATTTTAAGTAGTGCTCTTGGTCAGAAAATGATTACAGATACTCAGTACAGACAGATTGAGACAAAAATAAACCTCTGAGCCGGGCGGTGGTGGCGCACGCCTTTAATCCCAGCACTTGGGAGGCAGAGGCAGGCGGATCTCTGTGAGTTCGAGACCAGCCTGGTCTACAAGAGCTAGTTCCAGGACAGGCTCCAAAGCCACAGAGAAACCCTGTCTCGAAAAACAAAAACAAAAAAAACAAAAACAAAAAACAAAAAACAAAACAAAACAAAAAAAAAATAAACCTCTGAATGGGTCACAGTGTGTTTAAAAAATGTATGTAGGCTTGGGAAAGAGAGAGAGAGAGGAAAAAGAGTATAAACAGAAAAAGAAGTACAGACAGTCACAGATTAAAGGAGGAAAGATAATAAAATAAATACTAAAAAAGTAATAAAGTAAAAAAATAAGCCATTAAAGATGGAAAATACAGAGTCTGGAATATATATATAGTGTTTTCTTTGAATCTTTTGACTGTAGAGAGACATTTGATTCTGGGGGCTGCTAAATTAAATCAACATAAAGGTATCTTGATTCAAAAATTTGGGTCTAAGGATATTTTACTTTGGAAAAAAGGTTTTGCTCTTGTTTCCACAGAAGATGAGAACCTATGGTTTTCTTCTAAGCTAATGTGGTTTGATGGAACAAGACCCCCTGAAAGGTCTCTATGAACCCTAAATACTTTACCTGACAAATATCAGGAAACAGTTTGGAGAAAGCTATGCCCAAATTCCCAAAATAATTGTTTATAAATGTTTGTTTTCATTTAAAGGGTGATATGATATAGAAATGAATACTTTATATTGGTATGGATCTTGATCTAGTGACAAATTTAAAGTAAATTTTATTATACCGTGTACATGTATTTCTGCTCTTGTTTAAAGTATTGTGTTTGTGCAGTTCATTTAAAACTGTAATGCTTAGTTAAGAAATACAGGTTAATAGATCTGTAATAAGCAAACTTAATTATGTTTGGGTTTCTAGATATATAGAGATTCATTTCAGTTAGATAGATAATATTCAACACTCCAAAGACCTACAGAATATGGCATTTAAAATGTTTTAAGAACTTAGACTTTTCTTGACAGTGAGACACGTCTGCTCCTGGCAGCACCAATTACTTCAGAGAGGCTTATGGGCATTGAAGAAACTCTTTATGGAATTTGCCTTCAATGTAACAATGCTAGCCATTTGGGCAAGAAACTGCTCTTGCCTGTACTGTTTAATGGCATGCTGTATGAACTAGACATGCAGGACCCACAGAAAAGTGACTGCTGAACTTTCTGAAAGATGGGATGGTCCTATGGGGGGGTTCCTGCTTCACAGAGGAAACTACCAGGCATTCTGCAGGACACAGAAGAAAGCAACTGATGAACTTTGCCATTAGAAGGCAGAACAGATCTTCAAATTTCCTGCCTCATGGAAAAGTCTGCCAGATACTATGAGTCTATTTTTAGGGCCCACAGGTCTACCCTTCCTTTCAGGGCTTATATTGAGGATAGCTTGTAGTTTCTGGCAAAATATCTTATTGCAGTTTCCGGAGAAACATATGGTTTGTTCCTGTGTTTCCTCTGCCCCTGCTGGTGGTTAGCTATAGAGCCATTGTTTACTCTGTTTTGGTCCTCATAATTTCCCACCTGCTTGGGAGGATTTCCACTGTAGCAGTTAGGTATATAAGGTTTTTTCTAAGTTTGAATAAATGGCATTTGGCATTCTCTCTTTATGGATAACCCACGTCTCTTGTGTCCCTTAATCTCTAGGCCCTCGTGAACCATACAGTAGTGTGAACTGTACCATAGAGAGTAATGCAAGTGTTAACACCTCTTGGTTGAAGATGGATGCCCCAACATCACAGAAGAACTTTGGGTGATTGTCCAGGCAGCGAGAGCCTCTGTCAATTCTAGGGTTTTGGAAGTTGCTTATAATGCACTTCCTGTTAACAGGTAATATTACATCCTTCTGGGGTCTTTGGTGGGGTTGAACTAGAGCTCCCAAGTACAGCAGTGGTAGAAAAAGATTTACGAGGTTAGAGAGATTGTTCACTGTTTAACAGCACTGAGTACTCTTGTAGAATACCCAGATTTGGTTCCCACAGCCCACATGGCAGCTCTAGTTACAAGGTATCCATTATCTTGCCTTTGTGGGTACCAGGCAGTCATGTGGTACACAGACATACACACAGACAAAATATTCATACATCTAAAAACAGTCTTTAAAAATTTGTTTATTGTAGGAGGTCTTTCTCTGTACCACCAGCTCTCAAATAATGACATGGGTACTTATTATTAATTATGAAAGCTCAGCCTTAGCTTAGGTTTGTTCCTAACTAGCTCTTAAAACTTAAATTAACCCATTTCTATTAATCTATGTGTTGCCATGTGGCTCATGGCTTTTACCTCTCCTCCTGTATTTCCTGCCTTTTCTCCATCTCCTCTGGTGTCTTTCCACACCTGGATTCATCTCCTCTTCCTCTCTCTCTGCCAAGAAGTCCCATCTAACCTCTTTCTGCCTAGCTATTGGCCATTCAGCTCTTTATTAACCAATCAGAAGGCACCTTGGCAAAGACACATCTTCACAGTGTACAAAAGCATTATCCCACAAGAGTTTATTACATTAATGAATGTGTGTAAACATGCTGTGGAGCATGTGTGGAGGTCAGGGGACAACTTGTGGGAGTTAATCTGTCCTTCCATCATATGGGATCCAGAGTTCAAACTCAGGACATCAGGCTTGGTGGCAAGCATTCTTTCCCATTGAGCCATTTTGCTGGCTTCAGCAAAGATTTTTTTAAAGAGTGAACTTAAGTAATATATAGAGGTGTTACAGACAGAGGGGCATGATAGAAGTCCAGAACAATTGAAGAGATATTTGGTGGTTCCTTAATTGGATATTGAATTTAAAAAAAAATCTATGGGCTGAGGATGTAGTTTAGTGGTAGAACACTTAGCTACCATGTATAAAACCTGGATTTGATCCTAAGCACTGAAAAAAATACTGACTTTCATAACATTTATATAAAAACTCCTTGGGGTATGTCTGTGTATGTGTGTTTGTTGCATGCACACATGTACACGGGCAATGTGCATGCAGAGGCCAGAGAACTTTGTGTATTATTCTCTACCACTCTCCACTTTAGATTTTTGAGATAGAATCTCTCATGTGGTTTCTGGGGATTTGAGCTCAGGCCTTCTTGCTTTCAGCAAGTGTCATTACTCACTGAGCCACCTTCCCAGCCACATATGATCTTTCTTTCTTGAACTTGACAAAAACGACTTTCAAGTTCTTTGAAAGAGTTAATGTGAGAAAAGCCAAGGGAGCCATAAACAAGAGGAACAATGAGGAGGCGCTTTCTGGTTTTAGTAAAACTAATTATGAGGCTAAAACAATGAAAACAGTGTCCTTCTAGTGCCAGGGGATCTGGCAGAGCCCTGAGATTTGGTCTAAACCTCAGGTGAAGACACCAACTTACAAAGTCCCAGAGTAGCGAGAAGCTGGTCGTTGGAGCCAGAGAAGAGCTAGTTTGGGTGAAGGGTTTTCCACACTTTGTTTCATTGCTTCTTGCAGTGACACTCGGAATGCTGGAGCATCACGATGTCAGAACTGGCCTATCAGAGACAAAGGAATGAGGTTGTGGTGTGGGCTCTACCCAGCCCAAAGCTGCCCAGACCTGCATTGTAGCACCAGAATCTAAACCCAGGTCCACCACCAAAGCTCAGACGCACACCTTCCACACCATTTGAACAAAGAGAGAAGCAGCTCCTGGGTGAATATTTGGAAAACATATTGCATACTGAAAGGTGAAGATGTAACAAACACTTGATTTTTTTTCCAAGTCTTTTTTTAAAATAAAAACCAAAAGCCACATGAAAATCACTTTACGTTTTCAAATGGCAATATGTCTATGTTTTAAAGTTAGATAAATCTACAAATTAGAGATCTAGGCAATGCTGAAGTCTAAGCTAGGCAAAGCAGTGTGGTGCTCTCCTGTAATCCGAGCACTCGGGAGGCTGATACAGAAGAGTTGAGAATCTGAGGCCAGCCTGGCTACACAATGGGCTCCAGGCCAGTGTTGACTAAGTAGTGGGACCCTGATCATATAAACCAACCAGAGCAATTGAACTGGGGTGGGGATGTAGCTCAGTTGGTAGAGTGCCTGCCCAGGGTTGGCACGACCTGAGTTTCCTCCCTAATATCACCCAAATTGGGTGTGATGGTGAATATCATTAATCTCAACACCATGGAGGTAGAGGAAGAAGGATCAGAAATTCAAGGTCATTTTTAGCTATAGTCAATTCCAGGCTGGGCCAAGAGCATAAAACTGTACCTCAAAAAACCAAACCAAACCAAACCAAGCCAAACCAAGCCAAACCAATCCAAAGCAAACCAAAACAGGCCCTGCCCCCAGCAAATCCTCCAAATAACAAACCACAATGCCCCAAATCTCACAAATAGGAAGCAGAATACTTAAACAATGTGAAGTGTGTTTATAGTGTGGACGAGAAGAGCAGTTTGCAAAGCCGCATGCGTTAGATGCAATGGTTTCTAGAAGACGTTTTTATGTGCATCTAGATGAGAAAGCCTGCTATGTGCTATGTGGATGCAAAAGCAGGTTTCCAATGAGGAAAGTCAGCGAGCGACATTCACTGTTGAATTCACAGCTTGTCATTAGCAACTGGAAATGGCATCCTGGTTGTCCTCCTGGATAGATACCAAGGTCCCCCGGGCCACAGACACTGCTTAACCTCTCTCTCCCCTCAACCAGCCCAAATGACAGCCCGGCTTGGTCCATGCCAAATTCCCACAGGATTCTGGATCTTCCTCGATGCGACTGGTCAAACCCCGAAAAAGAGGCCAACTAAACTCTTTTTTGATTGCCTTGACTGAGAGCATGGGTAGGTGGGGGCTGGCTGATGATGTCTTTTTTTTTTAATTATTACAGCAATGCAAATGAGGACCTTATTTCTTATTTGGTTGTGGTGCTGGGGTGAGGGGGGGGGAAGCTATTCTCTCAGCTGTTTTCACTAGAGATGGATGTAGTGGGTCCACGCATGAGCTGCTTCCTGGAGCCTGGGGTCTCAGGAGGCCAGGGGAAGCTGGAAGGTGAGGGATGCTGCAGGGGGATGCTGCTGCTGCGGAGGAATGCTAAAGTGGGAGGGATGCGGAGGCTGAGGGGATGCAGGAGTATGGGGGATGCTGGATGATGGGCGGCTCTGTAGGGTGAAGGGATGCTAGAAGGTCAGGGTTACTGGGGAGTGAGAATCCTCAGTTTCCAGCACCCTGACTCTTCCTACCCCAGACTTGGGCTTTGTGCTCTGATTATTTAATAGGAGTCAACCTGCCCAGTTAAAGCACATGAAGGGCACATCAAGGTTCCGTCTCGGCATCCACAGCACTTTGTACTCAGCGTGGCTTTGGGGAAGGAGCCTCGAATCCGGGATTCCCCAGGTCTTCTTGGAATCTTCTGGGTAACTCTGGGCAAGGCCTTTAAGCTTTTTAAACTTTCTTTCATCATCTATAAAATGCGTCTAATGAGACTCAGCCAATGTGGTAATTAATAAGACTAAAGGACGCAACAGTGCTAGCTCAGAGCCTGGCCCTCGGGAATCTCTCAACTGCTGGGGACTGAGGACTTGACCTAGGGACTCCCTGGGTGGGGCTGAAGCCTCTTGATGGGTGGAGAGGACGCTTCCTGGCAGTAATCGAGATCTGCCACTAGGGGGAGCGCAAGTTCCATGGTTGATTGTTTCCAAGCCTTTCCCCAGCTTAATTTCACTCCTTCATTTAATTTATTACTTAAGAGTCAGGGCCTGGCAAGCCCCAGCATTCTTTTCCCATCGAAAGCCATCGTCATTAAGGTAAACACGGTGTAGCTGGCTTGTGAAAAGTCCGTGCGGTTTTGTTTTCTGGCCGGTTCCTTTTGGGGGCTTCCTGTTAGCTTGTCTTCATGTCCGTGCCCATGGCATACCCCTGGCTGACAGCCGGTGCACATCTTGGTCTGAAGGCAGCTGCAAGGAAAGCGAAACAGACCTGGACTCATTGTTATGCAACCAAGGAGGACATCTGTGGCCCCAAGTGTGACGGAGTACCTTTCTTGTTTCAGAAGACACGTTCTTGGTTCTTATCGTCTTTCGTTTTCTTTTTTACTTTTTTCCCGCTGCTTCTGACATGTTTCATGAACTGTAGTGATGTATTTCCAGGTCACAGGGCTAGCTCTGAGCATCGTTGGAGCCTCATTTTCATGGATGAACAAATCAGGAAGCGCTCTAAGGAAGAGAGAGCCCAGTGGCGCTAGGATCTTGGGTTTCATTGTTTCATCAGGGAAAACAAGATAACTGGGCCGGGCATTTTCTAATACCTTTCTAGTGCCGCCATTCTCCCCCTTTCAAAGAGAAGGCCACGCCCCCAAGCCCCGTTTTCTGGCTCACATATGTTGCACGAATTTCAGTTATGAAGAGGTGCGGCGGAAGAAGTGTCGCTGTGATTTATGAGTGTGTGGCAATGCAGCCCTGGGAGCCACAGAGAGGCTTTCTCAGAGATGCTGAGCCTTGGAACAAACTGTTCTGCTGAGCAAGGCAGGACACATCAAAGACTCTGGCGCTCCTTGGCTCTGGGGGTCTGTGGGTCTCCTGTGAAGTCCTGTGATGTGGGCATTTACTTCCATTTGCTGGAGAGGTGAGCACACTGTTAAAAAGGCGATGGCTGGGAGCGTAATCATGGAAGCCAGTGGGCCAGCCGTGTTCCTGGCCTTAGCCCACCGGCTTCTGACATTTAGCAGGCATTTGGTATTGACTCCGGGAAGAGGGCTCAGGGATGAGTCAGTGTTGGGGACACAATTACCAAGTCCACAGAAGCGCAGTGCATTTTAGCCACCAACGGAGGCATCTGAAGGAAGAATTGGAACCCGTGGGGCACATGTCTTTAAACACATTGTCTGTCTTTGGGAAGGATTGAGAACCAATGGATTAGAACTTGGTGTAAACACAGTTAACACGCAACACGGATGAGTTAACTCCAGCGGACATTTTCATGGGGCCATCTCTGCTGGCAGGAAAAAAAGATGGCGCAATGCCAAAAAGCAACTTGGGTAGCATGGTAACCCAGCATGAACTGCTAGGGCTGGACCTGGCTTCGGGGTCCGCACAGTGGAGCAAAAAGAAATCTGTTCTAAAGATGCCAGTCCCCAGTGTGAGCTACCCAGGCTGGGGCTGACAACCTTGTAGACAGGGCGCGGATGACATTCCAGGGACTTGGACCCAGCTGTAGTTTTGAAAAGCAGAGTTTCTGGGGACTAGAGTTTCAGTTGGCATACAGTAGGAGCTCAATAGTTGCTTCCTGGCCCACTGTGACATGCTTAAGTATAACCGGAATACTGGAGCTTGTGTGCTTGGCGCTGCAAGCAACTGGGAATGGAGACAGGATGATGAGCTGGGCTGGTGGTTTGGGAAGATGGGATTAACATACCCCAAAACCAAGGCCTCCAATCAGCCAAGCTCAGTCTCGTCCCTCAGGCTAGGTGGTCAGCCACGTTCGTGAGACTTGTGATGTCTTGGCCTCTTTTCTCTCGCGACCCCTTGCCCTTGCCTTAATGGGACACCTGAGCTAAGACACTTCTTAAACAGAATGTAGTGCGTGTTGGCTGGAGTCAGCCCAGGGCTACCTGGGCTGGAGAGTTAACTCAGAACAAAAAGTCACCAACAGTGTGCACACACGAAGTCATCCAAGTGCAAATTCCTTCCTACGACCTGGAGTTATACGTTTCTGTCAGTCTGTTCACTGTCATTGATGGGATGCCAGCTTGTATGTCCACAGCCCAGTCATCTCAGAGGATCCTCATGAAAACTACACACAAATTCACTTAGGCTCAATATTTTTTAAGATCAAGGACAATTTTATTTAGTGTTTCAGAGGAAAGCAACAGGGCAGGCGACCTTTAAGTTGCAGCAGCAGCCAGGAGAGAGACGCAGGGGGTGGAGGAGGGGAAAGAAGAAGCTGGGTGTGGTGGCACCTGAATTTAATCCCAATACTCAGGAGGCAGAAGCAGGTGGATATCTGAGAGTCTGAGGCCAGCTTGGACTATAGGGTGAGTTCCAGGACAGGCAGGCAGGCAAACAGTCAGACAGACAGACAGATACACACACACACACACACACACACACACACACACACACACACACACATACAAAAGAAAAGCTATGCTTTTCTGAGTTAGGACCCAGAGCAGGTGATAGACTCATAGACCAGCAAGGCATCGGCAGCTCAGCTTTTAATAGGAGAAAAAATAGCAAGGCTTAACTGTCTCTTCTGCCATGTGATAAACAGCCATACAAACCTGGAATATAAAACAAGACCCGAGTGGGCAGAGATGGAAACAGTCCTGGCAGTGGGGCAGCACCGGGAGGCCGTGGGCGTGGGCATGTCCCTGCAGTAAGGGAATGTCCCTAATGTAAAGCTGGTTTTGACCACACGTTTAAGGAAAACAGCACAAGACGCAATCACAGTAGAACCGAATCATTCTCTTTAATAATCCTGGGGATTGAACCCAGGGCTTTGTGTATGCTAACCAGCAGCTCCTCCATTGATCTACATTCCCAGCCTCATAAATGTATTTTGGTAACCACTTTATTTCATACTGTGTCTCCTTCAGAGTTAATATAAATTATTATTATTATCAAGATCGATGCAGCCTGGTCTTGAAACATGATTGGATCACTGAGGGAATGAAGATAGAACAGACATAGAGACCATACTGAAGAGCAAGATTGGGATGGAGGGGTGCTGTGTGAGCCCTAACGGGACTGTACATCAATCCGCATCCTCAGGGCTTTGATTATGCACAGCACAGGGGGGCAAGGCAAGCTAGTCCAGTAGGAGCCTCTGTAGGCAGTGGTCTCAGGCTGTGACCATCCAGGAGGAGGAAGCTGCAGCTGCTGGCTTTTGCACACACTGCTGACATTTTCACTCAGACCTGGGGAGGGCCTTACCCTTCTTCTGTGCCTCACCTGGGGGAGGGGGAGGCTTTGCCATTCTCACAAGTCTCAGGCATTGGTTTCTTGACATGGCCATGCTCACACTAATGATACACATTCCCACAAGGCTTCTTTGGCTCCCCACAAATCCCTTTGCTCATGTATAATCCATACTTGGCTGCATTGGTCTCAGAAGCAATTTGTACACTCACCTGGGACAAGACAGTTCAGGTGGGAGCCTAGGGACCCTCTTTGGTTGTCAGGGTCTTCTGGGGGTTGCCTTGGGGACAGGAAAGGTGGGTGCAGGCAGGCTCCTGCTTGCTAGCAACGATTTCAGTTTTGACTCTGTGGTGGTCTTGATTGCTTCCTTTACCGTGCGTTTTGATTTGATTTGCCAGTTGCTAGCATTCTTTTCTGAGGGACTGAAGCCCCCTTTAGAAAGTCCTTGCCTATGCCTGTTTTCTGAAGTGCTCTCGCAACATTTTTTTCCTAAGAGAATTTTGATCTCACACTAGGTCTGGAGCTGACTTTGTTTAGGTGAGAGATAGTGACCTAGTCCACTCTTCTATGTGCAGACGTTCAGTTTTGCCAGCATTGTTTGCTAAAGAGGCTATCTTTTCTCTAATGGATATTTTTGGAATCTTTAACAAAAGAATTAGGTGGCTCCAGTTCTGCTGGCTCAGATCCGTGTTCTCTGTTCTATTTCATTGACCGATGAGTCCCCTTTTGTGCCAATACCATGCTGCTTTTGTTATTGTTACTCTGCAATATACCTTGACATCAGGTGTGGTAATTGCTCCAGCAACATTCTCTGGGCTCAGCATTGCTCTGGATACGTGGGCTCTTCTCTGTTTCTGAATTATCCTTTTGAAATATTTTATTATTTCTATTTTGTGTGTGCTTTTGCTTGCACGTATTTAAGCATACCACATGGTGTGGGCATTAGGTTCAGTCCCTAGTGGTACCCTGAAAATAGAATATTGTCTGTAGAAACAGTCACTATCAACATGATGTTAATTAACACAATAATCACTGTGATAATACAGTAAAAATCAGTTAAACATCAACCATCCCTTCGATTCCGATCGTTTTATGAAGTAAATCTGTCTGCTATGGTGGCTCAGTGGGTAAAAATGTTTCCTGCCAAGCCTGACATCTTGAGTTAAGTCCTTCTTGGTGGAGAGAACTGACTTCCACACGCTGTCCTATGGCTTCCTGACCTGTACCCTGGCCCACTCACCCTTCCAATAAGAATAAGGGCAAAACTTTTTGAAAAGAAATTAAGGAATTTTTTATTAGGATATGTTTGTTAGGATATTAGCTACTTAGAGGATAAATGGAGTGGGAGAAAAACCAGAGTAAGAATAGCGATGAGTTCTGCGGTGAGAGAGAGAAATGGGGGCGAGGAAAGTGAACGGAAGGCAGAAAACCCGGGGACGATATAAATGGGAGGACAGGCAGGAAACCAGGGGACGATATAGATGGGAGGACAGGCAGGAAACCAGGGGACGATATAAATGGTAGGACAGGCAGGAAACCAGGGGACGATATAAATGGGAGGACAGGCAGGAAACCAGGGGACGATATAAATGGTAGGACAGGCAGGAAACCAGGGGACGATATAAATGGGAGAACAGGGCAGGAAACCAGGGGAAGATATAGATGGGAGGTCAGGCATCTTTGGCTGATGACAGAAACAGAATGGGAAATGTAACCATGTGGCCCTAAAACAGTTCCACTAGATGCTCTTGAAGGAAGTAGGATTAGAAATGGAAAAAGAAAATCTCATGAGAGCCACTAACTGATAACTTCCTATTGGTTGAATTTTTTTTGTGCTATGTGGGAGGAAATACTTTCTGTTCTGCCCCGTTGTTAACTAAATGTAAAGTTTCCAAGTTACCACATATTACACAAAATGTTTTCTTTCTTTATGATGGAGAAGAAGCAGCCTGAAGAATACAAAAGACTTAGATTTTGAATGAGGGTGGGTAAAAATTTGAACTCTTCCGTTTCTCATTTGTGTGACCTCTAAGCTAGTGAATCTGACCCTCTGAGTCTTAAAATTTTTTGTTTGCAGAGGAGGGGAATAATCCCAGGACCGCAGAGAGGGAGGCGATTGCCTTGCTTGACTCAGTGGGGGCATCTGACATGCTGTGATGGATGTACTCTGACATGCGTGGATTGGCACTTGATTGACGGATAGAGATAGTCACGGACAGATAACGACCAGCGGATGGATGGAAAATGTGTGGACAGAAGGAGGTGGGGAGCGGGAGACTTATAAATGGAGATTGTGAAGGATGGCGAGAGGCCACGATGGGGATCAGGACCATTATGGATAAACAGAAACCGTAATGTGTAGATGGAGAGACTATGATGAGGATTGGGATTATGACGGATGGAAGGACAGACAGATGGACACTGTGGTGGATAGTGACAGTGGTGGCAATTGTGATTATGAGAGATTGAAGGAGATTTTGGTGGGGTGGGGAGGATGTGGTAGACGGTAACTGTGACGGACGGACACTGTTGTAGCAGGACGGAGGCCGTAAAGGATGGATGAAGACCGATGCAGAAGGAGACGTGGTAGGAGCAGGAGTGGGTGAGACTTTTCACATGTCCCTCGGTAGATGCAGTTATAGCAGATGTGAGACTGTTAGGACCTTTCTGGGATGGGAAGCTAGACCGACGGCCAATTTACTTTGAACAGAACTGTGGTCCCTCTGTGGCAGATACTTAGGGGTCCCTCAGCTCTTGTCTTCTTGCAGCAATGGCTTCAGACAAGAGAAACAAACAGTTTGCACACACACACACACACACACACACACACACACACACACACACACTTAGCGTAGCTGCAGTTAAATTAAGGAAGCTGAGCAGAACGCTTCAAAGAGAGTGGAGTGGGCTACCCTGAGTGGAGTGGAGCAGCACCCTAGTGGGTTCTGGGTGCTGTTTTGTTGAGACAAAGCCTCTCCATGTAGCCCTGGCTGGCCTGGAACTCCCTAATCAGACCAGCTTTGGACCCACAGAGATATATCTGCCTCTGCCTTCCCAGGGCTGGGGTTAAAGGTATACAGTACCTATGGTGCCCTGCTGTCTTGTAGATTTTAGACACTTTCATAAATATTCATGAGGTAAGTACATATTTGTGGGGTACGATTCTTTGTCCCAAATCATAGTGGATTGGATCTCCTTTTTAGGGAATTTCCTCTCATGGTCTCCACAAAAGTGGAGGAGTATCAAAACAGCAGTGCAGGTGATATTGGGATGACATCATTTCTTTCGAGACCAAGGATCCTTTGTTTGCATACGTGTGTAGGCAAATGCCCAGGTGGCTGAGTTTCTGGTCTAGGGGAAACAGCCTAACTACGGCTGCAAGGACGTCGAACAACAAAGGGGCATTTGACCATCCGGAAACGCAGCTCCATGATGCAACTGAAGTTTTCCTTGGTTACCTCACAGCCAGCTCCTTGTCTGTGGGGCCGTTGGCTCTCAGGAACCGGAGGAGGACTGTTAGGAGCCCTTTTCACTCACAATTTAGTCTGTGTCGTTAGATGTAAGAATACGTGAAAAGGCCACAATGCCTCGTGTTTGCTCTGCAGGCGGGGTGAGGAGTGTTCCATGGCTGCTGGTTAGAACCTGTCAAGATTGAGACTGGCTTTTTCCGCTTCTTTTTCTCAGAGCTCTGTCCCGCTTCTTACCTGGTCAGCTTGGCTCTCCCATATTCAGTATAAATCCTCTATCTCTTAACATAATTAATAAATTGATCTTATAATTTATTAGTTCTTTGAGAATTCATTCATGCCTGCAACATATTTTGATTATATTCACCTTTTACCTCTTCTAAAATCCTTTCCTCTCCCCATTCAACTTTGTGTTTTCTTCAAACAAACCAACCAACCAACCAACCAACCAACCAAACAAACAAACACACACAACAAACCTGACTGAATCCAACTTGTGCTGTCTGTACACTCACGAGAGTGGGTCATCCATTGGAGTCTAGTCAACCTACCAGAGGCCATGGTCTGTAAGAAAACCAGCTCTCTGAGGAGGTCTGAGAGCCGCTGGGAGCAGCCATAAGAATTTTGAGGGCAGTTTGATATTGTATCCATTTAACAGAAAATATTGGTAGATTTACTCTTACGGTCTATGAGCTTTCTAACTAGATTTTCAGCTAGATTTACAGTTAGAAAGCAGTTTGCTGCTCCCTCAGCGTTTACGCCGCTGCTGCACTGATGGCCATATCTTGCGGCACTGGTCATTAGTATAGCTTACACCTATGTTATATGTTATTATAGTTGGACCCCGGGCAAGACTGTTGATGACTTTTTTCTCTGAGCAGCCTGCATAGCACCTTCCAGTACTCAGAGGGCTTGCGAGCAGGGGGGAAGCTTCGAGGTCATTGATTCCGCAGAATCCTCTGATCAGAGTGTGCCGTGTTTAGTAATATGGTCTTACATCAAGTTCTGGTGGGCCACCCGGGGCAATGGCAATCGTCAGATGCAGGCCCTCGCATTTGCCTTCCTCAGTTTCCTGACTTCACTGTTTCGATCCAAGCATTCCCTTTGGCCATAAAATTTGTTTTCACCGTAGTATATCTACAGGGATCCTGATTCCTGAGGGAGGAGCATGGGTTGCAGGGCCGTATCTGTCAGACAGGACTGAGCATCTGATGCTCTTTTGGGAAGATGGTGAGAAAGTCGGCAAATCATGTGCATATAACCATCCCAGACCTACTTGCTGGCTACCACTCCCAGGAAATCACTCAGTACAGCATAGACACGGAGGAGAGTCAGAAGACATGACTCCCTCCTCTCTGTGATCCACTGTAATTCCCACGGTCCACATTTAGTGAGCACTTCTTGGAAAGCAGACCCCGAGTTTACTGCTTTAAGGGACAATTGGGTTACACCTCTGAGCCTTTCTACTTGGTAGGTGCCAGTATATTCCCCCTGAATTCGTTATGCCCAATGAGAAGAGTAGAGGGACATGGCTTGCCATAGTTCAGGTGCCTCTCTAGACACTGGCACTTCCTTCTGCTGATGGTGGGCTCAGAGCTCACAGTCTCCAGCTGTCTGGTGCCTAGCTCCAGGCTCTGTGTTTTACTTACTTGAGCCCTTTATACTTTTCTCTTTGCTTGGCTCCTTCTTATCCCTCTGGGCTCAGCCACGAACCCTCTTTTCAGAGGTCTTTCTTGGCATTTGTTCTGGTGAAAGCTCCTCATCCTCGGGGCTCTGCATGTCACCATGCCTGTCCCTTTATCTCTATGTCAGTGCCCATCGCCATCCATCACGATGACCTCGTTTACTTTTCTGTTCATTGTCTCCCTGCTGCCCCACTATTGGGCCGTGAGCTCTATGTAGGCAGGAGAAATGGGGTTATTTGAACTGCCTGTTGTCAGCTGCTTTGTCAGTCGCCTGGCCAGTGTTTGCTGAGATGCATGGGAAGACAAAGGAACAAATGAAACGCAACCGTGGATGCTGTTGTCATAAGTCGCTGGGGTCACTCCAGGCCTTTGTTTCTTAATCCACAAAAACCGGTTCCATGACTGGGCATGGTAGCACACACCTTTGATCCCAGTATTTGAGAGGCAGAGGCAGGCAGAACTTTGTGAGTTCAAGGACAACCTAGTTTACATAATGAGTTCCAAGGCAGCCAGGGTTATATACTTGTCTCAAAACCAAAACGGAGACTAGTTCTACCTCACAGATATGTGAAGACTAACCAAACAACCATAGACATGTACTTGGTGGCTGGGCATGGTGGTCTGTGTTATAATCCCGGCATCCATAGGCCAAGGCAAGAGTTAAAGGATAGCGTGGACCCCATTGTGAGGTTGCCTCAAAGGAGACATTTTTATGTGATGAGCTGTATTTGCCACACATGTGAGGGGAGCAGGGACCTTTGATAAGCTTCCAGGTCTGCAGATCCCCACCTGCTCAAATCTTTCTCTTTGCTTTGATGATACATCCCTTGGCAATGCAAGAAAACCTCCAGGCCACCTTAATTACAGAATTTAGTCACTCCGTGCCAAAGAGAAAGTCATTGTGCCTGAAACCTAACAAATTGTTCCTATTCTCTTTGGAGGCACGTGATGTTATGTCTTGGGATTTCTTGTTGATTCGACCATCTTCAGTGGAGGAACGGTACCTGTCATTAGAATACAGACCTGGTTTCAGATCCTTGTCTGTCAAATGACAGACTCAGGTGAGTCTCATTTTCAATACGAAGTAATGTCAGGGCTGGAAGCAGAGATCTTCTAATAAGGAGAAAGGAAAACTACCAAACCTGGTGCCGGAGCTGCTTTTGTAAATAAAGTTTCATTGGGACACAATCTTGCTTGTTTGCTTTCACGGTGTACTGCCTGTGGCTGCTGACATTCTACATTGACTTGTATCAGACTATATTTAGTATCTGGGTCTGTACAGAAAGAGTTCAGGCTTCTACTCGAGACCAGTTTTTGCTTTGTTTTTGTGAGTCAAGATCTTGCAATGTAGCTCAGGCTGGTTTAGAACGTAGAGCTGAGATTATAGCTGTGTACCACAGTGCCTGCTCCTCTCCTTTGTATATGTAATTAAATAGCTCCAAAAAGAGAAAGGAACTGTTAGACACCATATAACAAATTAAAAACAAAAAAGCAAAAAGGTAAAACCTTAGAACAGAAAAGATGAAGGGTGACAAATATCTTCAACAGTCCAGATGCTTGCCTTACCCATTGCTGAAGGAACCTCCCGCTCTCTGGGAGAGGCCCAGATGTGATCAATGGTATCATATTTAACTGGTTCCAAGGATGGGAATTTCTTGGAGAGTCCGCATTCTAGGAGTCTTTACACTGGGAACCCAACAAAGTCATCAAAATGAGCACCCACAGAGCCTACAACACCCACAGTGCCCTGCCCACAGCACCCACAGTGCCCACAACACCCACAATGTCTACAATATTCACAGTGCCCACAGCACCCACAGCACCCACAGTGCCCACAGCACCCACAGCACCCACAATGCCCACAGCACCCATAGCACCCATAGTGCCCAAAGTGCCTACAGCACCCACAGTGCCCACAGCACTTCGGTTTTGAAGTAATATCCCTGAAGTCATGATTCATCCTTGCCTCACCAATTTGGATTTGGTGATATGAACTTCTATCACACACATCTTTGGCACATTAGAAAAATATGTCGTTCAGCATCAATACTTTAGGGGAGTGGCCTTTAAAAGAATGCCTGTTTTAGGCATGACTAAGCTGGACATGTTTATCTGAAACTCAACAACGACCACACAAATCATACATTGCTTATGTCTGCTTATTAATACATGCTCATGTCTCTTTGGGCATGAAACTGTTGTGGCATTGTCTTTCTTTTCTTTTTAATTGTATGTATGTATGTATGTGTGTATGTGTGTATGTATGTATGTATGTATGAATGTATGTATGTATATAAGTATGTGTATGTATGTGTGTGAGCCATGGCTCAGTGTGAAGATAAGGGGATAACTTGTAGAAGTTGTTTCTTTCCTTCCATGAAGGTCCCTGAGAATGAACTCAGGTCACCTGGCATCTTTACCAGCTGAGATATCTCTCTGACCCCTGATACTACTTATATTTGGATATATTTTTAAAATTTATTTTTTAACTTTTGAAATTAAAACATAACATTCTCCTCCTTTCCTTTCCTCCATCCAACCCTTCCCATGCACAATTCATGGGCTCTGCTTCTTTAATTGTTTATATATATACACACACTCATATATTTATATAAAACTTCCTCAGTTAATATAATATTACTCAGGACTGACATGATTTCAGGGATGACCACTTAGTAGTAGATAGCCACGTCTTTTTTTGGGATGGGGCTCTTCTTATGGAACACTATTTATGCTCCAGAATTCCTTAGTTGCCTATAGTTCTTTGTCTATAAGGGCCCATGAGATTTTCCTTTTACATGTTGGCATGTCTATTTTCATCCTTGTTGAGGTCATGTTTAGGCAGCCATGTTGATGAGACTTTGTGGGTGTAGCTTCTTGCTTTTCTAGGAGATGGAATCTCACAGAAAACTTCCTGTGCCTCTGGCTCTTGCCATCTTTTTGCCCCTTCTTCTGCTATGACCCTTTAGCGTAAGGAGTTGTGCTGTAGATGGATCAGATGGAGCTGGGTACCACATGGTCACATGTTCTGTGCGTTCTGATGGGTTATGGTTTTCTGTAATGGTAATGGTCTCTCTTTTACAAGGAGACATTTCTACAATTAGGGGTGTGTAACATGTGGGCCTGCTAGTTGGGGTTTCTGTCCTGCCCAGTTCCCACAGCTGGCAAGTCCCAAAGAAAATCACACAGAGAGTCTACACTAGACTTAAACTGGCCCATTAGCTCAGGCTTCTTATTAGCTCTTGTAGCTCATATTAACCCATCATTCTTATTTATGTCAGCCACATGGCTCAGTACCTTTTTCAGCAGGGCAGGTCACATCCTGATTCTTCGGTGATCTGGGCAGGACTGCGAAAAGAGCTTCCTTCTTCCCAGAATACTCCTGTTCTCATTGCCCCACCTTTACTTCCTGTCTCGTTTTCCCGTCTATACTTCCTGCCTGGCTACCAGCCAATCAGCATTTATTTAAAACATAATTGACAGAATATAGACAATTCTCCCGCACCAGGGGTGAGACCTGTACTTATATGTGAGCATAAGGGTATTGGTCCATGTTGGTCCTTGTAGTTCACAGGTACCACATCTGGGTAGAATGATTGGTTGCCTCCCTCCTTTGAAAGCTTACATGGTACCGTTTGGTACCATGAAAACTAGTCCTCAGGGAGGAAGCTTCTGATTCATAGCCAGCTTGGTTCTGGTTCCTGTTTCCAAATACCTGGCATATCCAGCAGTAGAGACTTCCCTTCAATCTCTGAGAGGCAACTAAGAGCAACAATGGAATAGCGATGTGGGATTCCCCTATGTATGCTGTGAATGTGTTTTGTTACCATTGGTTAATAAAAAAGCTATTTTGGGCCTATGGCAGAACAGAATAGAGCAAGGTGGGAATTCCAAGCAAAGATAGAGGAGAAAAAAAAGATGAAGTTGAGGAGATGCCTTGTAACTGCCGAAGGAGACAGATGCCTTGGAACCTTACTGGTAAACCACGAGCCTCATGGTAAAATACAAAATAATAGAAATGGGTTAATTTAAGATGTAAGAGTTAGTTAATAAGAAGACTGAGCTAATAGGCCAATCAGTGTTATAATTAATGTAGTTTCTTTGTTACTGTTCTGGTCTGGGCAACTGGGAAATAAATTAGCAGTCTTTGCCTACACAATAGGTTTGGGGAGTATCTTAGACAACCCTGACTGACAGTTCAAAGAGGGATTCTCATACTTGGTATTGTTTTTATTGCTAGTCTATAATTCTTGAGAGGGTGTTGTCAGTTCAGTCTACTTGGATATTGAAATCCATTTCCTTCAGCGGAGTCTGTCTGTCAAATTTTTCATTCACCAAAACCATTCTTCTGCTGTAGCTGGACCCTAGTACACTATCAATATAGGAGAAGAATCCTATCAATAATTTCCCAGACAATGGGAACATTGGAATGGTCTGAGGGGTAAAATCAGGACACTGATATTTAGGGTCAAAATAAGAAATTATTCTCTGTTATTTTCTCTTTCAGTCTTTCCAATTAGACAAGGGAAGGTCTCAAACAGATCCTAGCTAGTTCTTAGCATCTTTCTACTGTGTACTAAGAGGGAGGGGAGAAGAAGGGAGAAGGGAAGGGGAATGGAAAAGAGGAGTGGGAGGGAGAGATAGAGAGAAGTGTTCCAGGCACCTAGGCCTGCAGGCAACACTTTCCATGCTCTCAGAAATAATGGAAAGCACCCTCTAGTTTTCATTGTATTTATTTTATGACTGACTTCTGATCTGGCTAGGGACAGCAGTTTCCATTCATGATAATTCTGTTGGCTTTCCTCTTAAAATCACTTTCAAGGAAAGAGAGGGAGGGAGGAAGGCAACATTTTACCAAGAATATTGTGTTGGAGGAAGCCACTTGTTGGTTCCCGGCTGCATAACCCTGAAATAATCACAAAGAAACTGTATTATTTAAATCACTGCTTGGCCCATTAGATCTAGCTTCTTATTGGCTAACACCTAAATATTAATTTAATCCATCTCCATTAATCTATGTATTGCCATACATAGATTACAGTGGTTTACTGGCAAAGTTTCAGCATGTCTGTCTCTGGCAGAGGCTCCATGGCTTCTCTTTGACTCCGCCTCCTTTCTCCCAGCATTCAGTTTAGTTTCCTCCACCTAGTTCTGTTCCCCTATAGCTCTGCTCTAGGTCCAAAGCAGTTCCTTTATTAATCAATGATAACCACAGCATGCATAGGGGAATCCCACATCACCTCCCCTTTTCTGTTTAAATAAAAAGGAAGGTTCTAACAAAACAGGTATCAAGCAAGAATTTATATCTACTTTCTCTTTTATTATAACTAAAACACTATAATCATAACTATCAATTTTCAACTTCATCAAAGACTCTAGAAGGATAGAATAGTACCTAAGTTAACAGGAAGTACCTTGTAAGCAACTTCCAAAACTGTAGAATTGACAGAGACATCTCGCTCCCTGGACAGTTTTTTAGTATTATTGGGGCATCCATCTTCAGCCTACTGACCCATAGTATCTAGTAGACTTTTCCATGAAGCAGGAAATTTCAAAGACAGTTCCACCTACATTAGCAGTTTGTCAGTCACATTTTTTTTTCTGTGTCCTGCAGAATGTCTTGCAGACTCTTTCATGAAGCAGGAACCCTGAAGGACTGTTTTACCTTTAGGCAAGTTCAGCAGTCATTTCTCTGTGGGCCCTCCATGTCCAGTTAAGCAGTCCAGGAGAGAGCAGTTTCTTGACAAATTGGCTAGCAAACTCCATAAGGAGCCTCTTCAATGCCCATCTTCCTCTTGAAGTAATTGATGCTGCTAGGAGCAGACGTGTCTCTGTCATGAAAAGTTCTAACTTCTTAAAACATTTTAAATGCCATATTTACAGTCTTTGAAGGTTTGAAGAATGCCTATCCATCTGAAATACATCTCTGTATGTCTAGAAAATCTAACTAACATGACTACAAGCTTGACTATTATAGATGGCTATCTATTAACTTATATTTCTTTTTATATACATTACATTTTTAAATGAGCTACATAAACACAATACCTTAATCAAGATCAGAAATACATTACACAGTATAACAAAATTAACCTTAAATTTGTATCAATAGAGAAAGATCCATACCAATGCAAATCTCTAAAGCATATCCCTCTTTAAATGTAAACAAACATTTATAAGCAATATTTGGGAATATGGGCATAGTTCTTCTCCAAACTGCTTCCTGCTGTTTATTGGACAAAGTAATTTTTTGACAGGTGTTTAAGGCAACCTTTTAGGGGGCCTTAGTTCATCAAACCATATTCGTCTGAAAACAATCCACAGGCTCTCATCTTCTGTGGTAACAAAAGAAGAACCTCTTTTCCAAAGCAAAATATCCTTAGACTCAAAGTCTGAAGTCAAGATACCTTTAAAGTATGTTGGTTATTTAGCTCCTTCACAGTCAAAAATTTTAAATAAAACACAATAATATACATAATTCAAACTCTCTGTGTATATTCCTTCTTTATGTGGCTTATTTTCTTTACTCTTTATAATCTATGTTTGTCTGTACTCTATCTCTTTAAAGACTTTACCTTTTTTAAAAAACTATTTATTTCCTTTTATAACTGTCTATGTTCTTTTTCTTCTCTCTCCCAAGCCTACATACATTTATCCAACACTGTGACCCATTTAGAGGTCTTTTCCATCTGAATTTGTCTTTATTGTGTATTTATAATTATTTTCTGACCAGAAGCACTTCTTAAAATGGTAAGCCTTTCTTGTGACCTTAAGCTGTGCCATTGTTAGGGAAAATATGGCCAAGCCTGCTTGCTCCACACAGACCAACATGGCGGAGCTGCTCACTGCCTCTGAGAGCCATACACAATGCCCCATTTTTAGGCACACAGAGGGTCTATGTTGCCACCAAGCAAGTTGTAGCACATTGCTCATAAACCCCATTCAAATGTTTGGTATCCTGAAAGAGCCAGATTTTGTGCTGACTGTATGGCATAGAAAGCCGACATTTCAATGTGGCACGGCTTTTCTTTTTCTGCTATGACTGAGTCAGTAAAACCTTGAAGCTCCTTCAGTGCCACAGTGACTGGCTTGATTGTTGTGGGCAAGCGCAGATGCTGAGGGAGTTCATGAGCACAGTGGGCCTGCCATGCCCAGAAGACATGGTTTTGCCTTAGGTAGCCCTGGCCTCTGACTCTTCCAATCTTTCTGCCCCATCTCTCATGATGTTTTCTGAACTTTGGGAGAGATGCAGTGTGATGTTGATATGCTACTCATGGCTGAGCACTCTGCAGGCACTGTCTCTGAACTTTAGCTCGTTGTGTCTGTATTAAGAGATGGTTATTACAAAAAGAAGCTTCTCTGATGGACTGAGAGATTACTCATCTATGGGTATAGAGATAAGTATTTAGAACACACTTTGGTACCATATCCATTTAGCAAAATAATAGTAGGGCCTATGAGTTCCCTGCTATGGGTTCTTGGACAGGTACACAGTACCAGACATTAGTTTCCTTCAGAGCAATGAGCCTTAAATCCAATCAGAAAGTTTCACTTTGGCTTTTTGTTTCAGATGTTTTAATTTAAGCTTAGCTGGATCCATTGCTCCGAGTCAGTGGGGAGGCAGACTATCACGGTGGGTGAAGGGTACATCAGGGGTTGGTCACCTCATGGTAGGTAGGGAGCAAAAGGGAAGAAAGGACTGGGAAATAGATACAACCTTCAGAGGCATGTCCCAGTGACTTACTACTTCTAGGTGGCCCGTCTCCTAAAGTTTGTCACACCTCCCTAAATAGTAACACCAGCTAGGAACCAAGCTTTCAACACATGAGCATGTGGGGAACAGCTCAGATTCAACCTGCACTGGGCTATGGAGATAAAATAGGATGCAGTTTGCCGGTCTCAGATCTGAGTCGCAGGGACACCTCAGAAGGCTGCTGAGGAAGTGTGACTTCTTGATGAGACATGAGAAAGTTGTGAACAGGACTTTGGGGGAGTAGCCAGGGAGCTGAGGGAAGGGGGATGACCAGAGACGTTAGATGCCAGCTTACTTAGAGCCAATGTGGCAGAGATGTGGGTACCTCAGACATTTGAACATTGATGGAAGCAGGGAGCAAAGGCTTCATTCAGTAACCTTTGGTGTTAGTCTCCTCGTGGCAAGTCCAGGGGCCCTTTCAGTGTGATTGGGTAATGACTATCCCATTTCCCCAAGATCCTGGCCTGTGAGTGTGATTAAGAACACTGAGCCCTTCTAACCCTGGGCTCTGCCTGTTGACACATCTTTCTGGCATCCCAGGCATGTGGAACATGGATAGATGTCAACTTGCTCTGAAAGCCAAGCAGTGGAGAGAGAGAACACAGGTTCTCATCTCAGAGGATGAGACACCAGGCTTCATATTTCCTATGTGTTTTTCAGATGCCATTAGCTCCACCTGAGTCAGTAGTTGTTGCCAAACCACGTATCTGCTTGCATGGCACCTGATGATATCTGTTTCCAACAGCTTCCCTTCCAAGGATGCAGATGACTGTCAAATCAGAGGATGAATGATGCAATAGAGCAGTCAATGAGAGGCCAGTGGGAGACCAGTGGGAGCTCAGTGGGAGGCCAGTGGGAGCTCAGTGGGAGGTCAGTGGGAAGCCAGTGGGAGATTAGTGGGAGCTCAGTGGGAGGTCAG
This sequence comes from Arvicola amphibius, assembly GCF_903992535.2. NCBI lineage: Eukaryota > Metazoa > Chordata > Mammalia > Rodentia > Cricetidae > Arvicola > Arvicola amphibius. Next base: position 107,127,970 of record NC_052057.2, on the reverse strand, counting down.
AGGGAGCTCAGTGGGAGGCCAGTGTGAGCTCAGTGGGAGGCCAGTGGGAGATCAGCAGGGGACTCAGGCTTTAATAGTTCTTGGAGGCTCAGCTGATCTCTTCTTCACTCATGTCCATGGTGGATTCTTTCTTTCTCCTCCGGGGAAAAGCAGCCACTTTCTGGAGTTCAGTTCGCTTAGGTTTCTTGATGTCATCACTTCTCTGGTGCATTCCTAAAAAGCTCTGGTCTTGTAGCTTACCTGCCTTGGTCTCCTTGTTACCATGGGAACAGGAGCTTTCTAAACTTCTATTGCCTACCTGTCACTTTTCACTAAATACCTGGGACCATGTATACTTCAGTTGTGTTCTTGCTACCGAGCCCTGTTAAGCTTTCAGCATCAGTGGGTCCTCACCATCTTCCTCCCTCCCTTCCCACCCCATCCGGCACCCAACTGCTGATAAAACATGCTAGACTCAGTTTTCTGTTAAAATCAAAGCATCCTCTACTTGGGAAAAGTAGTTTGATGATTAAAGAAAATACCCCAGGGAAGCAGATGCAGACCTCATGGGGACTGAGCACCCTTTAATTTGGAGGCTTAATGTTTTGACAAAGAATGAAAACTCATAGCCTGTGACACATCCTTCCCAGGACTTGTTCTAGCTGACAACGTTTATTGGCCAGAATATTTTTCATGCCTGAATTCTTGTTGCCAATAGGCAGAGGGGTCACAGTCAAAGGAGGTAAGTCAGCAATAATAAAACCTTTTCTTCAGGGCTGGTAATGACCAATGAGGTAATGTTTCTGACCTAGGTGGTAAATAACAGGTGCTTAATGAATACAATACTTTGCTACCTTTGAGGAGAAAGGGGCTCAGAATTGGGGTGCACATCCTGTGTTCAAATAAAGACAATGTGGGCTGCTCCAACTATGTGTAACAAGTTGCTCACTTTGAACCTGGCCTTCTTGGGTTTTGGCCTGGTCAGAGAAGTTGGTGGGCTGTGCCAATGAGCATTTTTTCTGTCATCCACAATGAAGCACTCTATATAGTTCATTCTCAGGGAAGAAGGGGTTAGGTGTGCTTATTTGGTCCTAACTAACAGAGCCCTCGGCTACTTTGATTTCTCGCTCTTTTAGGGTTCTCCTTTGCTTTATCTCTCATTAACTTAAGTCCTTATCCAGAGAAGAGAATGTAAAACGTGCTCCCCTCTCCATTGCTCTAAGATCATTCGGCCACTGTCTCAGAGTGTAGCCTGAGGCATCAGAGAGGGCTTCTCTTGCCTGGCAACAGGAATGGCAGACCCTGCTGCTGGAGCACCATGGTGACATCTCAGGGTCTACTCTGTGGGCAAAGCCTTCTTCCCTTGGTCCTGACCACTGTGATTTTCTACTGTTAGTCAGTGGGAGAATTTTGAGTGAGATATTGGTAAAGAATCTTATTCACTACTGAATGCAATCCTGGGCAGTACTTTGGCCAAAGCATCTTGATGGTGGAGCCATCTTTAATGGTGGACCCCCAAAGCTGTTGGGAATGGCTCAAGGCAAAGGATTGTCCTCACAGCTGACTCAGAAAAGAGAGGGACCTCTGGGGACTCTTGCCATTGTTTACTTTGGTGCTGAAATTGCAGACTCAAGGTCAAATTCAATTAGAGTTCTTTGGGACTCAGAGATAAGTTTCTCTTTATAGAGACAAACTGGTCAGAAGAGCAAGCAAGACACCTCTGAGAGCAGAGGGGGTGGAGGAGGGAGCATCCTTTAATGCAGATGTGTAGGCATCTTGGAGAAAAGGGCACTGGGACTTACAGTTCCCTCTGTGTCCTGGGAGAGGAAGGATTTTGGCTAGGCTGGCTCCAGCTGTGTCAGGCCCTGAAGCGACCCAATAGCCAGCAGTGCCAGCATCTTTACGAGGAGGCCTCTTCTAGAACTCTGATGGAGGAGGACAGTTGCAGAATCATTAGCAGGAGCGATGGACAGTACTGGCAGTTTGGGGAGCATCAGACGACAGGGCATTTATTGTGTTTGGGTACTAACAGCTGGGTGATAGAAGGCAGGGTCAAAAGACCTACTACCTAGTAGAAGCCCAAGAGCTAACAAAGGATAATGTAACAGGGAGAAAGGCAAGCAGGAGCATTGTGGGAGGTGGGCAATAGATGCGTCTATAAGCATGTGTGATCTCCTTCCCCCCGGGAGACGTGGTGGAAGAGGCACATCCATTAACCCCCAGGGCTGATGTACCAAGGCGCTATGAACTGTGGCTTAAGAAAGCAGAGATTGGGTCTCTGTTGGTTTTGTAGGCCAGAAGCCCTAAGTGAACATGTTGGCAAGGCTCTGCTTCCTCCAAAGGCTCTAGGGGACAATTTGTTCCTTGTCTCTTCCGGGCTCTGGCGGCTGCTGGCCTCCCTGTTGCTGCCTCACTCCGGTTTTCACTTCAGCCTTCGTCCTTGTGCTTTTTAAATTTCTCTATAATCTTTTTCTTCATATTCCTCCCTCCTTCCCTCCCTCTCTCCTTCCCACCCACTCTCCACCCCTCCCTCCTTCCCACCCTCTCTCCACCCCTTCCTCCACTCCTCCCTCCCTCTCTTCTTCCCTCAGTCCCTCCCTCTCTCCATCCCTCCCTCCCTCCCAACCTCTCTCCCTCTCTCCATCTCTCCAGCTCTCTCTCCTCTCTTTTTTCTCCCTCTCTCCTTCCCTCCATCCTTCCCTCTCTCCATCCCTCCTGCTGTCTCCCCCTCTCCTTCCCTCTTCACATTTGAACAGTTACACGAGACCTACGTTCTTGACATCATTTTAAGCACGTACTCTAGTAGAATAGATCTTTGAACCATATTGTTCTTGTGTGACTGAAATTTTATACGCCCCTCCTTGAGTTCCTGGTATCCACTATTCTATTTCTGTGTCTTTATGGAAGACTTCATGGAAGTCTTTAAAATTTGAGCTAATCATGCTGCTCTGGGGCGGGGATCTTATCTTCACAGTCTGAGTTTAGCTAAACCTACAGAGCCCACCCCCACAAGGCAAAACATACAATTTCTGAGAATTCAATGTGGACTATATTTGTGCAGGCCACCTTCCAGTCACCAGCAGAGGATCAAGGCCTAATATCCGGGTGAATGGGTGAACCACAGAGGGCATCCATGGGGACTATGACCCTTCTTCTACTGTGCTGCTGTGTTTGGGCTAAGCCACTCCCCTTTCTTTAGCTGAACAACCACCTTGAACAACCACGCTTCTGTCCCAGCGTGGCCTTGACCTTCATACAGATTCCTCCTTGTGATGCTGTCCTCTGATCTAAGATCCCCTGTCTGATTTTTGTGCAGCCTGAGGCTCTTTTTCTACTGCTAATGGATGTCTAACTTACACATGTATGTATGTATGTATGTATGTATGTATGTATGTATGTATTCAGTGTCCTCTTTTGGCAAAGACCAGTGCCAGCCCTTTCTCCCCACACACAAGTTTGCTGGGTTTCTTCTTCCTCGTGTCTCGCTCTTTTTCTTTTCTTTTCTTTTTTTTCCCTTTCCTTTCCTTTCCTTAGACAACAATGAGGACACTAAGAGAGACTTACATAGATCTAATCTATATGGGAAGTAGCGAAAAAAATAAGATCTCCTGAGTAAATTGAGAGCATGGGGAACTTGGGGGCAGATTGAAAAGGGGAGGGGAGAGGCAAGGAGGGAAGCAGAGAAAAATGTAGAGCTCAATAAAAATCAATAAAAATAAGCTGTTACTTCTGTGTTCATCCCCTTGACTAAGGGCTTCATCATATAGCAACACCTGGCTGCAAGAGAATCTGGGAAATTCTTTGTATATTTTGGGTAGCCACATGTCTTGTTAGAAATCCAAGGTCTTTTCTTTTCACAGGGGGAAAACTATGAGAATGGATTTTAGGGGGCGGGGGCCACAGGCACTGAGAGTTTTCTCAGGTGACATCATTGGCACAAAGACAGAACATGAGTTTGACCCAACTCACATCACCCAGTCCCTTCCTCCATGTTTATAAAGACAGACGATACAGAGGCCTGACCTGCACGTTTGAGACTCAGAGCTGGTGACGAGGTGCTCAACAGGTGCGTTGTGCTTGAACCATTAGGAGTTGTCACACAAGAAGCCAGGTTTGGAGCTTTTCACGCAGAGTATTCCCACGTGACCAAGGCTGAAGAGCGACAGGCCTTTCAAGATGTGTGACGTGATTTGACTAAGAAATGTCTGTGCACACTGCTGGGGAGCTGGCTGAACTGGGAAACTTGTTGCTACAGACTCCTGAGAACCTGAGTTTGGATCGGGCACACGTGTAAAACAAACAAACAAGCACACAAGCAAACAAACAAAACCCGCAGGACAGCAAGTGCGTGGAAATCCAGTATTGGGCAGGACGAGACAGGTGGGTCCCTGGAACTCAGTAGCCACCCAGTCTAGCCATTCAGGGTCACCAAAGTCAGTGAGAGACCCTGTGTCAAAAAACGAGGCATGGAGTGCAGCGGAAGGGCTTTTTTTTTTTTTTTTTTTTCCTGTAGATATAAGCCCTTTGGGAAAGCTCGGCGAGAGAAACAATCACTTCCAGTTGTTCGCCGAGATCCTCCGAGAGATCGCGCCACCTCAGAGCTCTGTAACCCGTGTTCAGTGTGGCTCTTGGATCCCGCAGAGTGTTGTGCAGACAGGTGGAGAAACGAATCGAAGGTTTTGTGGTTCCTGCCTTGGGGGTGCCTAGGATAAAAGGTTTAGAATGGCAAAGCTTCGTTTTGTCCGAAAGATTTTCCCTCTTCTGTTTTGCTTGTTTACTTGGTAAGCAGACGCATGAGCAGGGAATGTTCTGGTACAAATACATAGCCTGAGGGAATCAGAACTTTTCCTGCTGCCAGGAACATCCCAAACAGAGCCTTGAGTGTTTCAGCTGCCCTGGGGCCATGCAGAGCCAGCTTGGGTAAAGTGGACACAGGGCTTTGAGTCTAGTCCCTGCCAGTGTCCAGCAGGGAGATGGGAGATCAGCCGCTTCCTCTCTGAGTGAGGGGGTCCCATCTGTTGAAGACGGAACCTTTAATAGCACAAATGCTAGTACGATGCAGCAGCAACACCAAGCCTGCCTGCAGGCGAGGAACCCCAGAGTGGGTTTTAACACTTATGCCTCCAGTCTTCTGAATCAAAGGCAATAATGGTGTCACAGAATCTCCAGGGACTCAGTCTCCTCTGGCTCTCGCCTGACCCTTCAGCCCCATCATTTATGGAATACTGGGCATTGTATCCCTGTTTCGGGCAGGAGGACAGAGGTTGGTGGCAATCCTCTCTCCTTCAGTGTAGGCTAAATCTAGACAACTACCGTAAGGAAAGGGATGCTGTAGTCCAGGGAGGAGGAGGGAGGGAGGAAGGGAAAGAAAGAGGGAGAGGCAAGAGACAGGGAAACAGGAGGAGAGCAGGTGAAAAATGGAGAGAGGAGGGAGGGAGAGCGACACAGAGACCTGCACAGACACACACAGAGACCGAGTGACACAGAAAACAGACACAGAGAGTGAGAAAGTGAGTGAGAAGGAGAGAGAGAGGGAAAGAGAAAAAGTTACTACGCCCTAGGTGGCCACTAGACCCAGGGAAAGCCTACACATCAGACAAGACTTTTGCTCTTGAGACACCCAGGGTCCTCTCTCTGCCCTTCTGTCTCCCCCTCTCTTCATAAACTAGAGGCAACCCTGCTGAGCTGCACCTGGGGGCTTTACCCACTGGAACCTTTGACAGAAGCTGTTCTTGCCATTTTCACCAGCTCTGGTTTGGCAATATTTGTGCCACAGCGGTGGCAACATAGCCTCTGTCCCTGCCGTGGACAGCTGGCCAATATGAAGTAAATAAAAGTGGCCAGTCGCAGGCTCCCTGAGCCTGGACCTGGGCGTCTCTCCTCCCAGGTGGCACGGCCAAGGCTTTGCCTTGCTTCCTGCCCCTTGGCTCCTGCCCTGCGATCTCTTACAATGGGGCTGAATACTACGCACTGTGGTTCTGTGTGTGCACAGTGGCACCTGCCTGGCCCGCAGTGCAGGACACAGGCCAGGTTCAGCAGGGGCCTGGAAGGCACCCGCCTTGCGTTGTAGCTGTGCCAGGGAACTGGAGAGGCTGGACTTCCCTGCCATAGGGCTCCCTGGCTTCTGCAGAGCACAGGCTGTTCCCAAGCAGGTGACTAGTTTCCCTGGGACTAGCTTCATGAGTGAGTGGAGGCTAATCAATTTAACACACCATGCTCTTTCAGAGCGCTGAGCCAAACTCAAAATAGAATCCTTCAAATATGTCTTTTGATTTTTTTTTAAACCATGGATAACTAGAAAAACGAAACAAAACTCTGGGCAGCATGTGGTGTATGATACCTTTTAATGACCATGCACACGCAGGCATACATGTGGGGTGCTCGCCTGCAATGTGTGTCTGTGTTGTCTGTACACAGCAGAATTTGGGATTTGTTCATTTTCTTCTTTATATTTCTCCAAATATACATGTGTAATCATTTATTGGCATTTTGTTTGCTTTCTCTGCCCTGTGTCTCCCGCCCCGTGTGTGTGTGTGTGTGTGTGTGTGTGTGTGTGTGTGTGTGTGGGCATGCTCTCCAGGGTGCATGTGAGGGTGGGAGCTAAAGGACAACTTGCAGGAATTGGTTTTCTTCTGTCACTATAGGTCTGAGGGACTGAACTCAGGTTACCTGGCTTGGCAGCAGGCATCTTTACCACCTGAGCCAGTCCTAACAGTGTGCGTTATTTTCTTTCTTTCTTTCTTTCTTTCTTTCTTTCTTTCTTTCTTTCTTTCTTTCTCTTTCCTTTTCTTCCTTTCTTTCTTCCACACACATCCCACACACACACCACACACACCACACACACCAAACACCACACACACCACACATACACACACCACAAACACACACCACATATACACACACCTCACATATACACACCACATACACACACCACATATACACACACCACACATACACACACCACATACACATACCACACACACACATACACACTAAAGGAGAGAGAGAGATAGAGAGAGAGAGAGAGAGAGAGAGAGAGAGAGAGAGAATATAAGGGAAAGAGTATTGGAAGCCACACATTCTTTTATCACAAGCTCTCTGGTGTCAGAGCCCTCAAGACCTAATTAGCCTTGTTAGGTGTCTTTGACTTCCGTCTGGTGACCTGAAAGTCAATGAGAGAGTCTGTTAGGAAGTGGGAGAAGTGCGTGGGAAGAGGAAAGCGAGTGCTAAAGAGGGGATAGTGTGATCAAAACATGAGCTGGGTGGTGGTGGCACACACCTTTAATCCCAGCACTCAGGAGGCAGAGGCAGAGGCAGGCAGATCTCTGTGAGTTCGAGGCCAGCCTGGTCTACAAGAGCAAGTTCCAGGACAGGCTCCAAAGCTACAAAAAAACCCTCTCTCGAAAAACCAAACCAAACCAAAACAACAACAACAAAAAAAACCCTCAACCACCTCCCTCAAAAGAAAAAAAATCATGATATATGGAGATGTCACAGTGAAACGCAGAAACACGTGTGGTTAATATGCATCAGTGGTTACAGCAAACGTCACATAGATCAATGAACCAAATAGCTGAACACTGCAGAGTGTGGTCAGGGTGTTCCTGCCAGAGGACAGTCAGATGTCAACTTGACACAAGCTAGAGTCATTAGAGAGGAAGGAGCCTCATTTGAGGAAATGCCTCCATGAGATCCAGCTGTAAAGCATTTTCCCAATTAGTGATCAATAGGGATCCAGCCGATGGTGGGTGGTACCATCCTGGGCTGGTGGTCCTGGGTTCTATAAGAAAGCCGGTTGAGCAAGCCAGGGGAAGCAAGTCAGTTAGCAACTGCCCTCCATGACCTCTGCATCAGCTGCGTCTGGGATCCTGCACTGTTTGAGTTCCTATCCTGACTTCCTTCAGTGATAAACAGCAACGCTGAAGTCTAAGTCAAATAAACTCTTTCCTTCCAATTGGCTTTTTGGTCACGGCATTTTGTTGCAGCATCAGAAGCCCTAACTAAGGCAGCCTGGTTACCTGGAGAAAGGCTTGGACACGGCAAAGGGGCCAGGGTGTGGCCAGCACCTCAACATCCGGCTCCTCGTCAAGCCCCACCCCGACGGCAGGGGTGCGGAGGACTATTCGAAGTGTTCTAGTGATACATATCTACTTTGGCTCATTTCTGTCAGACTACAGAATGGGAAACAACTGCGGAGTTGCTGCCACGTCGTAAATCAGATGTGGCGTTTCTATCTTCAAAGGTCTACTGGGAAACTTGTGGGAGTTTCCTGACTTGGCTGAGCTGATAATGAGGACAGGGGTGGCTGGATTGCAACTGATTACAGAGGAGTGGGCGCACAGAGCTCAAATTTAGGAAGGACAGTTGTATAGTGATAGTTCATTTATATTTTAAGAAATAAAGCTTGCCTGAAATTTGGAGGGTAAAGCAGCCACACTGGCCAGCCTTACAGACCAGGACGCAGTAAAGCACACCTTTAATCCCAGTAGGCACCCTGGTTGCCATGGAAACCCGGTGGTGCAAACCTTTAATCCCAGTGATGCACGCCTTTAATCCAAGCACTGGAGAGGATTACAAGATGGGAGGAAGCAGCTCTCAGACACAGTCTCATTCTGAGATTCCCGGAGGCAGGATCGCCCTTTCGGACTGAAGTCGAGGTAAGAGCCAGTGGCTGGCTGCTTTGCTTTTCGGATCTTCAGGTTGAACCCCAGTTTCTCTCTCTGAGTTTTTATTAAATATGCTTCACAGTAGGGCCAAAGGCAGTCTGTCTAGAATAGGCCATCGACTAGTGACATGACTTGGCTGAGGACGGTGGCATGCCCTTTATTAATTAGTTGAAGTTGATACACTCTTTGTGATGGTGTTCTTGGGCTTCTCCAGTGTGAAGTGACCAGTCACCGACATTAGCTGATAGTAAAAGAGCCGTTTTGTCTCTGCTTTCTGAAGAAAGGAATGAGTTTAGAAGACGATAGCAAGCAGAAGGAAACAGCAGGATAGGGGTTCTGAGCCATGAAAGAAGCCTTATCACATATATTCCCACCCATTTTTCTACCTCCTGTTGGGCGACTGAGGAAACAACGGTGCCTGGGCTCCCCTCCCCCATTCTCCCGTACACCTTTCCCCCTCCCATCCTTCAGATACTCTGGTGGTCCATTGACCTGTTCTTACTATTCCACTTTCAGGGCTCCCCACTGGCCAAAGTTCATAAGCCTCAGGATGTCAGGCAAGGAAGGTCCTTTGTGACCATGGGGAGTGGTACCTTCTTCCAGCTTCTTCTCGACGTTCCCCTTTCCCTCCATGCTTGGCTCAGGCTGCCAGCCCTGTAATCTATTTGTGTATCATCTTGATTTTCTTCTCTAGAACAAAAATGAAATAGGTTTCATTTTTAATGTCTCTTATAACACACAGTGATGTGGGATTTCCCTCTGTATGCTGTGAATAGCATTGATTAATAAAGAAACTAAGGCCTGTGATAGAGTAGAGTAGAGCTAGGTGGGGAAAACTAAACTGAATGCTGGAAGAAAGGAGGGGGAGTCAGAGAGAAGCCATGTAGCTCCAGCAGAGATAGATGCCAGGTCGGAATCTTGCCGGTAAGCCACAGCCATGTGGCGATACACAGATTACTAGACATGGGTTAAATTAAGATGTAAGAGTTAGCCAATGAGAAGTTAGAGCTAATGGGCCAAGCAGTGATTTAATTAATACAGTTTCTGTGTGGTTATTTAGGCTCTGGGAGGCCAGGACAAACAAGCCTCCTACAACAACACACTGTTTCCCCCATTTGAGCACCCCTTAGTTACCTGTTGTTCTTTGTCTACAGGTGGGGCCCGGTGAGATTTCCCCCTTGCACATTTGTGGACGCCATCCCTGTTCGGGTCTGTGTAGCCAGCCATGTTGGTGACATTTCATGGGTGAAGATTCCCTGTCATTTCTAGGGGACACAATCTCACAGCAGATTTTCTGGTTTCCCGGCTCTCTTCACCTCCTCTTCCATGATGCTCCTTGTTGCTCCCACATCTTGCCATGGTTGCCCACAATGTTCCTGTTGTGATTTAGACTATAAGTTCCTTTGAGGGGTTGTTAGGTTAAACCTCCAAAGTTCTTCCCACGAGGAGCAAGGGAGGTGCCACAGCCTTGCCTGTGTGACTCTTTCCCAGTTATCTGGTCTGTAGGTTTCGTGTGAACAGTCCTATAGTCATATTGCTCTACAGTGTCCCCGAAATGGACCTGGTTTGTTACGGAGTTCCCCCATGATGTATCATCTCACTCTTAGGGGATGCTTTTCATCCAAGTTCACGTCTTGACATCTGAAGAGTGGGATCCCATCTCTGATGATTGGGTTTGCTGTCACATCATACTGCGATGTCTCCCTCCAGCACCCACTGGAAAGAGAGGTGGCTTTTCTCTGGCCTCCTACAGTGCCTTTCTGTGTCTTCAGCGTAGCACGTTTCAGTGGAGGTTAGTGAGAATAAACTCTGCTCCCATCACCATGCTGGGTGGTGAGACTCCGATCCCGGTGAGTAAGTGACAGGGATGGTATTTTTCAGCTTGTGACCACCTTGCCACGTTTAGTTTAATAAAAGGCGAATGGGAGGCGGGTCTGGGTGGGCAGTAAATTTAATGACTGTAGCTCATCTGAGAGTGAACTTCTGAGTAATAGTGATGATAATGATGATGATGAAGATGATCATAACCAATATTAATTTTACATTGATCAGGTGCTGGGTGGCATGTTAGGTGATTTGCATGCATTGTATTTATTTATTTATTTATTTAGGATGTGTATATGTATGCATATGTCATCCACACAGTACATGTGTGAAGGTCAGAAGAAAACTTGTGGGACTTGTGTCTCCACTTCCACCATGTATGTCCTGAGGCCATGAGGCTTGGTGGGTCTGCCTTTAGCTGATGATTGATTCCCCCAACTCACAGCTTATATTTTAAATTCACTCAATTATCCTATGGAGCAGATTCATTCTATAGCTGGAGAGACACTGGGAGCCCACAGAGGGCTAGGCTTTGGGTTCAGGTTTTATAGCAAGCCAAATGGAAGAGCTGCCATGGAGGAGACACACAATGATTACATCTCTGCATATGATATGTATTCATGTGCATATGATTCTGTGTTAAAGCGAGGGAAACAACTCTAGAAACCGACAGCCAAAAGTTAAGCTGTATCAGAGTCCAAGAAAGACCATGGTTTCTTGAGAACCCCAGTGACCCTTAATGCTTTGGGAGTGACCATTAGAGTTGCTGGATAGATGCATGAGTTCCAAATGGCTTCTACCGTTGATCAGAGCTGACTAGTCCAAAGGTATATAACTGACCATAGGACAGTTAATGTGGTATCTACCCAGTAACTTAATACACTCTCCATGCACATCTGGAGCGAGTTGTAGTCAGTTTTGGTCCCCTGATCTATTGATAAATCAGAGTGGAAGAGAGAATTAAAGCAGGCTTCCCTGAGTCCTGATCTTTCTTGCACTAGGACTTGCCTCTCTGAGACTCCTAGTCTCATAGGAAAAGAGAAGGGGCTAGGTTTTGAAAAGAAGAATTAATTTGCTAGACAGTAGGGCACACACCTTTAATCCCAGCACCTGGGAGGCGGAGGCAGAGGCAGGTGGATATTTGTGAGTTCGAGGCCAGCCTGGTCTAAAAGAGCTAGTTTCAGGACAGCTAAGGTTGTTATGCAGAGAGAGAGAAAAAAAGAACTGACTTGATGCTGCATCCCAGGGTCTCTATGATTTTCCCAGTGTCCTTGGAGAGAGGAAACCCGAGGCCAGTGCAGCTGTGACTTGGCAGTCACGGGCCTGGATCCAGTCATTTTGGCCTTACTCAGCCAGAGAGGGAGGGCAGCAGGGAAGGAGGGGGAAGCTTGTGTTTCACGCTTGCATCAGGCATTTGGGAAGGAACAGTATCCTTCAAAGAGATGAAGATGGATTCTGTGTTGCCTTGGTGACACAAATGAAAACGATCAGATCTGCTCCGAATGTGAATATTTCACAGCTATCATTACATTTTCATCTAATTTCGCCAGAAGGGCTAGAGACGTGCGTATCTGGGGTTTTAAGCAAATTTATCCGGTTTCTCCTGTTTCTTAAGCATTCATAACAGTCTCCCTCCCTAAAAACCGTGATGAAGAGGGGAAAGAAAAAAAAAAAACGAGTCCTGGAGACAGCAATGACTTCAAGCTGAGCAAAAAGATTCCCTCCTTGAGTTCTTGGCTTGAACTGCACACCCACCCTGAGAAATGTACTTTGTCTGGTCACAAGTTATTTTTCTCCATCATCTATGAGGCTGGGGCTGGCAGCTCTGTTTATTGTGCACTGAGGGATTAAGTTGCTCCTCTGTGAAGCACAATCGTCATTCAACACCAGCTCAGGAAAGCAGGGGCTGGTGTTTTGATTGTCGTCACTATGGTGACCAGTGGCCGGTTGGTTTGATGACCAGGGATGCCTTAGGGAACTGTGCCCAGGGCTCCTGTCTGACGGCGGTGTTTCTTCTTCCCCGTGTTACATCACTTCTTGCGTGTTGTAGGCTACGCGGGCAATAGCTCACGTCATGGTTCCAACATGCCTGAACACACTCAAGGGAAGGGCAGGAGCGAGCAGAGAGCATCATTCCCAGAAGTTGGATACTGCTGTTGCCTGGCTAGGCCAAACAAATCCTGTTCCTGCCTTGACAGCATCTCCTGGGCCAAACTTACTGACCTTTTCTAACTGTCCCCTGCTCAGGGTCCTTCTCTTACCTTAGAATGCCGCCATAGGCTCTTGGAGATCTTCGCTTGGTGTCATACTCCTGTTCCAATTAAACATTTGGTCCTCTAGGTCTTAGTTCCACCCAAGATCTGGTAGCCTTCTGGGGTTGTCTCTTGTTTCTGCCTGTGCTGCATGGGATGAGGTGCTCTGGCTGGCCTTTCCAGTGTCTTTTAAGCCATCCCTCTGTCCTTATGGCACCAGGGATGTGTGTTCCTCTTGGCGTCTTCCACTGGACTGAGTGTGTGCCTCCAGTTTCTGTGCTTTGCCTATTCCTACCCCAACCCTCCGGAGCATCTCTTTGTGATCCCCAATCTCTTCCTTTCCCTCCCAGAATATCCCCTGCTTCCTACAGGCCTGATCGGAGACCAACTCTGGCCTTCCTGACCTTTTAGAAGTGTGAGATATAATTTCTTCATCTTTTCTGTCCCACAGCTGATGGGGAAAGATGCCAGGTCACTTTTTTGAGGGGGAAAAAAAAGAATGACCCGGACACAGCTGTGTAAACTTGCACTTTATGGGCATTTCTGGTGATGTTTACAGAAAAATGCACGGCAGAACAGGTCCTCTATGGGTGAGAACCCTCAGGGCACGGATCCTGCCTCTGTCTCAGACTCCCAGGAGCTGGCCTCTGATTTTGGAGAATTAAGTGACTTTATTACATATTCCGAAGTGTTACATAAGGCTTCCGTGTTTTCAAGAGAAGTTTGGTGCCTTCCCAAGTCTGGCCTTAAGTTGTCTCTCCTGACTCTGGACTGGGTGGTAGAATACCGAGCAGCTGGTACCCTCAGGAGAAGGAAGGTCATCTTCCACAGGACCTCCCCAGACACACATTGGCACTCTGTCCTTTGGTCCCAGAACAGTCAGGATGGTCTCATTATTTGTTAGTCACTTTTGATTTGTGAACCCTGCCTTATTCTCAAGTGTTCAAAATCCAGTTCAAACCAAACTCTTAATCCACATCCAATTCAAAGTGAGGGTCTTCCTCTACCTAGCTTTCACCTCAGGTCTAGCCTGTGACTTAGGGATTTTGTTTATGGTGTTCTGGCTACACACCTTCCCGACCTCGACAGCCAAGTTTCCTATTAGAGTGTACATCTGGCTCATCACATAGCTGGTTCCCACAGAGCATCCAGTCTCATCCTCGATGTCTCTCCTCAGAAGGAGTGAGCCTGGCCACTCTGAGGGCATCTCTGTCCCAGTTTCTAGCATGCTGAATCCCTTGAAATTAGTTTAATATTTGTTTGAAAATTTTACATACGCATATGTATTTTGTTCAAATCTACTCCCAGTCCCTCCCCTCCAATTTCCAATTTCTCTTCTGTCTTCCACCTGCCCATTTGCATCCCAATTTCTCTCTCTCTCTCTCTCTCTCTCTCTCTCTCTCTCTCTCTCTCTCTCTCTCCCTCCCCCCCCCCCCCTCTCTCTCTCTCTCTCTCTCTCTCTCTCTCTCTCTCTGCCTGCTTAGCTCTGTTGGTATGTGGTATATGCATAGTGCAGGATTACTTGCTGGGGCAAGATAAACTCATAGCAGCTGGAACTGTAGGAATAAGATCTGCATAAAATCAAACTAATCCAAGCCACGTGGTGGTGGTGCATGCCTTTAATTCCAGCACTTGGGAGGCAGAGGCAGGTGAATCTCTGTGAGTTTGAGGCCAGTCTGGTCTACAAGTGCTAGTTCCAGGACAGACTCCAAAGCTACAGAGAATCCCTGTGTCAAAAAAAAAATTAAGAATGAAAGAAAAGAAAAGAGAAAGAAAGAAAGAAAGAAAGGAAGGAAGAAGGAAGGAAGAAAAGAAAAGAAAAAAGAAAAAAATCAAGCAGGGATCCCTCTTAGCTGAGGACTTAAGAAGAAAGAGTTGGCTTTCTTCTGGGATGTGGCCCCTAAGAGGCTACCTAATTGGACATTGTTATTACTATTCTTGCTGTCAGTAGCTAAACTCTGGTTTTCTTTTCTCCTTTAACTCCCAGAGGGGAGATACTCAGTGATTTTTTTTCCCATAGTCTTTTGTTATGTAGCTCAGGATGACCTCAACTCATGGTTCTCCTGCCTCGGTTCCCAAGCGCTGATATCGCAAGTGAGCACTGTTGCCTTGCTGTATTTCTCTTACCTAAAAAAGCTTCGTGTTCATGGTGTGACTCTGTGCCCGTTACACTTTAGGTTCTCAGACATAGTCTAATTGATGGTGAAATCTTAGTGAAATTAAGTTGTAATCTTTATCCAATAGCCAAATGAGCATTAGGAGCCTGTGGGTAAAAACCTGTGAAATCAGCACCAGACTTGCTTTGGTTTGGCCGAGTGGTAGCTTCAACCATTCACACACATTCAGAGCTTCCCTCCAAGTCAATAGCAGGGCCAGTGTAGTTTCGCTTGCTGTTGTACGGTTCTAGAATTGCAGCTCTGGTTAATGCGACGAGGTGAGGCAATAGATGGAAAATTGCAAATACTAACTGAGAAAGTAAAATCACCTACTTATAGAACCAACAAGAATTCTCTTAATTTTCACTAAAACTTAATGAAACTTAAGAGCCTTAATAAGTAAGTTGGTTAAGATGTCTAAACAAAATACAGTCAGCTGGAAGAGAACAATGTGACAATAAGTGAGACCCAAACTCTGGAAACTAAAGATGGTGTGCAATCTTTCTATATGAAGAAAACTGTAAAGCTAATTAGAAGATCCTCGGAGCAAATGCTAAAAATATCAGAATACAGATTTTTTTTTTTTTTTTTTTTTTTTTTTTTTTTTTGCTACAGAAATGTCAGTCATTGCTATTGGCACATGCCAGTGTTTTCTTCCCAATTTAAATTCGAGTGGAATTTTGTGGGTTTCTTGACAGAGCAGATTTACAGATGATCTAATGGGAAGAAAATCAGATCAGCTAACGGCACAGACACAAGAGCAATGGGTAAAGTTTCCATATCTGGAAGTTAAAGAAGCTGCCAAGCTGCAATAACTAGAAGGGTGTGGCAGTGGCGCACGGGTGACCGGCTAGGGAAGGAGGTGTGGCAGGAACTCGAGCAGTCGAAGCGGTGCCCTAGCGCCTGCTTTGCACCTCAGGGAGTATCCTGACTGGGGGGGGGGGGCGTGTTAGAAACGAGTTTAGCATAGCTAATTGTCATTTAGGAAAAAGTTCTATTCCAACACCCAAGTATATTTCAGATAAATTAGTTTGCTTTCATATCAATCATGAAGCAATATCTTCTAGAAGAAAAATAGAAGGTATAGTCAGTTGATTATAGATTGAGGAAGCCTTTTTATGCAAATAAACTAAAACTAGGCTATTAAAAATTGATGTTTTACTATTTATCAGCAAAAGTATGAATTTACATGGCAAAAGCATCAGCGGAAGTATAAAGACAGCTCAATTGGTAAAGAGCTTGGTGTGCAAACATGAAGATTTATTACCCAGAACCTGTGTATAAAAGTGTGTTACATCGGTGCCAATGAGCATAGACAGCCAGAGTCCTGGGGCCGCTCGGCAGTCAGCCTGGCCTCCTGAGCAAGTTCCAGGCCAAAGAGAAATTGTTTCAAACAAAAGGTAGACCGTGCCTGAGGAATGACAACCAAGGTTGTCCTCTGACTTTCAATTATTCCCTAGATGTGGTCATGTGTACACATGAGTGCATGCACATACATGTGTATATGCACAACACAAATACATACACAAAATCACAGAATTGAAAGTGGCTATCAAAGCCAGGCATGATGGCTTGCACTTGTAATCTAAGCCTGTGGGAAGCAGAGGCAGGAGGACCACAAATTTGAGGCCATCCTGGGCTACACTGGTGAGCTTTTGTCTCAAAAATGTATCTTAATATCCAATAAAAAAGGGGTGGGGAGGCTACTGTCCTGGGAAAATATTCTTAATTACATGACTAAAAATAACTGAAATTCTTAAGAATTTTCATAAACCAAAGGGAAAAAGATAAATATCACAATTGAACAGAAACACAAGGCATCAACAAGCAAATCACACATCTACAGCTAGATAACAATCCTGTGTCCAGTGATTACATCACGTAGTACAGGAATCACCTCACCTGAGTTACTTTTGCTAGATTTTCTGGTTGTTGATATGGCTGTTATTTGTTAAACAAAGTTGATTGCAATCCTTGCTGATCCATGATTTTGTAATAAGAGTGGATAGAGTATTCCAAGCAGTGGACCCCAACACATGGAAATACTAACTAGCAGATGGGGTTCCCTGGGTTAAGCTGTACTAATTATTTCATACTGAGAAGTCGGTGATGCTTATGTTGCCATGGCACCTTTCATTAACCTCTCACTTCTGATACCTTGGGATCTTGATTGTGCTCCTCCGACAGGACTGAACTAGGGAAGAGCAGGGACAGCTTGGGATGCCGGCTTAGGACGATGCAGTATGTCTTCAGTAAGATGCTGGAAGAAGAGGAGAAACCATCCTCCGGGGGATGTCTCTCCATCCATGTGCCTAACGTAGGGATGACGGGCCTCAGTGGATGGCAAAAAGAAAATAAAAGAGAGCATGAGCTTGGGAGGAGCACTTGGTGGGGGGATCTGGGAGAATATTGGCGGGTGGTGGGATCTGGCACAGGTGGTGGTTCTCATCAAAATACACAATTATGAAATTTTCAAAGAATCAGTAAAAAATACTAAAAATGAATAATTTTTGTGACACGTAAAGGGAATGAATAAGGTCACAGATTGTTATCTGAACAGGGTGGGGAAGAGGGGAGGGACCTTTTGACACTGTCAATGCTATGATCACATAGGGGGAGGATTTGTGATGTGCCAGTCGGCTGAGGGCTTAGCTGCATTAGTCCATTCAGGGTGCCCAACTGCCTTGTAAGGCGGTCCCTGGTATTAATCGTTTTTCTGTTTCTCCTCCTCTCCTTCTTTTTCTGCCCCACCATTACCTGTTAATGTATGAAAACTTCTCTGATTTGTTGAGAATTGTCGCTCTGATCTCTTTGTTTGAATGTCCTTCTCCTTCCCTGTACATCTTAAAATTGCATCATTTGCAGACACCTGCTGTCTCTCTTATGGTCAGCGCTCTTGTTCCTTTTAGTACCTTTCAGACTGGGGAGACACTACTGTATCTTTTCCCCACTCTACCGCACAGCAAGCCTTTGAGGGTAGAAAGTGATTGGCCAGCAAGTGCTGCTTTTGGTAGAAGCAGCTTAGGTGCTCAGAGGTTCTGCGGCTTGCCACTTGTCACACTGCTGCAAGGCAGAACAGCAGAGCTGGTCTTTGGAATCCAAGTTCAGATCTGATCACGCGTGCCTGGCAGCAGGATGGGGCAGCCAGGTCATCTGCGCTTTTAGTACTCAAGTATAGAAAGACATGAGGGTGCCACAATCAGTGGTTCTCAGGGTCTGGGGACCAGCAGCATCAGTAGACCCTGGGAACAGGTAGGAATGCAGGTTCCCAGGCCCCACCTCAGACCCTCTGAATCAGCCTCTCCAGGGTGGGGCCCAGTCACCTGTGTTTTAACAAGCCTTCAGTTAGCTCCAACATACATTCAACTTGAGCATTCCTGGCCTTGGTCATCATGAGGCATACTTCCTGCTGTTCTTTATTCCCTGTGACCTTGGCATCGCGTGGCAGGAAGGTAGGGACACACCTGACATCCCTTTTATGATGAGCTTTCCTGCAGCTATAGGATCACCCCGACAGCATCAGAGTTCAGTGCCCTAAAATGTCGCAACTATGTGCACCAGGCCTGAAATTAGTCAAAGAAGTTGGTGTCTTTCACCATGGGATTGAATTCCAGGAATGCCTTCTTACGTCACCTTGGGTTTCCCCTGATTAAGAATCTTTTTCCCTTCCTGTAGGAGAATGGAGAGATTATCTTGGACTTAAGTAAAGGCAGAACTTTCAGCGTGCTTTTCTCAAAGATCAAAGTCACAAATGGGCGAATGGGTTTGTCCATCTAGGTGGCATCTGTATAGTGTTTAGACAGGGGATACATTAAAATAGAAGACACGAACAATGTGATATAGATAATGACAGAATTATGAATTAAAGAGGTGGTGCTGTAGAGGAGAGAATAGTACTCATGTGTGTGTGTGTGTGTGTGTGTGTACATTGAGTGTGTGACAAGCAGAGTGAGTTATTGTCTCTGGGATTTCACAAAGGAAGCCATTTATTCGCAGGCTGGATTTTCAGATCAAGGAGTTCAGCAGGGAGACAAGAAAGTGAAGAGCATTCCAGGCATACCACAGAAATGTAAATACAAGGAGGCATGGGATAGCTGGTGTGTTTGGGGAGCCGCAGGTGGCTTGGTGTTGTGAAGCCCTGAGCATCTGAGGATGAGGGGCAAGAGGTCAGACCAGGGAACAAGAGGCAGGTCAAGGCTGTGAAATTACCCTAAGGCATTTGCATTTGGTCAGCGGGCTACCGTTTTTCCAAAGTGTTCCCACTGCAGACTGCTGGGCTCCCGGGCTGTGCTAGGTTTTCTGTGTCAGTGAGTGTGAAGAGTTCAGCGCTATGATTCTTTCAGGAGCCCCGGGAGAATGAAAAGAACGTGGAAACTTCTAGATGGACTTCCTTAGGGTCTTCAAGCTGCGTGGGAATGGATTGCGGACTGTGCTTCTGTGCCCAGGGAGGTTATGCAGTCATGCCCCTCGTAGGGTGAAATCCGTGTTCTTATCATGGCACCCAAAGCCCACAAGTCAAGTCCTGCCTGCCTTTCTGGCTGGGAGACAGCCTCACCGGTCACATTCATGTTCTCCATGCTCCCTCTGGCCCTCCCCACATAGTAATGGTGACCCAGCCTAGGACTGCTGCTCTCCCAGCAAGTCCTCCTATTGAACTGTTTCCACGGCATCTCCTCATGGCTGTCCCTTAGACTGAGTGCTTTCAGGTGGCAGGGCTTTTGTCTTGTCATTTTTGGCCTATTCATCTTTGTGTCACTATTTTATGGTTTGGTCTATGAAAAGTCACACAACATATAAGAAGGAATGAATGAAATCATGATCATCATAATGACTGATGTTTATATAGCAATTTGAGTTTCTCATATACTATCTCCTTAAATCTTCATTTCAGTCTTATAATGATCAATACCCCTGACTTATACACGAGAGGGCTGAGGCTCAGAGAAGCTATGTGACTTTCCCAAAGTGGCACAGCCAAGTCAGGATGAGAGGGTGACTTATTGCTCTAACCATGTCCTTCCCTTTGCCCTCAGCAGTCTTATTCCCTTGTTCTCAATCCCAGGTCCTTGAGAACAGTTTCACTGTGACTCATTTGTTCTTTCTTTTTCTTTTTTTTTAAATTTAAGTCTTACTTTTTTATTTAAAAAATTAAAAATTTCATACTTGTCCCAGTTCCCCCTCCTCCCCCTCCTCCCATCCCCTCACACCTCCCCCTACTCCACCCCCATCCATTTTTCAGAGGAAGTAAGGTCTCCCTGGGGAGTCAACAAAGTCTGGTATACCAAGTTGAGGCAGGACCAAGTCTTGCCTTCTGTATCAAGGCTGAGCAAGGTATCCCACCATAGGGAACAGACTCCAAAAGGTCAGCTCATGTACCCAGGATAAGTCCTGGTTCCACTGCTGGAGTCCCTCCAACAGATCAAGTCACATAACTGTCACCCACATTCAGAGGACTTAGATCCCATGCAGGATCCCCAGCTGTCAGTCCAAAGACAGTGAGCTCCCACTAGCTCGGGTCAGCTGTCTCTGCTTTTCCCAATCATGATCTTGACCCTCCTTGCTTATGTGATCCCTCTTCTCTCTCCTCAACTAAGCTCCAGGAGCTCAGCCCAGTGCTTGGCTGTGGATCATTGCATCTGCTTCCAGCAGCTAAGTAGGTTCTATGATGACAATTAGGATAGTCACTAAAATGATTACAGGGGAAGGCCAGTTCATGCACCCTCTCCATTATTATTAGAAATATTAGCTGGGGTCATCCTTGTGGATTCCTGGGAGTTTCCCTAGTACCTGGTTCCTCCCTAACCCTATAGTGGCTCCCTCTATTAAGATGTCTCTTTCATTGCTCCCCCTCTCTGTCCCTCCTCCAACTTGGCCATCTCAAGCCTTCATGTTCTTATGACTCATTTATTCTTTATATGGCTCCTTTCGGTGGAGAAACTTCCTCCCAACTGCTCTTTGGTCTTCAGTCCCAACTACTCCCAGGGTCCTTCCTTTTCCTCCTCCAGACCCTTACTTCTCAGTCTTTCCTGTCCTCCAGAATTTGTTGCTCAGCTTTAGGAAACCCACGCACAGTGAGCGTGTTTGAGTCTCTATCTATATCTACACAACTCCTGTTACAATTAGAAGATACCAAAGGTCCAGGAGAGGGCAGTGAAGAGGCTCCTCTGATGGACAGGGAGACTAGAGGCATTGCTTTGCTTAAGAATGGTGCTGTAGGCCTGCAGAGGCATGCATCTGGCCTCCCTCCTTGGCTCCCATGAGCTGCCCAAGGGTATGGTTTGTAGGAAAAATATTAAGCTGAGCACCCCAAGAGAAAATGAAGTCATTGCTTGCCCAAGAGTGATTTATACCGTCATTAATAACATATTTGCTATCTTTTCCAATGATAAATTAGGTCCTCACTGCAGATGCTTTTGTTCCTAACATGACTCCAAGGATGGCCTCTGCATCTCCAGCAGGCTGTCAATCATCCCCCTGGTCCTGCTCTGCTCAAACTCATCACTCACCAGCTTACCTTTGAACTTGATTATCGGGCTGTCTAATTGTCATAGGATATGAGGCAGAACTCTAGAAAGGGTTGCTTTATGACAAGCGATTTGGCTTTTGAAGGAGGTATGATATACAAAAGAAATTATGTGAGAAAAAAAAATCTAACACCTTCTTTACTGAAGTAAGGCCCAAGGTCCAGCTCTGCGTCTTGTAAAATGAAATCTGAGACCATAAACATGCCTTGCACATCTGGAATCCTGCCCGTGGCAGATGCTCTGAAAACTGAGAAGCGATAGAGAAACAAGGGAAAGAGCATTTATTGAAAGCCTACTAAGTGTCAGGCTTTTCCACACCTCACCTTGTTACAGCTGCCTCGTGTGTTGGGTCTCTCTCACCACTGGTGTGGACAGTAAATACCTGCGTGAAGCGAAGCTCCCAACTCCAGCTTTCTGAACTTGAACAGAATCATCTGTGTGTATCTCGAAGCCACTCCCAGCCAGGAGCCTCAAAGGATTGACCAAGGGACACCACTTTCTTCCTGAACCCAGAGTTTGTTTGCTCAGTATTCGCGAGAGAGGCTTGTAATATTAAGTTGGGGGGGCATCACCTCAGCCCCTGGCAGTCATCCTTGGGGCGCCAATGGAGCGCCAATGGAGCAGAAAGCTCCATCTGAGGGCCCCCTCCCACTGAGAGTTGCCTTGGGCTGGACTCCACCTCTGGACTCCAACTCCCAGCCTGCCAAGCGCTGACCCCTCCCCAGGAAGGGTCAGGACCACTCCCACAGGCTATTTAGGCTTTCACAGGAAAACGGAACGCAGGGTTTTGGGTTTTGCGAGTCTCCCCGCTTTAGTCTCTCTCCTCTCTCTCTCTCTCTCTCTCTCTCTCTCTCTCTCTCTCTCTCTCTCTCTCTCTCTCTCTCTCTCTCTCTCTCTCTCTCTCTCTCTCTATTTATTAAACACATACACTTGGAAGCCAGTCTATATTCACTTTTAGGGGGTCTACTCAAGTCAATACTAATTTTTAAAGATGTATTTTATTATTTTATACATGTGTACGCATGTATGTATACACACATAAGTGTGGGTGCTCATGGAGGCCAGAAGAGGGCGTTGGTCCTCTAGAGCTGGAGTTACAGATGGTTATTGATTTCATCGAAATCTTTGATCCTCTTTGGATTCCTTTTCTGACTTCTGCACTAGAAGGATAGGAGCCAAGAGTCCTTTTAAAAACTGTTCAACTATTCAGCTAAGAGAAGAAACCTTCTCTTGAAATATGTCATATTGCCATTAGAAATCAGGGACCCAAGCTCTTATTTTCTGAAGTGACATTTTTCCCTGTCTGCTTGGATCTTCCCAACAGTTTTCTCACTGGAAGGCCACTCTTCCCGAGTGCACTAGGCACGGGCATTCCCAGTGCTCAGCACAGATGTTTGGCACTGCCATGGGCACAATGGCTGCTCATCACTTCTTTGTGATCTTTTTTTTCAGTTTACAGGTTCCAGTGCCTGGGGCAAAGTGACACACATCAGTTTCATTTGAAGGCTTTTCATTGTTGTTCACTTAAACTCCCCTCCCTTCTCCTTTCCTCCGTTCCCCCTCCCCCTTCTTCTCTTTCCCTTCTCTTCCCTCCTTTTTCTTGATCTCTCTTTCTAATTCCTTCTTAGAAATTAAAAAAAAATTAAATTAGAACACAAGGTATTAGCTATCACTGTGTCATTCTCAAAGTGTGTTTTAGTAAGTTCTCCTCCTCCAGAGGTCTTTGGGACCTTTTGCCAGCTCTGTTATAACCTCCCAGTCTCCTTTCCTTTTTCATGTCCCATGTGTCCCTTTGTCCTCCTCTCTCCTTTCTCAGCATCTATTTTTGCCCTCTTTTGCTTTCCTCTAGTGTTTTAGGCTTTACCCACATATATTCCCACGTATGTGTCTTTCTGTGCATACATGTGTATGTGTGCTTCTGTGTATGTGTATGCATTGTAAGTTAGGATCTGTACATGAGAGAGAATACATGGTTTTTGTTTTACTGAGTTTGGGTCTCCTCATTTGGTATTCCACTTTCTGGATGCATCCATTTTCCTGTAAACTTTTTCTTTGCATCTGAGTAAAATTCCATTGTGCACATGGACCACATTTTCCGTACCTAGTCATCTGCTGATGGACAGCTAGGCTATTCCGTTTCCTTGCTGTTGTGAATAAGGCAGGAATAAATACAGATGTACAAACATATTCATAGAAGAATATGGAGGGAGTCTTTTGGGAGCAACAACAGACAATGTCATATCAGCAGAAGGTGCCTTGGTGAAGAGACAGATTTCCTGAACCCTGTGACCACCCTGTAATATGACCTAGAAAGAAGCAGAAACATTGATTGTTTTAAGGCACCTTGATGCTGGCATTGCTGTCGTTACCATGATACAATCTAGATTCTCCTGGCAGTGACAGTGACCAACTTCCAGTTTCTGCTCTTCCAGGTCTCCACACTAGAGATCTTATTCTGTCTTCCCAGTGTTTTGTCATTTGTGTGGTCACAGTACACTTGGTCTGCTAATTTAAGAGCTCTGTTCCACACTTCCCTTTTTCCTTAAAGATTCTTTTCATTCTATTTTATATTGTGGTGCTAGGAATCAATCCTAAGGCACACGCCCAGCAAATGCTCTACCACTGAGCTGCTGAGGTACGTGTGTGCCCAGTTCTCTCTCCCCCTCCCCCCCCGCCCTCACCCACTGCCACCCAAATGCAAACTTTTCCATGTGTGCATCAACTGCCACTCATTCCTAGAGTGAAATGGAAATATAGGTGGTAGAAATTTGGGTTTGAAGATAGACAGTCCTAGGACCCGTTCTGAGTTTGGCACTTTTTAGAGACCTGGTCGGAGGACTAAAGTCAGCCCGTTATCAGGCATGTCCAGTGTCTGGTTGAGGGCTGTCGTAACTGTCTCACTGGGACATCTGTGGGTGTCGTGTGAAATAGATGAAGACTACCACTTTGTAAAATGCAGCGTATCACCTTTATGGAGGGAGCAATGCATGTTAGAGGAATTCCTATCAGAAGGCAGCTTCTGTCTCAAGAATGTGTTTGTCTTGGGCTCCACCTTAGGTGGCTGTCCCCTCTTGGCGGCAATCTGCCTCAAAATCTGGGCTCTTTCACTTTGATGTGGTAGCATTTGTTTTACCAGCCCTTTGTCCCCAAGGCTCACCCCGCCCTCACTCCCCACACTGGCCACATCTTTATGTCTCTGCCATTTCTTTATGGTGACTCACCTTCAGTGGGTTCCCCTCATCTCGCCTGCTTCAACCTGATCACTAAAGTAGTCCTGGAAATCTCACGCTCCACTCCGTGAGACAGCAGAACTCATACCTCCTCCCTTTTGGGGTTTTGCTCTTTTGAAAACAGTTTTCCCTGAGCCCTGCTCAGCTGGCTCTAGTCTTGTCCTTGGAAGTCAACACAGGCTTCCAGTTGTCTCATTAAAGTGAGACACATGTTCATCCTCATCTCAAATACTTGACGTGCCAAAGAGCACAAGACAGAACTAGAAATGGAAGAAAGTCCCTACCAAATCACACTCTATAGAATGTTTAGTTTTTCTGTATGTTACGTTTTATCACAATGTTAGCAAACACTGTATACTCTTTCATGCCTGAAGAAGTCATTTCATTGAAAAATAGATTGATTCAGGGAATGAGTGGGTTCACTGATGTTTGTGGAAAAGATTGACCAATTTCCTATTATAAAACATGGTTTCCCATTATAAATAATGTTATAAAGTATATTCCTATGTATGCGCCTTGTACATATTTGTATTTTATGGTATTGTGAAGGTAGTAAATCTGTAGAGACGGAATTTCTTGGCTGAAATTGGTCCCCACATTTTAAGACTTTTTAGATGAGTTGTTAATTACTTTTCAAAAAGTCTGTACTGTACCAGTTTACACACTGAGCAGTGTGTAGGAACGTTAGCTCCGTGGCCCAGAGCTTTCGCTTTGATTAATAACCAAGTTGGCCATCTCTTCCTGTGTTTGCTAACTATATTTCTTGGCTTGGAAATGAGCTCCATTTATAGCTTCACCATTTTATAATATAAGGCGAGTTATGTTCTCACTGCCCTATAAATCTTGTCAACACAATAATGATATTCTTTACTTATCTTACATGTTTTATTTAGCGTGTCATTTGCCTTTCTCTCCTCAGTATGAAAGGTTATATTTATTTCCAGGTAGTTTCAAATACCAGCCTCTTTCTCCGACTTTGTTTAATGTGAACAAGACCATGGATATATGTTTATATATATATGTATGTATGTATATATATATATATGTATTTCTTCTTCTATAATTTCTGTAAAGTATTAACACTTTAATATAACTTTTGCTTATTTTGGTTTATGATGGAAGCTGAGAGTGTGACTTAATTTGCTGTCACATAGTTAATCCTTAGTTCAACATAATTTCCCATGGCCCCTAACTGCTACTCTTGCCACTTAATAAATTCCTAGATAGTTATATTTGGGGACCTTTTTCCCGTGTCTTTGATCTCGCCTTCTTTCTGGCACTTTTACAGCAATATTTTATTTATTGTGGGTTTATAGTACTTACAAAATCTAGTAGGGCAGGCTTTTCCACATTCTTCTTCATTTTTGATGTTTTCTTGACAATTCTTCTAGATGAACTGTACAATTGTTTTCTCAAGTTCCCAGAATGTCATTGTAATTATGATTAAAAAGTAGGAAGCCTATAAATTAATCTGTAGACTTCCCACTTTGGAACACGGGGTTTCTTTCCATTTGTTCAACTCTTCCTTTATTCCCCAGTATAGAATTATAAAGTTTCAGGAGCATTACTTGATACATTTGTTGGTAGTTATCTTAATTTTTTTGTAAACTATTTTCTTTCCTTTCTCTCTCTCTCTCTCTCTCTCTCTCTCTCTCTCTCTCTCTCTCTCTCTCTCTTTCTCTCTCTCTCTCTGTTTTTTTTTGTTTTGGTTTTTTGAGACAAGGTTTCTCTATGTAGTCCTGGCTGTCCTGGAACTAGCTCTATAGACCAGGCTGGCCTTGAACTCAGAGATCCTCCTGCCTCTGCCTCCTGAGTGCTAAGATTAAAGATGTGCCACCACCACTGCCTGACTAAATTCTATTTCTTCCTTATCAATTATTTTTCCCTCTGTGTGTGTTTTTGTGTGTGTGTGTGCTTGTGTATGTGTTTGTGCGTGTTTTTATATGTGTGTTTGTGTATGTGTGTTTGTATACGTGTGTGTTTGTGTGTGTATTTTTATTGTGTGTGTGTGTGTGTGCGAGTGTATGTCTCTCTTTGTGTATGTGTTTCTGTGTGGGTATATGGTATGAGTATGCCATATACATGTGGAGGTCATAGAACAATCTTGGATGGGGGGGTCCTTGCCTTCCGTGTTGTAGGAGACAGGATCTCTTAGCTGTTCATGGGTACATGTGCCAGACTGTCTGGCCTGAGAACTCCTGGGCATTCTCTTGTGCCCAACCCCCATCTCACTGTAGGAACAATGGGATTACTGATGCATGCTACTGTGTTTGCCTTATGTGGGTGTTGGGGAATTGAACTCAGGTTCTCAGGTGCTCCTGTCAAGGGCTTTATTCATGGAGCTATCTCCCTAACCCTCTCTTTTAACTCATCAATTCTTTTTAGTAGATCTAAAATAAATTCCTTTTTTTTTTTTTTTTTGGTCGGGAGAAAAGCAGCATCTGCACACAATTATAATCTTATTTCCTCCTATAAACTATTTCTACCTCTTATTTATTTTTCCTGTTCTATTGCATTGATTAAAACTTCTTAAACAAGGACAAAAAATAAGAACAAGGATTGGCAGGCCAACTTTTTATTTCTAGTGTTTTTCAGTTAATTGGATCACTGACAGTTGCTTTCAGGAAGTTACCCTTTCTTATGTTGAAGTAGGTTATAGATTTCAATTTCCAGATAGTTTTTTTCTTTTAATCTTGAATGACTATTGAATTTTATCAAATGTCTTTTGGCATCTTTGGCGATGTGCATATGGTTTTTCTCCTTTGACCTGTTGATGTGATGAATTATGTTAATAGATTTCCTTATATTAAACTATCCTGCATTCCTGGGATATACTCCACTTCGTCATTCTGTATTATTCTTCAACTGTGCGGCTGGATTTGATTTGATAATATTTTATTTAGGATTTTTGCTTCAATGTTTTGAGATTGTCCTATAGAGGTTTTTTTTCTCCTCCTTTTCATAGTATCTGTGCCAGGTTTTGATTTCAGAGTTTTCTGGCTTTCAAAAATAAAATGAGATGGTTTTCATCTTGAATCAATTAAGTGACATTCCAAGTGTGGACATGAGAGTTCACAGCATGGTGTGTCAGAAAGGATGAAGGGCTGGGAATTAGAAGACCCAGGTTAAGTTCCTGCCCTTGCCCCATCAACTTCAGAAATTTGACCATAATATTTCATCTTCTCAAAATTCTGTTTCCTTACTTTAAAGATGAGATTTGTACCCACTCTCTGTCCCAACTATCTGAAAAGGTTGTGGCAGTCCAACGAGCTAACGAGTATGCAAATGTTCTGCAAAGGTGATGGTGGTGTTTACCAAGGACTCTAATTTTACACACTGTATGCCGTCCCTGAGAATCCTTGCTATAACCCTCACATGCCCCAGATGCAGGGAAGATTCTTCCGTGTCCTGCAGCTCATTGGACCCCGGACCTGCATCATCAGTACCACCCGAAGGCATGCTAGGAGTTCAGGCTCTGCACCCTTACCCACGGGCTCAGGAGCTGCACTTTCTCAAGACCTGCAAGGCAGTTCTCACATATGATAACAGTCTGAGCAACGCGGAGGGATCCAACACCACAAGGGTGCAGATTCCGCAACACTACAAGGGTGCAGATTCCGCAGCACCAGGCCGGAAATCACAGCTGTAGCATTTAGGAACGAGTCCCACACTGACGAACTTGTCCATCCTGTTGGTATTCTGCATGAGAGAGCTACAAATAGCATGAAAATGTTAGTCATGGGGAACGAGGGTCAGGAGTATGCGTGGCATTTTTCAGTCCAGAGGTGACTGCTTTTGGAAAAGGAGCACACTGGATCCCTCCGCTGTGAGTTACTCCTCTACTGAGTCCAAACTGTAAAAGGAGTTTTAGTGCATGCAGATGTACTCTTCTCTGGGGGAAACTCGGCCCCATCATCATTCCCTTCTGTCAATCTGAAGGAATTTCTCAGCTGATCTTTTGAGTGACCGCAGATTCTCTTTTCCCCCCTTCTATCTGGGCTGAGGATGACTGTATCGTTTTCATCACGGACTTTGCACTCGTCACTCCTCAAGCATGCTTTGGCTCCCACCAAGAGCAAGGGGCAGCTTGTGTCGAGCTTCAGTGTACACATCGATATATGCACATATGCATGTGGACACACCCAGAGAACATCCAAGACCATGGGAGAAACGGAATCCACAGCAGCCAAGAGCTCGTCAACCAGGATTCCCATCTCGGGAGCCTGTAGAGATATCTAAGGCAGTCATCATAAATGTTTGCAGGTCTTGGCTGGTGGTTGCCATAGAGACTGGCAGTTAGGAGGGGACCCCCTCCTTAGTGACGTTGCCAACAGCTGTTTTATTCCCCCGTGTCTTACATACAAGCTATTATTTCACACCCTATGAAGGAGGGAGGAACAGGTGTGTCTTTTGCTAAGCTGGCAAAGCAGAGGAGAAAATGCAGTGTAAAAATATTCACAAACACATTATTCCTCAAACAATGAAGAAATTGTTCCCCTTAGTTAGAATTTAAATACACATTTAAAAAAAATACCCAAATTTGAAGCCAAGTTCAGTGGCACATCCCTCTAATTCCAGAACTAGGGGTGTGGAGGCAGGAGGATTGTTGTTGAGGACCAGCCTGGGCTACATGGTGGAGTTCAAAGCCAGCCTGAGCTATGTAGGGAGATGCTGAGCTAAAACTCAAGGGGTAGGGACATAGGGACATAGGTCACTAGTAGAGTGCTTGTCTGTCTTGTGCAAGGTCCTGGGTTTGATTTTCAGCATCACAAAAGAAAAGATAAGAAGTAACCCCTGTAAAAATGTTATCATTTAGACTCAAAGTCTAGAACGTTCTGTAGCTGTGAAGTGACTGGATTAAGATATCCAGGTTCAGGTATTGTGTCTGTAATTCTGTAATGCTTCCCCTAATGCCCTAGGAGACAAATAGGGCAGACTATGAAGCTGTATATGTCCAGATATTTGTTTTTACACAACTCACAATACTTTGTTAATTATTCTGTAGTCTATATATGACTGTTGATTTTGTTTAACTCGTTTACCTTCTGCTTCCACGGAGGACTGGTCCAAGGTTTAACCCTGCTGGTGTGCCCACTGCGCTCAGCACAGAGCATATGGATGACTGTATTGATTATGCCTTTCTGTGAAACAAATGAAAACAAGCATGCCTTAAAAACCACACCTTTACTATCTTACAATTTATGTGGCTTATCTGCCTGGTTCTGTGCTCATGACCTAACACAGCTTCAATCAAGATCACACTTGGAACATTCTCTGAGGAGGGGATTTTCTTCCGAGCTCATTGAGAGCTGCTGGCAGGATTCCTCTTCTTGTGCTCGTAGGATGAGAAGATGCTGGCTCTTCATGCGGGGTAGCGCTCCACGTGTCTCTCTCCAACAGTTTACGAGGCCCGTGAAAGGCAAGGGGGACTTTAGTGGGGGCAGTCTTCCATACTGCCATGCAATCCCAGGAGTGACAGCCTATAACCTTTGCCATGTTCTGCTGGTGAGAAGTAATTTAGTTTTGACATTCACACTTGGGAAGGGAATTATATGCCGTGTGATCACTGAGAGTTGGGGAACGACTTTAAGATCTGTTTGTTACAGCCCTTTACAATTGTCTGTTGACATGGCTATTCAGGTGCCCTAGAAACACGAGTTTGGACTTAAGATGAGAAAGGACACCCCCACCCCCCACAGAACTCCTATGTCATCTATTTGTATACTTACCTGGACTGTGTTCCACACCTATGTATTTTCTAGGGGAACTTACTTTATTATGCTGCCCAGTTTTATGTAGAGAACAGTGTTGCAAAGCCCTCAACTGAGTTTCTAAATCAACCCACAAGTACTTTAGAAGAATTCTGATTGTTTTCCATGATGCAATACACAGTTACCACGGCAGCCATGGGAATGAGCCTCTTAGATCTTAGAGCTATGAAGTGTAGAGGGAGCGGCAGGGCTGCATCCCGCCACCCGGCTAGCTTTACACCCGAAATAATTACACAGAAACTGTATTCTTTTAAACACTGCTTGGCCCATTAGTTTCAGCCTCTTATTGGTTAATTCTCACATCTTCCTTTAACCCATATTTAGTAATGTCTGTAGAACCATGAGGTGGTCGCTTACCAGGAGAGATCTTAACTTGCGTCTGTCTTGGAGAGGAGAAGCATGGCGACCGCCTATGGTGACTGCCTGAAGCGTCTGCCTTCTCTATCCCAGCATCCTGTTCTGTCTACTCCACCCACCTATGTTCTGACCTATTGGACCAAGCAGTTTCTTTATTAATTAACCAATGAAAGTCCTCCATCAATGAAGGACCAGAGGCCCAACTGCTCCGAGTCCGTCCATAAAAACCTACTTCCCATGACCTGCTCCCAGCCATTGGCTGCGACTGGCAGAAATGCCAACAAGGCCGTTTCTGGACACATGGAATTCTGCTGGGCCGCTTGGCTACTTTGGCTTGAGCATGCCCTCCAATCTTTTGAGGTCTAAATGTCCTCTGAAGCATCATTCCAGCCTCCCTCTGCCTGCCTTCCCCTCTCCTTTATTTAAGGTCAGACCTGCATTGGGGTCTGATGTCTCCCTCATTCACATGCTGTCTTCCTGAACACGTTTCTAGCATATCCAATCCTGTGTTGATAGCTTCCATCATACTATCTGATACAGACACATACAGTTAGCAGTGTTTGCACATGTCTGCAGAATTAGCCAGTGCTGTGCACTTGAGGAAGTTTTCTCTAGCTGTCTTGACTCTAGGAATGGCGGAGGAGAGTGTTACCTGAGCCGGACACTTGAGGAAGAATCTTGCGCCTAAGTTAGTAGTTTTGCTGCTATGGCAGACTGTCTGACATAAACGAGAGGGAAAGACACGGGGCTATGGAGACCACTCAGTGGGCGAGAGCACTTGCTGCACAACATAAAGACCTGGATCTGGGCCCCCAGCACCAATGAAAAGAGTAGGTGTGGGCACACATGCCTATAACTAACTCCAGCCTGTAATGCCTGTAACTCCAGCCTGTAGAGGTGGGAGGCAGTGGCAGGAGGACCGCTGGGGCTCAGTGCCAGCCAGATGGAAAAGGGTGAGTTCTATGTTTGGTAACAGGTGCTGTTGCAAGGGAGCACAGCAGAGAGTAATAGAAGAGGACACTCAGTGTAACTCTTCTGGCTTTCTCTCTCTCTCTCTCTTTCTCTCTCTCTCTTTCTCTCTCTCTCTCTCTCACACACACACACAGATTCACACTTGCACACACAGGCATTGACCACATACGCACACATTTCCACGTGTGCATGTGTATGTATGTGTGTGCACAAGAATTCATGCACACACACACACACACACACACACACACCGAGGCCTTGCACACAAATGGAGAAAAGACTTATTTAAGCTCACGGTTCCAAAGATGTCAGTCTGCTATGGTGAGGAGGATGTGATATAGTAGGGTGCTATAAGCAACACAGCTCCTTGGGGGTGGACACCACCACCTATGCCACATTTAAACAAAGGTGGTACTTAAAGCCCAGAGAAGTACAGTGGCTTACATAAAGCCACACAGTAGAGGAACGATGGAAGTACAGAAGCTTGACTCTATCCTTTGCCTATAGCCTCGTCTACTTTGCTTGTTGCTTTTCGAGTTCTTGACTCTGCTTTCTACCCTTTTTGCTTTGAAAACAATTAATAATAGCAGCCAGCCAATGGCTAACGGTCTCAGGGGAGGTTAGCGCACACACTGGTAAGGCAACCCAACGCTGCTCGCAGAGAAGCATATGATTCTGGTAAAGAAAGGAATACAGGAATCAACTTACTTGACGGCTCTTCACCCTAATGAGCCCTGATGCTGCTAAACTGTTCCCGACATCCTCTGGTTCCTCCTCCTTTAAAGGCCCAAACAAAGCATAATAAAATAAGCTGCAAGCACTTGGGTCTTATTCAACCCTCTGAAGTGTTCCAGGATCCAATTTGTAGGCAAGATGTTAAGGAATTTATTTATTTATTTATTTTTTTAAAAAAAAGATGGCTGGAGCCAAGCTGTGTTGTACCAATTTCTCCCCGGCCCTGCTGCACGTTAGGGATGCATATGGTCCACACATTTTCCAGCAATGCTCCCCCAGGTGTCAGGGCCTGTTCTTTAGAGTATGTCAATGATATGTGGGGAGACGGGTGTGCTGAGGAAATGAAAAACCAACCCCCCGCTGTTCCTTAGACCGCTGCCGTACCTGGGGGTCTCTTCATGGGCTGTGATCTTCTTGTCTAGAGTCTCACAAGACAGCACCTGGAAGGTGAGACTCCAGAACAGGACAGAGGCCACTGGCTCTTTGTCCTCTCGCATTGCGGAGGGCTCAGGAAATTGGGGGCTCAGAGGACCAGAGGAGAGTTCATGTTAGCCAGAAAGGTGAGCATTAAATTGATAAAAGGACAGACAAGGCCCTTGGGAGATTCTGGTAGAAGTAACCCATAGATGCAACCCCTTCTCCTTCTAACTTCTGCCTAAATTGGCTATATGTTGTGGAGAAAGAAGGGGCTGAACTTGGGAGACTTGTTTCGTGTCCAATAGAGTTGGATTTGAGCCCTTTTGTTTTCTAATGAGATAATTGTAGACCACCTAGAACAATGTTAGGCACACTGTAAGGATGAATTATACCCACCCATCCGTCCGTCCGTCCGTCCGTCTGTCCATCTGTCCCTCCGTCCATCCATCCGTCCACCCACCCACCCACCCACCCACCCCCCCCCCCACCCACCCACCCATCCATCCACACACCCACCCATCCGTCCGTCTGCCCATCCATCCATCCATCCACTCGCCCATCCATTCATCTGTCCATCTGTCCATTTATTCCTCTGTCTGTCTGTCTGCCCACTCACCCACCTGTCCACCATCTGTCTGTCCATCTGTCAATCAGCCACTTGACCATACAGATTATAAAAAGTTAGTGATGGAAACATCATCACCCCCCAAGGGCTCAATATTGAGTGGATATCAGTCTTTAGCTTGGAGATAATGCTGAGCAAGAGACAATTATTTCCCTTCTTTGAGTGCCAAGGAAATCAGAGCATCAGAGGAACTCTATGACCTGTTCAGAGCCACCAGCAGTGTGTGTGTGTGTGTGTGTGTGTGTGTGTGTGTGTGTGAAAGAGAGAGAGAGAGAGAGAGAGAGAGAGAGAGAGAGAGAGAGAGAGAGAGAGAGAGAGAGAGAGAGAGAGTCCAACGGAACCTCATGAACCAGTTCTGCCAAACACATATTTGATTTGGGATTCTCTAATTTTTTTGTGGAGAAAGTGGATCAGGACTAATAGGATGGGCAGAATCACCAAGCAGGGCTACTGTGGCCTATTTACCCCCAAAGTCTAGCTCTCTTGGTCCTGATCATCCTTTTTTTTATTATTTGGGTTCCTGTGCAGTGGTTGATAATTTTAGTGCAGATTCGCTGTTTCCACACTCAGTGCTCCTTCTAGCAGACTTGTAGATGCCACTTATTTCTCCGTTAGCCTTACTATTGGGCTGGGAAGATGGTTCAGCTGCTAAAGTACTTACTGCATGAGCAAGAGAACCTGAACTTGATCCCTGAAACCCATGTAAAAGCCAATATTGTGGCTAATAAGCCACCCTGACTCTAAACACAAGGTGTACAGAAGCCGAGGACTGGTACCCAAGGTTAACGTCTGGTCTCACATACATGCACAGAGCTGTCCTCACACACACGCACCTTCATGAACACACACACACACACACACACACACACACACACACACACACACACACACAGCCTAACTAGCGATCTGTAGACCTAAGGGCTACCATTGCCCCTCCTAGTTTCTCCAGTGCTATGACTATCCATCAGTACCAGGTCTGACAGCCTGTACCTCTTGTGGCAGCACAGATTCTGGTGTGATTCCCAGCTGTTGTGGGGGCAGGAAGGGTGGTGGTGGTGGTTCTAGCAGTGAGGATATTATATGTCCTGTGTTAGGTTCTTCACCAGTGTTCCCCAAATAAAAGAAAAATATTTTGAAGCTAGCAATGTCCAAAGTGTCAGTCTTTTTAACGGAGGGAGTTTTTCTAGGGTTCCTATTCAGTTCACTTTCCTAGTTCCCTCATGAAAGGGTGGGAGACCAGTATTACATCCCCTGCAATCTTCCCACGCTGAAGCCATCTCTTCCAGTGAATGGAGTGTACAATACTCCTACCAATCACTGGGAGTTGAGACAGATAAAATGTGAATCTCCCTCTAGAATATTACACTGGTTCTGGGTGTCCATGCCAGTTTTGACTTGACTACTTCAGTTACTGATCAGAGGACTTGGAGCAGAGTGTCCTTAGATGAGACAAGGCTGCTTTGGGTGAGTGGAAATGAGAGGCTCCTTAACCAGCTTGGAATGGGCAGCATAGTCTGTAACCCCGCCAAAGGGGTCAGCTATTCAGGGTCCTCTGAAGGGGAGCTATCTGAAAGAAACATGGGGGGAGAAAAGAATGAGACCAAGCTAGGTGCACTTGTCAAGGTCTCCGTTTATTGAAGCAGGCTTCTGTCTTAAGTAGTTTTTCGGCTGCACTTGGGCAGAGAGGGAGGGGAAAAGGGAAGGAGGGACTCAGCAGCTTTGGCAGCTTTGCAAGGTCAGTGGTTAGAACGTTAGCGATAAGCTACAGACAAGGGGGGTACTCTATGGTGCTTTTCGGACCTTGAGTCTCTAAGATTAGCACTCAATGTTTTAATTAACTTGGAGTTATGTCTCACGGTTAAACTTCAAGGCCCCGTGAGAAAGAAGAGGCCTGATATGTCATGATTTTACTTCAAGGCCCTGAGAAAGAAGAGGCCTGAAATGGCCCCTGACAGTAGTCTGTCTGCCATGCGCGTACCTGGTAGACTGAATGCGGAGCTGAGCGAGTATTAAATATAGCCAGAGCTCAGTGATCACACAGGTTCACCAGCAAACTGGAGTGGACTAAGCAAAGGAAGAGGGCTTCACGTGAGAGTTGTGATTTTCAGACAGACCTCCTGAGTTCACACTTGACTCCTTCACTTGTGAGGTGGCTCAGGTGTGCTGATTTCTCTGCCCCTCAGTGTTTCTACCAATAAAACGGGGCTAACAAAACCTGCCACACGGGGGAACCTGGGATGTTTAGTGTACCCTTGGAGGAAAATGACTAAGGATGGTGGCCAGAATGTTATGACACCCAGTGTGTGTATCTGCAATCAGTCTTCCAGTCTCCTACAATTCCATCCCCCAAACAACCAATTTTCACTTGCCTGGGTCAGCAGCAGTTGGTACATGAGCATCATCTCTCAAAAACAAAAGGCCATCCAAATATATAGGTTAAAGGAAGCTGGTCCTTTGTTAGTTTGGGGATGTATCATTTTCATCTTTACATATTTATTTTTATTTCATGTGTGTGTGAATACTTTAATGTATGTACATTTACTGTGTGTGTGAATTGCTTATTTATTAGTGCATACAATAGGACAGAAGAGGGTACCTGGTCCCCTGGGACTGGAGTTGCAGGTTGTGAGACACATCCCTGATGTGGCATCTGAGAGCCAAATCCAGGGCCTCTGTAAGACCAACAAGTTACTGTTGACTGCTGCGCCATCTCTAGCCCCATGTATCTCGTTTTTAACAGTCATTGATCTACTCAGTGTCTAGGATTCTATGCTGTGTCTGAATGGCTTATGAGTAGGATCGTCTACCTCTGACTGCTGGCTTTCTGGGTCAGTCCAGTGCCTAGACCATAGCGTGTGCTCAGTAGATGGTACCGCGAACTAAAGTCCCGTCCTTAGCACACAGGTGTGCACTCTCAGACCCTTCCCTGACTTGCTCCGAATATCTGTATTGATTTTACTTGGTCTAGTTTTAGCACGTGTGGCCGGTGTATTTGTTTCTCTTGCTAAATTATTAACCTCTTCACGTGGAATCAGATCATTTTATCTCTTGAGTCTTCCAATGGGGATAAGCTAGAATTCCAACAATTGTTCAAGACAGATTTTCTGAACTGAATTGAGTTAGGTAATAAACCAGCACCATTGATTGATCGATTGATTGATTGATTGACTGATTGACTTATTGATTGATTGTGGTGCCTGAGGTTAAACTTGGGAGCTGTTGCTTGCTAGGCAAACACTGTTTCACTGAGCTACATCCCTAGCCCCGAGCAGAATGAATTTGAAAACCACAGATAATGTGGTTTCCTCTTAATGCTGATTAATTCCCAGCAGAAGGTCACCCCTGTTCTCTGGAAGAACCTTTTCACTGGGGCCCCACCAGTTCCTGCAGCCCATCACATGGCTTGGTGAGCAGTAGCCGAAGCTGTATTTTTCCTGTCTTGCTTTCCTTCCCCCGTCAAAAGAAAAATTAGGAAAGGGCCTGGCCCCCCACTTACAAAGTGCTCCAGGATTCCTGCTGCCCCAGCTGGTAGGACTAAACCAACCATTATGGAATTTGCATATATTTAAATCCCTGGGAAGGCAGCTGACCAGTCTGCATTCTCGACATTAAGGAGGGAGGTGCATTGGAGAATGAAGAGGAGGGGTGAAGGGAAGGTAAGAGTTCTGAACGTCAGACTCAAGGGGCCTTGGTTATGTCTATCGTTGTAACAGCTGCCCATCCCCCCAGTTCAGCCTTTTTATTCACACTTGGTTCTTGTCTGGGGTGTCACACAGCTGCTGTCTGAAGGTGGGGGTGCGTAGGTAGAGTCATTTGAATGTTTAGGTGTGTTGGCTTCTTCTCTAATGTTTT
Organism: Arvicola amphibius; assembly: GCF_903992535.2. Classification (NCBI taxonomy): domain Eukaryota; kingdom Metazoa; phylum Chordata; class Mammalia; order Rodentia; family Cricetidae; genus Arvicola; species Arvicola amphibius. The sequence goes on along the minus strand of NC_052057.2, from coordinate 107,090,610 downwards.
TGGGACCTTTGCTTCATGCATGGAGTATTTTGGAGGCTGAGCACGTCTCCTCTCCACACAGCTCACTTGGGCAACCTTTAAGCATGGCAGTCTGAGTAGGGCTAAGTGATAGCCAGCTTCTGTTTGAACAGGTTTTCTCAAACTTGTTCTGCTGCTGTTTGGGCTACCTCAGATTGGTGGGCTGGTCTGTGCATATGAGGATGGTTAGTCACACGCCTGACCTCTGGCAGCCAAAATAAATAAATAATAAATAAATAAATAGTGAAGAAATGTCTTCAGACATTGTCAGATGTCAGATGGGGACTGAAACCAGCTCCAGTTGAGAAACGCTGGTCTGAACAGAGTGTTGCTAGATGCTCCAATAGAAATTTCAAGGCTTCTGTGGCCTGGCCTTGGAAGTCATGTGTATGTATTATGTCTTCATACTCTTGGCCCCAAATGAGTTCTAGGGTCAAGGGGAAGAGGACTATAGGTGGGCCAATCTATAGGAAGAGGTGGTTCATGAGGGGCGGGGCCTTGTTTTCAGACAATGACTCTTTTTCACAAGAAACTCATGGCAGACACCTTCCAGGACTCTCTTCATGCTTGGCGTGGTTTCCCTTCAGCACTCTCTATTGGCCCTGCTGCCTACACCTTCAGTCCTCCCAATCCCCCCCCACCGTGGGGGTGCTGCCAGCAGAGGCCAAGGAGGCGGTGCCAGAGCTGCTCAGAACTTTACCTGGTAAACCAAAGTCACATGGCGATACACAGATTAATAGAAACGGGTTAAATTAAGATGTGAGAGTTAGCCAGTAAGAAGCTAGAGCTAACGGGCCAAGCAGTGATTTAATTAATACAGTTTCTGTGTGGTTATTTTGGGGCCCGGAACGAACAATCAGCCTCCTAACAACGGGGGCACAGATGGGAAGCCAGAGAGCTCAGCGTAACATGGTAGATGATGGAATATGTACTGAGAGCCCAAAGAATGCAAGCAGCATGGAGGGGATCATGCTGGCTAAGATGGGCATTCTGTTTCTGGAGCCTGGGCTGAGTCCTGGAGCAGGAGAATATGGGGGTAGGGGTAGGGCACTGCTGGGAAAGCCCCGTTCTGTGAATTAGGAGGGTGCTTCGAGCGGGCAGTTGCTGCAAGCTGCAAGTGTGTGGGTACCGAATAGTGCTGCAGTGGTTCTTACAGGCAGGGGAGAGGTGGCATGTGGGTTGGGGGAGCTGTGTTCAAGGCCAACGAGTCAAGGCTGTCCATTTCTCTGTGTCTGTTTCGTGGGTAATTTACCATTTCAGACATCCATCCGAACACAACGTCATTTGTAGGTGAGAGCCTCGGCTTTAAATGACTTGACTGATGTCTGGTGGTAAGTTGGAGAGCTAGAAGTGGGCCCAGGTCTGTAACATTGACATACATTTTCACATAGTGAGTGTCAATAAGCAGAAAAATAAACAAGAGAAACGAAGATAAGATGGATCAACGTGCTGGGTGATGGTGGCACACACCTTTAACCTCAGCACTTGGGAGGCAGAGACAAGAGGAGCTCTATGAGTCTAAGGCTTGCTAAGGCTAGCCTGGTCTACAGAGTGAATTACAGGATAGCTAGCGCTACACAGAGAAACCCTGTTTCAAAAAAAAAAAAAAAAACTGAAGGAAAAAACAACAAAAAAAGAAAAAGCGGAAGACCGTAGTTCTGTTTGTTTCACGGCTACCGTTCACTTCCAGGGACCACTTTAGTCTACAGGGCTCAGTGAGGCACCCAAGAGTGTTGCTTGGCCCTGTAGCAACCTTTCTTTGCTGGCTTACATCCTCAGACCCAGAGGAACTAGTCAACAGGACCATTTTGAATGTACTTGAAGGGAAACCGTGAAGGACAGAGTTCTCAGTTGTTTTAAAGGGGACTTTAAGTAAGAAAGATTAGGGTCTAGGGAGATACCTGCCTGGACATCAAAATCCTTATAAATCCACTGCACTTACTGGGCCATTCCCATAAGCTGCCATGGCTCCTTTTGTGGGAAACCAGAAAAGTCTCAGGTTGCTAGAATCTAGGAGGCACTGTTTTCAATGGATAGACTGTCTGCAAGGCCACCTCACCCTGATGGTTGGTTCCTACTAGGAAGTCTACTTTTTGTGCCCGGGGTCAAGTTCCAATACCTTAGCACGGTTTACTGATCCAGATTCCCTCTCTAGCCTCATTGACCATGTTTGCAAAGCCTCACCCAGTCATAAACACACTTCTGTCCTGCTATGGCCACACACTGGACTTTTCATTCTGGTGCCTGCTTCCTGTCAGAAATGCCCTTTCTCTGTTCTGTCTGGTGGCTCCTACCTACTCTTTGGAATCGTGAGTACTTGTTCAGCATGTGCCTTTGACTCTTATGAGTCATCATCCCCTGTGATGAGCAAGCCACAGTTCCTGAACTTAAAGAGAGCCCCTGGTGTCCGCTTCTCCGTGAAGGTGTCATCACTATCTTTGGAAATTTCTCAACCAGGTTCTCAGGACTTGTATCACGATACAACTGCTTTCCAAGTGTTGCAGGTATCTGAGTGTCTGTCTAACTTCCTCAACTTTCTAGGAGAGAAGAGAGCACATGTTTTTGCTCACAGCTGAAGCTTGGGTCTGAATCGCAGCTGATACACATTTTATGCTAAATGCATATGTGAGCTTATGCACAAGGGGGTAAATGCAGCCCCTTGGTGCTCCAGCATTTGAGCCTTCACCGGCATGTGTTTCCCAATACTGGGGGTGGGGGGGATGGACTGCTGTTTCCTTATTCTCTGAGCAAGTACCCTGCGAAGATCTGTAAGATGTTCTTCGCTGAAATCGTAGTGGCAGAACAGGTTTTTGACACTGAGCCAGCAAATCTGGCAGAGTCAGGTTGCTCTCTTTAAGAAGATTAATTAAGGAGGACTTAAGAGAAGGGATGGGTGAACTGGTTACTGACAAGTAGGAACCAGCCATAAGCTCAGCCCTATTTCGGGAACAGACCAAAGCAGCATCTTCAAGGTTGAGCTTGGCTTGGTTCAATTAATCCTTTGCTTCTTTATGTCTTTGCTGCTCCCACACCCACCACAGCCTCTCTCTCTCATCCTTGGTGAACCGTGAATCATGCAAGGCAGGCTCCCTCTCTTGTTCTCTGCCGGGTCCCACACTTCCCTCACTCTGCTGTCCTATGAGGCCAGAGAAGACTGGGGGTGGAGGGAGAGTCTTAGGTAAATAAACCGTTTTGAGTCTTTCAGAGAGAAGGAGGCTCTGAGTGGGCCCCCATGATTCATGGCAAGACAAAGATGTGGAGGAGGATGGAGGGATGGGCTGGATGAGGATCAGAGAGGCGGAAAAGGAGGCTGGGCTGTCTCATGGGGATGGGTGGGAAAGGCCAACCACCAGGTCTAGATAAGGTGCGGAAGGGTTGAGGCAGGTGGGCGAAGGACCGCGGGCACAACGGGAAGGCAGATGGGTACATTTTCAAGACTTGATTTCACCTTATTAACAGCGTGCATTAACATATCACATAGTCCCAGGTGAAAAGATAATAAATGTTGCTCCACAAACATGATGAAGGCACTGATAACATGGGAAGTTATACAAATTAATAGGAAGAGACCAAACAAAGTAGAGACTGGGAAAGATGGGCAAATGCTTAGAAAACGAAAGAAAAAGACCTTGAAACAGAGCAAACTTGGACTTGAATGCCCTCATTGGGAAACCTTGGCTCTCTGTCCTCCAAACTCCTCCTTCAGGTGGCTATCTCTCTACTAAGTCCCCTCTTACATCCTTGTCCATTCTTCCTCCACTGCTTCTCCTATAGAATGCAGCACCAAGCTGAGACCTTGCGGAATGGAGTCTTGAATACCAAAACAGGGCAGGGTATACTCTCACACTGAACTTGTCTTCTTGACACCAACCAGAATTGAGTCATGTGGTCCAGCACATTGTCCATGTGATCCGTGCGGTCCGAGTGAGGCACAGAACACCTCAAATGAGAACTAGCCTAGAGACTTGAAGACATATGGCCATAACATGCCTGAGATGGTTTGTACATTAGGAATCAGTGGGATTTAATAGTATTGGTTTCACTGCCTTTCCTCCTAAATTCCCGGGCTTCTGCTTTCCCTTAGACCTGTGGTTCTCAGTCTGTGGGTCGTGACCCATTTGGGGGTCCCATATCAAATATCCTGCAAGTCAAATATTTTATGTTACAATTCATCACAGTAGCAAAAATACAGTTATGAAGTAGCAACAAAATAATTTTATGGCTGGGGGGGGTCACCACAACATGAGGAACTGTATTAAAGGGTTGCAGCATTAGGAAGGCTGAGAACCACTGCCTTAGGCAAAGACACATTTTTTTGCTGAAATGCTTCATTTCATAAAATTCCGGAAGGCCAAGCAAGCAGAGCTGTGTACGTAGATTTCAGATGGAGATGCGTGGAGTGGAAAGCTGGGCTTTCTGTCCCAGGCAGGGTACATTCAGCTAGGTGTTTGAAATCTCCCCAGGATCCTGGATGGAAAAGCAAAGTGTGTCAACAGATCTTCCTTGGATGGTTGAGCACCTACTGTATATGCCAGAGCCCTTGGCTTATGTCATCCCCTTTGGAAGCCTGCTGGGAGACAGGCGGTGGTCTTCCTCCTGGATTAGCTGAGGGAACTGCACAGCTCTTTGAGGGACAGCAGTGAGCAGTGTGAGAATCATTCTAGGGCTAACTTCAGGCATCCCACTACAGACATCGTGAAAAGCTGAGATGGGTCTTTGCACATTGCTTTTTAAAAAAATTTATTTATTAAAAATTTCTGCCTCCTCCCCGCCTCCCATTTACCCCCTCCCTCCTCCACTCTCCCTCCCTCTTCTGTCCAGAGAGCAGTAAGGGTTCCCTGCCCTTTGGGAAGTCCAAGTTCCTTCCCCCTTGATCCAGGTCCAGGAAGGTGAGCATCCAAACAGGCCAGGCCCCCCCCCTCCAAACCAGTATGTGTAGTAGGGTCCAAATCCTGTGTCATTGTCCTTGGCTTCTCAGCAGTCCTCATTGTCCGCCATGTTCAGGGAGACCGGTTTTATCTCATGCTTTTTCAGTCCCAGTCCAGCTGGGTTTGGTAAGCTCCGAATAGATCAGCCCCACCATCTCAGTGGGTGGGAGCACTCCTCGCAGTCCAGACTTCCTTGCTCATGTTTTCCCTCCTTCTGCTCCTCATTTGGACCTTGGACGCTCAGTTCGGTCCACCAATGTGTGGCTCTGTCTTTGTCTCCATCCATTGCCAGATGAAGGTTCTCTCACAGTCCTGACTTTCTTTCTCATGTTCTCCCTCCTGCTCCTCATCAGGATCTTGGGAACTCAGTCCGGTGCTCCAATGTGAGGCTCTGTCTCTAGCTCCATCCATCTCCAGATGAAGATTCTATGGTGATATGCAAGATAATCATCAGTATGGCTATAGGATCTGGCCTTTTCCGACTCCCTCTCCTCAGCTGCCCACGGAACTAGCTGGGGGCATCTCACTAGATACCTGGTAACCCCTCTAGAGTCAAGTCTCTTAATAATCCTAAGATGGCTCCCTTAATTAGGATATATGCTTCCCTGCTCCCATATCCACCCTTCCTATATCCCAAGCATCCCATTCCCCCAAGGTCTCCCTATCCTCCCCTTCACACTTTGCTCTCCCATCTCCCCTTGCCCCCAACCCACCCCACCCCAAGATCCCATTTTTTGCCCGGAAAACTTGTCTGCTTCCAATATCCAGGAGGATAACTATATGTTTTTCTTTGGTTTCACCTTCTTATTGTCTTCTCAAGGATCATGAATTATAGGCTCGATGTCATTTATTTATGGCTAAAAACCGATTATGAGTGAGTACATCCCATGTTCATCTTTTTGGGTCTGGGTTACCTCACTCAGAATAGTGTTTTCTATTTCCATACATTGCTTTCATGGCTGGGTAAGAGTCCTTTCTTTGAGACACTGGAGGGCAGTGTGGTATAGTAGATTGAGTTAGGGATTTGGCATGAAGGGATTAATTTGGGTGTGGATGTGAAAGCTGTGCGGACTTGAGCAAGTTAAGCAACCTCTCTGAGTCTTTATTTTCTTGCCCCAGAATGAGGATAATCAATACAAGACGCATCTTGTTGGGTATCTGTGAGAATCAGATTATAAGAGAGAGAAAGAGAGATAAATAGATAGATAGATAGAGAGATTATAAATGCTTTCCAAACTGTGAAAATCTAAACATATGATTCTAATATCACTGTGAATTATTTGGGGGAACCTCAAAGTCCTTCCTGAACAGAAAATATTTCTCCAAAATGTCCTGTTAAGCATTAAAACTTAATATGCTTACCGCTGTGAGTTATTCGCATCATGGGGTTCAAATACACTGCACAAGATACCACTCAGTGAATGCACATTCCTGGAGGTGGAGATGGGATGAGTAGTCAGACACGGGGAGAGGGTATAATTGTCAGTTTTATCTTCCGATAGGAAAGCCTTTTGCCAAGGAGCCAAGATAGGTGCATTTGGCTGGGGAGGAGGGAAGAAATGGTGTCAAGATGGGTTGCCTAAGAGTTAGGCAGATACAAGGGCACGGGGGCTCTGGACTATATTTTGCTGGAGCTGTAGGCAAAAAGATTTAGATACAATCTGCAGAAGAATTTTCCAGAAGAGCTAGTGACAGAGAAGAACTGAACTTCCTGCGTCTCAAGATCTGCGCATGTGCATTGTAACTTGCGGTCAACAGGTGGGCTGGGGCTAGGCTTTGTGGGAGGGTCAGCAGAGACCGAGAGTGATCTCGGACTGGAGCGCTTCAGTGACCTCTCCGATGCTCTTCGAGTCTTGGAGCCGGTTGGAGAACTTCCTGCCCACACGTCCTCATCGGCGGGCAGTTATGACTTTTCCTAACTCTGAGTGTCTCCTACTGATTTGGTGATTTTTAAGAAGGGATTTAGTTTATTTTCATGTTATGTATGTGCGTGTTTCTACCTGAGTATGTGCACGAAAGTGCCAAGTATCAGCCGAGTCCAGAGGAAGGAGCTGGATCCCCTGAAGCTGGAGCTATTGGTGGTTGTGAGCCACCTGACATGGGTGTTGGGAACTATGTGGGTCCTCCGGAAGAGCAGTGCATGCTTGTAACTGCTAAGCCATTTCTCCAGCCTCAGGATGATTTTTTAAAATTGCTGGTTGACTTAAGTAAATGCAGCCTCGTTTGAATTAAGGACATAGGCTCAATCACCATTTAACTTCTGAAATAAAACGGACATTTGTGCACCATCTAAAACCACCCCAGAGATCAGCCGTCATCTATGTGCTGTCTTGGGATCAACAACCCATTTGTTGGTCTGCAGCATCTTCAACCAGAAGCCAGCTGGCATGCTTGCACACCTCCAGCGCCAGAAAGCCCAGTTCTTCTTTGGAGGGAGCATTTTGGGACAATTCTGCAGAACGTGTCTGCATTTTCTTGTCTGAAACTCAACTTATTGGTTCTAACTCTTGGGCCTTATGAAGTACATCTGTTTTCCCTCTCAAGACAATTCTTTATAGATTGGCACTCCCTCATATATATCCACACCCCAGGTAGGCAGGCACCCCCGCTTCTGTCTAATGTTCCTCTGCAGTGGGGTTTCAAATGTCCTAGACATCTTTTGTCACTAATTTTGGAAAAGATGCCATTTCAGAGTTGTTTCTTACAATAGGATCTCCAACACAGAACACAGTTCTTTTTTTTTTTTTTTTTTTTTTTTTTTGGTTTTTCGAGACAGGGTTTTCCTGTAGTTTCTAGAGCCTGTCCTGGATCTAGCTCTTGTAGACCAGGCTGGTCTCGAACTCAGAGATCCGCCTGCCTCTGCCTCCCGAGTGCTGGGATTAAAGGCGTGCGCCACCACCACCCGGCTAGAACACAGTTCTTTAGCATAGTCTAATCTGCTAAGAGCAAGCACAGCTGTCTCCTCCTTCATGCTGGATCTACCACCACTGTTGTGGCTCCACTAATGTGGCTTTTTAGCACTGCCAGGAACCAAGAGGTCTACAAAGAATGAAGACTTTCTCAGAGCCGTGCTGAAGCCTTGTGGCGTGCAGCTGCAGCTGCAGCCTCCCCTGGTCACCCGGCACCAGCAGAAGTAAGCACGGGCTGCCGCTACCTTGCCACCCTGAGAAGTGCTCTTTCAGGCTGTTATCGAGCCCGAATCTTAATATTTGCTCCCCTATTAATATTTATGATTATTATCGTGCTTCTATTTTCTCATAAATTATCAAGTGGATATTTATTGCACACGCAAAAGATAGAAATTTAGAGACAGCGAGTGTGCCAGAAAGAAAAATTCCGATAATCTTATCCTCACTTGGTTCTGTTGTGATACAGACTGTCTTGGGGGCTCGCTTCCCATATGAGTTCAGAACGGTTCACAATAAACACACCGGATCTGCATGTCCTCCAGCTGACTGCAGCACAGGATCTAATTTTTCTTCTTTGCAGATAGATCCAGGGCAAAGCTGTGTGTGCATCTATACGAGGAGCCGTAGGAAAGAGGGGGCCCCTTTCTACCCTCGCTCAACACGGTGAGCCTGCTTTCTCAGCATGGATGCCTCTATCTTCTGTTCTCTCCCTTTGTACTTTTTATCTCAGGACCAGAGATGTCCTGGGAACGCACAGAGCTGTCACGGGACGCTGAAGAGGGGATTGTCTGTCTAGATCCTCGAGAATACGGGAGACTGAGACTGGAGTGTAATATGGTTCGGATGTGTAATATTCCCACAGACTAATAATGTCTTAGCAGAGCTGGTGGTGCTGTTTGGGGGGAGGTTATGGAGTCTTTGGGCATAGTATCTAGCTGGTGACATGAGCTGCTTGAGGCAGGCTTTCGAGGGCCGTATCCTTGCCTGCTTCCAGTTCTGTCTTCTGCTTCTCGCTTCCTAAGCTGGGCGCCAGCAGCATCAGGAGCTCCCACCGCCAGGCCTTACCCACCGTGATGGACTGGTTGCCCCTCAAACTATGAGCCCAAAGAAACCTCTCCTCAGTCACACCTTCTGTGAGGGTGACGAGGACGGAAAGAATATGCAGCGAGACTCCTCCCAGCATCAAAGTCTTCAGCGACAAACAGGAAACTGTTCTGGTTTTGGCAGATGTTCAGAGGAACAAGAGCAGAAGTGAAGCTCAGTGGGGAGAGGCTGGACAGCAGACGGCTTTCACCCTCTGAGACTGAAACCATGCGGAGCGGGTGGGACGCAAGCACTAGCCTCAGATTATTGCAGGATGTCAGCAGAGTTGAAACTTTAGCCTACCATTGCTTAATGTAAGTGGCTCAGGGAGGCCAATAGGTCACAGTAAAGGAAGGTTTTAGTGACCACAGATGTTCAGAGGTCAGATGAACTACAAAGGAGGGGTGACCTTTCTCATTCCTGTGGGTGTTTAAGGGTGAGCAAGCCAGCGCCCATAGAAAGGTTAGGGAGGTCCCTGGTCCCCATGCGGGTGGTCTGGACTGGGGATGCTGAGGTCCCACATATACCAAGATCTGAGATACAGTGCTGTGTGTGATAGGTGACCATTCCAGTCCTCACGACTTCATGATTTCTGTGCCTCCGTTTCCCTGCTTCTTCCTGTTGGCTCAGCCAATGTCCCTGTTCTGCTCAGGGAGTCATAACTGGGAAGCCTAGTCTGGGCACTCTGGTCTGGAAGGGGACCCCTTAGGTTGGATGCCACTTATTCTAGTTAAGGCAGGCTTAGTTAGGCATAGAAACAGCTTTGGAGAGACATGTCACCCATATCAATTTTTCTCCCCAGTGGTTCCTAGATTCAGACCATTTTAATGTGGTCCCCTCTACATTTTTTAAAGGAGATATAAGAAATGATGGGATGCCTTTCTTTTGCTCTCTGTCTGTCTGTCTGTCTGTCTCTCTCTCTCTCTATATATAGATATACATATATGTATCTCTCTCTCTCTATATATATATGTGTGTGTGTGTTTGTGGGGGTGCACATTGTGTGCAAGTGTGTATGTGCGTGTGTGTGTGTGTGTCTGTGTGTGTGTATGTGTGTACACAGAGACTAGAGAATAATAAGGTTGTTATTCCTTAGATGTCCATAGGTCTTCCCCATGACAAGTTTTCTTTCTGTCCTGGAGCTTACAGGTAGGGTAGGCTGACTGGTCAGTGAGCCCTAGCATTTGCTTGTCTCTGCCTTCTCAGTGCTGAGGTTACAAGTGTATGCCATCATGCCTGACACTTTCATGTGGCTTTTAGGGATGGTACTCAAGTCCCCATGCTTTGCTGACAGCCATCTTTTAGCCCTTGCGCCCTTCCTTAATAACAGAAGAAAGATGCTGGGAGGATATCTTGAAGCCAGAGCACCCCTTCCTGGGCCGCCTCACCTCCTTTGGTGGCCGATAAAGCCTGCAGCCTGGCAACAGGAGTGTGTTGACCCCCTCACAGCCCCTGAGACTTGGTTTGCCCTTGCCACCTCCCCAGTACAGTGACAAGGGCCTTTTGAAGCTTAGATTCCTTGTCTTCCCATAGAGATCACAACAAATGACTAAGTCACAATGCAGCCTATGGCACCTGTGCACAGACAACACCTAACAAACTCAGCCCACCTCAGTCCCTTCTATCTCCCTTCCGTCTTCTGTCCCAGTTCATTGCTGCCTCAGTGTGGCCCTACGCTGCAGACTCCAGACTTCACTATATAGTTTGATCTTTCAGAATGCCCTTATCTGCCTTCCTGCTTGGGAGATTCCTGATCCTCTCTTAAGAAAGTCATATTTTCTGTGACATGTTTTCTCCTGGCTCTCCGGGGCCTAGTGAGGTCTCCTACATGACTGCCCCCAGGGACCACTGAATCAGGGCAGTGTTGGACTCAGGATGCTCTGGGGTGAGTCTGCTTTTGAGGTTTGTGTGTGCCCATCGATAGCATGGAAAGCTGATGGTGGCGTTTCATGGGCACCTATGAAATGTTAGTAAAGAGAACGACTCATCAGGTTCTGTAGGAGCTGAGGGTGTGCCCCGGTGGTAGAGGACTTGCCTAGCCTGCATGAGACCCCAAGTTTGATCCCCAACTATTGTCCCACTTCCCTTCTCCAAGCCCCCTTTATGGCCATCTTCAAAAGATACAGGGTGTTAGGTTTCCCAGTTAAAGTCACCTGAATTTATTTCCTGTGTTCTGCAAAGCCAATGGTGTGCAGGCAGGAGCATCCTCGGCTAGCCACCCTCAGCTACCATAACCAATTAGCACAAACTCAGTGGCTTGGATAAGGGAGGTTTCCTGTGGGAACAATACAACAGCGGCAGAGTTAGTTTCTTCTAGGGGCTATAAGAGAAGCTACTGATTACTTTAGATAGAGTCCCCCCACCCCCGGGACCTCACATTAACCTGATTACCTACAAAGACCTTATCTTCAAATTAGATTCGGTTGAGAGACTGTGGATTAAGACTTCAGCATATGGGTTCAGGGGTGGGGGGCACAACTCCTTCCGTAGCAAGGACTGGGTCTTTGAGGGTATGACTGACTAGTCCCACTGTCTCTCTTCACACCTGCAGAACGGGAGCACTGGGGTAGCTACAGAAACCCTGAGGCTGCGTTTTGAATATTCTCTCTATCCCTCTGGAGAGTCCATTGGTAATTTTTATGTCATTTGTCAATCAAATCTAATGTTTTCGAGTGCCTGTAAGTAGAGTGACCCCAAATGATTTTTGCTTTTCCCTCTGAGTGAGACAGGATGAAGTGTCCACGACGTATCTATGGTCGGCATCTTCAATGGGACCTTTTGTCATTCGCTTGGGAATCCGCCTCATCAGCTATTTGAATATTGCTTTCTCAACTCGAAGAATAGGCCAGTGGCTGCCAAGTTTAAAACTTACGCATAGCCTGGTTGTCTGATCTGTTTGAAAACACTAAAGATGAGCCACTTTCTTGGTCATACTCCAATCACGAATTTCTGGCTCCCTGAGGTTCAGGTGCCACGGCTGGAGAAAAGAAGTAGGGGCTCATGCCTCCCAAGGACCTACTTTGTTTATATTACAGCCATTGTCTGTGTACCTAGGACCCCTTGCTGTACATGGCGATGGCGAAGGCCTTGCTCCTCCTAGCTATACCGGCTAGAGCTGTGTTTCTTCAGAAGTCTTCACCAGGTGCTTGCCACAAGCTCTGGGACCTGTGCCATTTATTCCTGTAAGTCCTGTAATCTTTTCTACAGTATTGGGAAGTGGGAGCAAATGGCTCCAAGTGCCTGATCTGAGAATCCCAGATCCGAAGTGCTCTACAACCCAAGGCTTTGGATGTGGACACGAGAAACCGAGTTGAAAATTCTACACATGCTCTCATGGGATGTTTCAGTGATACCACGGATGCAGCATGACCTCTGCAGAAGACGTGTGCGAGGCACATGCGCAGCAAAACGCAGTTTGTCTAATAATTGGATCCAGTCCCCAAGACATCTCATTATGTATGCAAAAATTCATAAATATGAAAAAGTCCAAAATATTGAATGCTTCTGGTCCCACACATTTCAGATAGGGCTTCAGTATATAGTACTGAAGCACACTCAGTCATGATCCAACTGGCTTGAGGTGGTAAGAGCCAGAGCAAGGTCTCATGTCAGCATCTGTTTGGTTCCAAATGGGTACTTATGCTTTCTCTTTCTCTTCCACTTCTCTTTTAAAAGATAAAAACATTTATGTGTGCAACATGATGCCTTGACATACATACACATGGAGAGCTGATTACTGCACTCAAACTCACTCAAAAAAAAGCCACCATTTTTTTTTTGAGGAACAATCCCCCAAACCCTACTTTTTTAAAAAGCAAATTTCTAGTTTAGAAAACTGTATTGCTAACGATAGTCATTATGCCCCGTGTTAGAACCCTGCATCTTGCACTTATGTAGCATTGACTTCACTAATGTAACTCCACTTCCCCACCGTGGTGGCCACTGTCCTCCTCTCTGCATCTACATGTTTGTATTTGACTTTTGTAGATTCTTTATGTAAGTGAGATCATGTGGCATTTTATTTCCGTGTCTGGTCTATTTGACTTTTCATACTATCTTCCAGGTTCATTCAATCTCTTGTTATTTTTAAAAGACGTGTCATCTGTATCTCCCTACTGCCTACAGCAGGGACACTTATGCAGAGATCTGAGAACACTGTGTGTGTGTGTGTGTGTGTGTGTGTGTGTGACAGAGAGAGAGAGAGAGAGACAGAGACAGAGACAGAGAGACAGAGAAACACAGAGGACAGAGACAGAGTTTTCTAGGAGGGATCCCTGAGGTCAGATTCACAAAAAGCTCCTCATCTCAAAGGTTAAAGGGCACCTGCCTTAGGCAAAAACCTCCAGGTTCTTACTGGTTTTATTTCCTGGTACTTAGTCTTGTTCTGAATACCTAATAAGTTTCTGGAAGGTTCCCTGTACTTTCACAAGCCCAGACCCATTTCCAGAGCCTCAGGTCACCTTGGAGTAGTAACCTTTGTGGGACTCCATGGCTTCCCACAGAGCTGCTTCTGCTGTGTGGGTCCTCCACTGGATAGCAGTGGGTAGATGACTGAGCTGGGCAGCATCCTCTGTGCCCCCTCTCTTCCTGCACAGGGTATGAGCCCCTAAATCATCCCCTTGTGCTTTGTCTAAGAAGCTTCTGAAAACCAAGGGAAGAGTCAGCCTCTCTTGGGCACTCTGTCTTCACACTGAAGCTGCCAGTTAAGCTAGGATCAGCTTCTGGCTTCTTGGGTATCAGCTGGCATTAGCTTCTGGGGTATTCTCCCGGAACACAAGCCAAAAAGCCTGTTCTTCAGCAGTGGCTCAGTGGAGGTCCAGCCGTGAAGCCGTTCCTGGTCTTCCCCTTCTCCATCCCCTTCATCTTTTCTTCTCCCCTCCTCCTCTTCCTTCTTCTTCTGCTCCAGCTCCTCTATTCCTCCCCCTCCTCTTTCTCCCTATGATTGTCCTTGCTTCCCCTTCTCTTCATCCTCCGCTCTCCTCTTATCCTCTTTTTCTCTATTTCTTGGAGCTCCTCTGCAGCCCCAGGTGTCTTCACTTTCATTCACAAAAGCTCCCTCTACAAATCATGTTCTTAAAAGCACAGCTCAACAGCACAGACGGACTCAGTAGGGATCTTATTCTTTGAGATCTGAAATATGACCTGTCATCCTCATTCCTACCTTGTTCTTGGATAATGTGATTTCAATATGGACTACTTTTTCATGTTTTAAGCTTCTCCTTCCCAAATAAGAACATAGCCTGGCTTAAGTCCATCAAGTATCCAAACCAGGCCAAGCCTGTCACTTTCAGACTGCCCTAGGATTTCCAGTTAAGCAAAATCCCCAAGGTTTTGGCTGCTTATTGCTAATATCACCAGGCCAATGGTCCTGGCAAGGGACAGCGCCTCCCAAGCCTCAGACAGAAGCTCTATCTATTGTTCCTTCCATCTCATTTCTCCTGCCCTCCTCAGCTTCAGTGAAGGAAACTGTAAAAACACGCAGGCTTCTGCTTGGAGATGTTCTGCTGACATGGGGTTATTGACAGACAAGGGCCCCTGTCCCAGTCCAAGGGCGGACTGCAGGTTGTCACAGGCATTCTAAGGACTCTGAGAGCACCGGGCAAGCTTCCAGGCTAAATGGGTTTATCCCTTATTGTATTCGTTCAGCAAATACTGAGTGAGTACTAGGTCCCAGGCCAAGGCTTGGGAAGCCAGGACGAAGGAGACCCGGTCTGGTCTCAGGGAGCTCAGGATTCTGGTTGAGAAAAAAGAACCGTAAATGAACAAGTAGGTACAGCGTGTTAGGGTGGACCAGGGGACAATGCAGATGTAGGCTGGGGTCACTCGGTTCTCTTCCAATTCTGTCATTTTGTCACCCAGAATAACCCCAGGGCTTGCCATGCTGGCTTGTGGGACTCTGTACTCAGATATTTTTCCAGGAGGAAGGAAGGTTATGTTTTAAACTCCTTCACGGGTTTATCATCAAATGTGGTCACGGAATCCCACGGCTTCACAGAGGAGAACGTAAAGTCTGCCAGAACAAAAGCAGCACCACCTTCTATTCAGTCCCCCATGCCTGTCATCTGGTGGTGAAGCGATTAGGGAGCACACACGCAAGAAATATTTGTTGAGTGAGTTAATGACACGGATGGTGACTGTTGACGGTCTTTGGTGGTGGCTTTTGAGCTTGAACCTGAGGATCATGTGAGGCGCTTGTTAAAACATAGGTCTCCGTGTTCAAAGACTGACGCTGTTCTAGGGTGGAGTAAAAGGATTGCATTCCTAGATCCTCCCAGGGAATTCTCATCCTCCTGGGCTGAGACCCACACTCTGAACAGCACTGGGGTCTTCTCTATCTGAGATGGATTACAACAACCCTCGAAGTCATTCCAAAGAACCACTATGAGGATTGGTCCTCCCCCATTGTCCTAGCAGGGGTTGGGTCCTATCACATGAGCTAGGCCCAAGTGACCAGGATTTTTGAAGGCCCACAATGACCCGACTGTGATGCAGGTGTCTTAACACAACCAGAGGAAATAGGAACATAAGCCTGCAGCAGCAAGCTCACCCCCGATGTGAAATTCAGGACAGTTAAAATAGCTCTGCTTGAGAAAGAAACCTGTTTGTCTGTCATGAGGATCACTGTCCCTTCTTAGGCAACCAGCATCATCAAGGAAAAGGCCGAGCTGCTGCAGCACCTCAGAGTTTTACTTACTCACCTCTATTGCTTATTCATGCTGAATACATTTTAATTGTCTTTGCCATTGAGCAAGGAGCCGTGCTGGAGACCTGGTGTGCGTGCTAACCTCTCACCACATGGCTGAAGAGGTTCTGATTGCAGATATGCTTTGGATGGGCCCATCACGTGCTTCTGAATGACGAGATTTGATTCAGGCTGTGCAAGGCCCTGTGGCTTTGTCCTTTTGTATAAATACGCAGAGGTCTATGTCCCAGACCACACTGCCTAAAAAGTTCAGGAGCAGGGCCATCGCTGTGGCCCCCGATGCCAAAACTGCTTGCTGAACTAAACAGCATGGTGTGGCTTAAGGGGCTTTGAAGTCTCCGAGGACACCGTCTGAGTGCTCTGACTGTACCAACTGGGCTGGGCCGGGTGCTCAGCCCTGAGACCCATTGCATATCTTCCAGGCGTAGCTGGCAGCAGACACTACTGAACCTGTCAGGCCATGTGCCTGCTTACTTAGCTAGATCTGGAGACACAGCATATAGATTTTTCTCTTTCTGCCATTTAGCTCTGGAGTCCAGGGTGGGGCCAGGCATATCAGTTCTGGAACTTTCCAGGAACCCTGCAGATCAATGGTTGTACCCCAGCATGGCTGCTCACTGTGTGGGATTCTCTTACATCCCTGAGCCTCACTTCCCCTTTCTGATGAACAAGCGTGGTATCTGAATGCTGGCTTTCCACTATTCAGGCTCAGTCATGGGCGTCATGAGGCCTGTCTCGTTAGTCTCCTAGTTTCCATATTGAGAATATTTAACTCCTTTAAGGTCCCAGAGGATCAGAGGAATTAAGACATCATCTAAGATTTCTTGACGATGACAGTCTGATTCCAGAGTCCACACTTTTAGCCTCTGGAGTGCCGGTTCTCCAGTGGGACTGACTGTCTTCTGGAGAACATTTGGCAATGTTGAGACAGTGTTGCCATAGCCACCAGCAGGAGATGATGCTGGTACCTAGTGAGTAGAGGCCAGGGGGCTTGGCCAGCATCTTACAGTGTTCAGGATAGGTCATCGTAAGAAAGAATGATGTGGTCCAAAATGGCAACAAGAAGCTTTGTGCTACGGTGCCCTGCCTCCATGAAATCATGCTAGTCAGGTCCAGAGCACATTCATATCAATGACATTCCTTCCTGCATTCTCAGGCTTCACCTCAGAGAAGAAAGAAGGACCCAGGCTCCAGTTTCCTTCAGCAGCTTGAGTTTTAGCCTTAATGGTTCCCGGCTGCTTGGCATGTCTAGATCAAGAGTTCCTGCTCTGTGAGATGTGCTGACAGTTATCAAGAGTCAGGGCAAGACTCTTCTTGGGAGAGGTCCAACTTCCCTGAGATCTGGCAAGTTCAGACATTCCTCCCAGAATGCACACCTTGCTAACCTCTGACCTCACAGTGTGCATTGGCTCTGGGGATGGCTGGGCTTTGTGCAGAGTGTTCCGCCTTCACGGGAACTGTTCTTTCTCACCTTTTGCGTGGACGGCCTTGTAGGGTGCTTGCTGTCTTGAAGGAGTCTTGCCAGCCAGAACCACGAATGTCGTCATGGTTCTGGCCCTTGAAAATGAATGAATCAAGGAGAGACCTGACAGATGGCCTGTCATCTGGAGCAACCACACCTCACAGGCTGGGCACTTTGTCTCCACCAGTGACTCACCAGATGGCCTTGGGCAAGTGCCTGGACTGGACTTCTCTCACCGTCAGCAAGGGGGAGGGGCTCTGCTTGGCCCAGGAAACTCTAGGGCAATGGTTTTTGACCTGTGTGTTGTGACCACTTGGTGGGGATGGGTGGGTGGGTGGTGGTGGTGTCAAAATGTTCCTTTTACATGAGACCGTTGGAAATACCAGATACTTACATTACAATTCATAACAGTAGCAAGACTGCAGTTATGAAGTAGCAATGAAAATAATTCTATGATTGGGGGTCACCACAACATGAGAAACTGTATTAAGGGATTACAGCATTAGGAAGGCTGAGAACCACTGCCCTAAGGGGTTGCCCTTTGGACACACTGGTAGTAGAGATTTTTGTGTGCACGAGAGAAAACAGAACACTGGGAGGTAATAGCAAGTGGAGAGGGACAGGGAGTCATGCCAGAGAAGTGTCTTGGCTTTTGGAGCCTTGTTTCCTTTCACATTCGCAATGATACATGATTAATCAATCGAAGTGGGGTGTAGTTAAATTAATGTTCACTTGAGTGGGCAGTGTAGGGTAAGCTGGTGGTTCTAGCAGTGGAAGATGGTGGATAACCTACTCACAGTCTTTCCTGAGTCTTGATGCCCCACGCATGAGCTTGAGGAAGTTTGACTTACCATGCTGATCACTAGCAGCGGCAGAGATCCTCTCTGGAGAATGAGCGGCTGATGGTGAGCTATCATTCTCCCATGGAATGTGGGCAGAAAGTTTTGGCTTTTTGGCCATCAAAGCCAAAGCCCATTGGAGTGAGTACATTCCCTGGGGTTTATGTTCCTAGAATTCCCACTTCTTTAAAGTCAACAGACACTGTTCCAGATAGAGGAGCCCATGGTCCCTTTTGGGGAAGAGGCTAGGTTAGGATCCACAGACTGATTGCTCAGTGTGGCTTCTGGTGGGGAGGAGTGGGCTCAGCCCAGGAAGGGTTCTATCCATTGTCATCACCTGCTTGTTTCAGTCTCTCTTCTTTTTCAGTGAGGACAAAGAGGTTTGATCATGCCAGTGCCACGTTTGCTGCCTGAGATTCGATATGGGCAAATTTATAGTCTGAAAGGACTTGGGATATCTTCTGGAGTTCCCTCCCAGGCCTAAACATGAATCTGGATTTGGGACACTAAATTTGCATTCAGAGGCAATGCTTTTGCACTGTCAGAACAAAAGAACTTCAGCGATAAGGAATCTGTGTGTCTCATACCTTTTATCCAGATGTGAGTTTTTCTCTCAATTCCTAGGGACTTCTGACCCCCATATCCCCACCCTCTTCCCCAACACCCCTCTGCAATAGCTAGTGTGTATTGTTTTCACAACAGGTCATGTAGCTGTCAAAAATCAAGACCAAGTCAAGGCTTTGTCTCTTACTAACTGGACAATATTGAGCAAATTCTGCCCGCTTGCTAAGCCTGTTTGTCTGTACAGGTAGGCGTCAGAGGCTGCTGGAGGAAGTCCACATGTACCGGCCTTAGCATGATGCTCCGTACAGAGGAGGCACTCTATAGATGTTTGGTTGCCTGGCATCTGAAACCCATTTTTATGTTCAGACAATTCCTTTAAGATGTGTCTTGGGAGGAGGCCACACCTATGTCTGCCATCAAAACTGAGAGGAGACATGCTGTTTTATTCTCCCCGCTGGGAGTCAGGGCGTGCACATCACTTACCGCGTGTCCATCACTGCCGTCAGCTGCATCTCACCACGCTACCCAGGGGCTTGTTATGTTGACTCTAGCATCAGTAAGCACAGCTTTGTCATCACCAGAGCCACGAAAGTAGGCCAGCCTGGGTGTCCTCATCAGACCTTTGCTGTAGTAGGATTTTGGGTCTGGTCCAGCTGGGTGACCTCTCTTAGCTCCTGCCCATTTTCCTTCGCTGGCTGTCCAAATGTCTTAGCCATCTTGCCACCAGTAAATTCCTCCTGTGTTGAAATCAGCTGGAGACACCGTCTGCTGCTTTCAGATAGCATTCTGGCCAGCCACATTGATTTTCTCAGTTTCAGTATTGCTGCTTTTATTGTTACTGCCCCCATCATAGTGCGTCACAGCCACTGCTTTCCTTATCCCCCTCCGCTCCTGAAAGGTGAACCCAGCCCTCGAGCTGCTCCTGCATGGTATTGGGCTCAGAATGGACTCACCAGAAGAGCCTCTATCTAAGGTGAATGAATGATTAAGTAAACAGATGAGTGGATAAGTGAATTATCTGTTCAGTGCTCATGAAGACCCTCGTGGAGTGGTAGCAGGGAGGGATCAAGATTAACATATTAAAGATACCAATGATGGCAAGAAAGACTGGCACCCCCCGCCCCATGAAGGGTGACAGAAAATGTGTGAGAAAGGCCCATGATATACAAGTAAAGGAGAAGGCAGGCATTGTGTACAGGAACCATAAGGGATGCAGCTCTTGTCATGGTTGAATATTTGTTTAAACTCCCTCCAGCTCTGGCTCAGAAGTGTCTTCCTCCTTTAATAAGCTTGTCTTCTGTTCCTATCCACATGCCACGAGACTCTGGAATCCCAGTGAGTCCCCTCTGTTCTCTTATAGCCACGGAAAGCAATGGTACCAAACTTGGAGTAGCGTCTCCCTCGGTCAAGATAGTATAACAGAGCTCAGAAAATGGCCCGTCCTTCCTGCTAGGAAGTTTAATCGTAGAAGGCTGAAATCGCTCTCCCTTTCAGTTTCAAAGATACATTACAGATGGCGGCTGAGACTTCCAGACTGACAGACACATCTCATCTTACCCAGATTGAAGCAAGTATGTCTTGTAGCAAATACAACCAGGCGGATGCTGTTTTGGTTTTTATGATGGATGTGAATGTCTGTCCCTTTATGTTAATCCTAACAAGAATGCTGCTTCATGAGTATCATCTCCATTCTACAGACGAGGAAATAGAGTCTTAAGGAGGGTAAGTGCCGGATAGAAGATGACTCATCCA
Source organism: Arvicola amphibius (assembly GCF_903992535.2). NCBI lineage: Eukaryota > Metazoa > Chordata > Mammalia > Rodentia > Cricetidae > Arvicola > Arvicola amphibius. The sequence goes on along the minus strand of NC_052057.2, from coordinate 107,070,352 downwards.
GGAAATAGCCGAGATTCCTTTCAAAGGAGATCTCACGCTTTAGTTCCAAAGGCTACACTGTTGCTATTTGCCGTCCCCACCCAAGGAGAAGCAAACTGTCAAGATATTTTTGTATCGCGAGTGCCTCTTTTTAAATGAGGAGCCTCAACTGTTCTCATCCAAGGCATTTACCACATTGGCTACAGATCTCAGCTGGCATTATACCAGACGGTTTTGTGTATGCCATAGCTCAGGAGCTGTACTTGCTGTTTTGGGGTTTATTCTGGTCATTAGAAAGCCACAGAAGATTATAGTACACATTCTATCTCACAACAGAACCAGAGAAAACAAATTGATTTTCATTGGTGATAAACTAGGAGGTCTTGGCCAAGATTCCATGTGGGTTTTGCCTAGGAAGACATATCCTTGCACGGTAATTCTCTCTCTTTCATTTGCATTTCTGGGCCCTTCATCTTACTTTTGTCTTTAAAGTGTCCACATCACCGTGTTCCTGCTAGGCATCATGCAAATCTCAGAGCTCATTGTACCTGACAGTCATGCGGCTTCAGCGACACTAGACTGCAGACAGCAAGTAGCTCTTCCAGAATGGCCTTCGTTTCGTGACACCATCTCAGACTTGTGGTCAACCCGAGGGGAGGTATACATGGCTAAAGGTGTCCAGGAGAAACTGTAGGATGACCCTAATGCCTCCAGCCTATATAGTCCCTTTCCTAATAACTTGGCACTCTGTGTTGATATAGGAAGTATTTACCTGGGACCTTGGGACCTTAGGACTTTGGTGTTGGGTAGAAGAATTGGCATGAACGGCATTGGAAAACCTCTGAAGTTCTGTTGAAGAAAATGAAAAGCTTTCTAATCAGGTAAATGATAATTCTTGTCCACCCAGTCACCATGTATTTCCTCTGTCATCAATTCAATCTTCTCCTCAGCACCTGTATTTCTTGGTAGTATCATACTGATGGATCTGTTTATCTGTTTACTATCCGTCTCCATGTGCCACTGGGCTCTGGAAGAGCAAAGCCATCCTCTCTGCTTAATCCAAGGCTTGTACCACCTGGAACTACCCCCGAGTGTCTGGTCGGCACCTGATCAGTGTTGGTGGAGTGGATGGGCTACCGAAAGAGAACAAATGATCGAATCAGACTGTGGTCCCGATACCCAAACCCAGCATTCAGGTAGAGAGAGCTCTGTTGGAAGAAAAGCTAGGAGCAGAGTCAGGTGACTTTGTATCCATTATCACCTCCACCAGCACCATCCTCCTTTATCTCTGTGTTGGGTATAATGGTTCTGGTCTGTTGGGTTTAGGGGAGGATTAAGTTAGTGCATGTACAAGTGGGTGGCTGGTAGTAGGCGGATGCTTAATGAATATTAATAGAGCGATAATGATGGAAGTGAAGGAAAGAGTGAGGATCATCCGCTGATGTAATATTTTAATGGGGATCTTGCCTCAAATATCCAGGACTTCTTTTAACTAACATTTGCATATTTCTTCATAGTTAATTAGAGCTCTTTCTCCATACTTTAATTCAACTAATACCCACTCACCACAGTCTTCTCTGGTGGTTATAATCAGTCCCATTTCACAGATAGAAATTAAAGGTTAAGGTCAGATTTAGATTGGGAGATTCCTGAACTTTCACTAGCAGACTCCAAGCTCCCTGAACTAACCTTCTCCTTCTCCTTCTTCTTTCTAGCATTGGGCATTTACCATCTTCCTACCTGTCCAGGCTTGCATCCCTAGACCATTTTTGCATTGTTTTTGTGGTATTCACACCAGGAGCCCCGTGAGGCAGGGACTGTCTCTATTGTTTTATTTTGCAAAATTCCAGATGCAATCATGTTACTCACACATTTATTAGTAAGAGAGTTATGCAAAGATGTTGCATGCCTGGTTTGTTTATTGTACGTTTAAACAAATATGCAGACACTTTAATTTCTTGCTGCCCTTATTTCTGCCCTCAGCCTAAATGCCCCCTGAGCTAGCAGACAGGATGAGAATGTTTGCTGTTGGCACCCTGGTTCCAGTCTCTCTCTTGGCTCTCCCACTTTTCTCCTGAATCTCAGTTATAAAACACCTCACTTGACCTTACTACTCCAAGGAGAAGTCACAGGCAGGAGGAGGCTATTAGGTGCCACATTAAACACACAAGCATCAAGGGCTCCTGAAGCTTCCAGAAGAAAGGGACCAAAGTGTCCAAAGAGACAGAACTCCCAGCCTCTTCCGTTTAGCCAAAGTGATTGAATGCTTTCTTGTTGATCCTTCTAGGGCTGATTGATGGTCATTCTAAGGTACCCTTGGTGAGAGGAGATTCAGTCAGGGGCCAAGGTGAAATCCTGCTTTCAGAGTCAAAATCACTTGGCTTCCAATCTTCAGCCTCAAAATAGATAAAACTGATTCTCAACCTTTGTGGCTACATTATCCCAGTCAATTGTGATGCTTCTATTAAGTCTCTGCTTTCTCTACTACACAGATAAAGTAGAGCCTTTCTCTCTGGTTTTATTAAAGATCAAATTCAGATCTATCAATGTATCCCTCAGCCTTCAGATAGCAGAACCCTGTGAAGAGCAGACTTTCTCACCTCATACAGCTGGCCAGTCCCTCAAAAATAATAGTGTTCATTATAAAAATTGAGTAAAAAAATTGGTTATCTTTTTTGACTTAACAATTAAAAAAATGGGTACAATGGTACTTGTCTCAGGAAAATTTTTATAATATTTTATAAAATAAATAAAAAATAAAAAAATACTATATACTTTAAGACATTTGTGTCGTGGTTGTTTATACTAGGAACACTTTGGAAGTAAATAAAATACTTTATGCCAATGAAAGACTTGCTATCTATTTAGATTTATTATTTAGTGTATTTTAATGAGTATCTGAGACAGCGGTCCGCAACCCTCCTAATGTTGTGACCTTTTAATACCGATGCTCATAGTGTAGTGATTTCCAACCATTAAAGGTTTTCATTGCTACTTCGTAACTGTAATTTGCTACTGTTGTGAACTGTAGTAGAAATATCTGATGTGCAGGATATGTGATGTGGGACTCCTGTGAAGTTTTTGGGGTGGGGTCCCTCACAATGGGTAGCAACCCACAGGTTGAGAACGCAGATTTAGAAAGCTGTTACATACACCTTATAAAAGTAACAATAGGGACTGTGTGACAATATATATAAAATTGATAACACGTAAGACAACACAACAAATCTAAAATTATATTTAGAGACATATATGGAATTCAGGGTAAGTTTTTATTTGAGTTTTTATCAATGCCTCTGTAGAATTGCTTATCAAATAAACAGTCACACAAATGCCTCTTTTAAGGAGAGACATTCTTTTCTCTTCGGTGTGATGGTGGCCTCTGGCTGGAGCTTCGAATAGCAAGTCACATTGCATTTTATTCTCTGCAGGACAATGAATAGCGGAACCTTCATCCCAAGGTCACTTTGGCTGCTAAGAAGTAGTTGAAGGGGGGCAGGTGGGAATATTGAGAGTAGAGATTTTCTGATAAGTTTTCTTTGCTGCTGAGTGAAGAAATAAAGAAAAATAAGAACAGGCTAGCACAGCTTAATTTTATGGCAGATCTGACCTTAACTACCAAGGTGTCCCTCTGCATGGGCAAGTTATTATTAGACTGGCAAGGTGACCAGAGGGAGGAGGAGATGTGAGGTGAAGTCACGCGAGAATGCGTAGAAGAACTGGGTCAAAAACTAGTTTATGAACAATATTGCATCCTTATGCTTTTGAAGGTAAAATGGACGGAAGAGAGAGTAGGTTTGTTTTGTTCTGTGTCTGGGCAATGAGGAAGAGATTAAGCAACAAGGTTTGGGTCAACACAAGGAGAATCATTAATAGTTACATTGTAATGTAGCTAAACCCACCTGGGAGGCCGTCTGGGAATGGCTGTGGCAGAGTATCTTGGTTACATGAGTTGATTTGGGAAGACCCATGTTAGTTGGGGGTTTAGCCATTCCTTGGGCAGGGGATCCTGGGCAGTGTAAGTATAGAGAGTGGGACTGAGCAAGTGACATTTATTCATTGCTGGCTCCTGACTATGGTCATAATGTGACCAGACACTGGGAGCTCCAGGTCCCTTGACTTCTCCAACACGACGAACTTCACCTTCATTTATGCACTGAAATCAATCCCTTTTCTCTGAAGCTGCTTTTGGCAGAGTGTGTTTCATCACAGCAACAGGGGGAGACAGCACAGATGTCCCCAAATAGAATGACACAGCTTCGGGTGAGGTCAGCTTGTCCCTCATGGAGACACGGCCAGCGGGAGCTGAAGGCTGCGGTGGATACAGCGCCGAAAGCTCTTTCTGCCTCCCACCCTTGGGATCCTGATGCTTGAGTTCTACGTGACAGTCTCAGGGATCCAATCTTACCTCTTTTCTTATCGCCACCCCGAGGCATTCAGGGAAATGCACCTTGCCACCATGTTTCAATCTTGCCATTTCCCCAGACGGGTAAATTAACAACCTGCTAACTATCTCAATGTACTCTGGGGATTAATGAGGATTAGTAAGGAGGTTTATCAAGAGATCAAGTTTCCCTAAGGACAAATATTCTAATGTGGCTGTAATTTAAGTGAATCACCTTAGGAGGAAGAGTAGCAGATGACAAAAACATGACTCACAAGAAATAATATTTACTTTATGAACCCACTGATTCGTGAAATAGTTATTGGAACCATACTAACATAGGAATTTCTCCCCCATATCCGTGGCATGCAGATGTATATTATAGGAAGCCACATAATATACAAAGTAATGTAAGTGAACTTATTTTTCTTATGAAGTCATCCTGATACATTTTAATAATTCCTAAATCTCTTGGACCTTTTATAGTCTCATCTTCAGTGAGGTGAATGTTTTGTGCCTTGTGTTAGGCTGTATCTCCAGGTAGATTCAGCGGTAACTATGCAGTAATTAGCAACGGACATTAACGATAGTTTTGCTCTCAGTGTGTAAACTGTGAGCGCAATGGTATTGCTGCTTCCTCAAATGTTTTGAGCTTGCGTGTGCTTCACAGGTAAGGGGGATGCGATGTGCAAACAACAGAGCAGGAGGAACCTTTCCCCTGTACTAAATGTCTTCACTTGTTACTCTGGAGCTGCTTTTCGTAGACGAGACCATACAAGGTGGATGAAGTCAGAGACTCTTCTTCCGTTCTACATGCGGGGCAGTCCCGCAGGGCTCTGGTTGGAGAAGAGTCTTTCAGAGCATTTGGTAAGAAAGCCAGAAGAGCATGGCAGAATTTGTGAGTGGGAACAGACGGCAGCGGGAGCCAGGGCAGCAGGCTCAGCAGTGGCTCCGCTAGCTGAGGTGGAAGAACTGATGGTGTTGGGGGCCACGCAGGGTCGGGTGGGGGAGCCCCAGATGCTTCCGGGGGCAAGGTGCATCACCTGCAGAGAGTCAATGAAACAAAACCATCCCAACTCCCTGAAAGTCAGTTTGCTTTTAATTTTCCCAGTGTCGGCAATTTTCAACAAGTGGTAAAAGGGTTCTGGAGAAAATCTCCTGTCTTGCCAGTACAGAAACATCCTCAAACTTTCATCTTCCTCAGCGTTATTTGCTTTTAATTAAAGGAAGCGTTAAGAAGATCATTATTTTATTGTAATCGTTGAAAAATAATTGTTTAGAGGTATACATTTTACAAATCCTTTTCAAGTGTCAAATGGCTTAAACCCCACCACTGGCCTTTAGAATCGGGCAATCTTGGGTGAAGTCCTTTGAATCACAAAGTGAAGCGATGAAATCATTCAAAGCCCTTGTTTTCCCACAAATGAAGAAAGTACCTCCTTTGTTGACTTGTTATAGGAGTAGAGGAGATAACACACACAAGGGCCTTATCTTAGCTAAGGTTTCTATCACTGTAACAAAATATCATAAGAAAAAGCAACTTGAGGGAGGAAACGATTATCTATCTATCTATCTATCTATCTATCTGCCTTCAATCAGTCTGTCACTGACAGAAGTCGGGCAGGAACTCAAGGCAGGACCCTGGAGACATGAGCTAAAGCAGAGGCCTTGGAGGAGCTTTTCTTACCTGCTTGCTCCTCATGGTTTGCTGACATAACTTATCCAACCCAGGGACCGTCTGCCCAGGAGTGGCACCACCCCCTATCAATTACCAATGAAGAACAATTACAATGGACTGGCCTATAGGTCAGTCTTATGGAGGGGTTTTCTCAATCAAGACTCCCTCTTCCAAGATGAGTCTCACTATCAAGCTGACAAAACCTTATCAGGACAGTATTTGTGCTCTGAACGTGAGCTTTTCTGTGCATATTCTGAGCTATGTTCTGTATAGGACACAGTCACGCTTAAAGAGACACCTGTTAGTACTGACAGTGCTTTGTTTTTTTTTTTTGTTTTTTTTTTTTTTGTTTTTTCGAGACAGGGTTTCTCTGCGGCTTTAGAGCCTGTCCTGGAGCTAGCTCTTGTAGACCAGGCTGGTCTCGAACTCACAGAGATCCGCCTGCCTCTGCCTCCCGAGTGCTGGGATTAAAGGCGTGCGCCACCACCGCCCGGCTGACAGTGGTGCTTTGGACAGATGTGGATCACTACGAGACAAAAGAGATGAAACCCAAGGCAGACATAATAAAATTCCTCAGAAAATAGTACACCATTCTTGTACAAAATGCAACAGTTCTGCCTCATTGATTCAAAGGTTGTGGAGGGCTGAAGACACATTAAGGCCTGTGTGTATCAGGGAATACGACAGACACACTCTTTGGAGCTCAGATTCACATCGTATTGTAGCAGAATTGAGAGTCTTTTAGGGACCACTCCCTAAACTGGGTATATCCAAGCTCCATTTGTGGTCAATTTGGGCGAGCTAGAGTAAGTATAATCCCTAATCAGCAGTGTGGTCTGTTTGAAAAAAAGCTTACACTGTAGAGCAGCTGGTTCAAATCTCAGTTTCTCAGTGACCTTGGGCAGGTCATTTCATATCCTATGATTCAGGCTCTGTATCTCTAAAGGGTGTTAATAAGCCTTGACTCACGGGAGTCTTGTGAGAATCAGGTGTGAAATCAAAGATAAGCAATATACTATTGTCCCTGGCACACAAGTGTATATTCAAAGGATGTGAGTTTCCATTTCTGATGTGCCTGTCCCGGTCGTGCCTAGATAAAGCCTGACTCTGTTGGGTGCACCATCCTATACACACCCATGTATACAGACAAGTATGTAGGAACACATATGTTTGGGGAAATCACATCCAGAAGAAGAGCAGTTCATGTTTAAGGCAAATCGCTTAGGGTTGCCAGTGGCCATCCACTCTAGAACTTGGAAGCCTGCCCACTGATGGAGGGCGATCTACTCCATATTCAACAGAGCGACCATCTATTTCTCTTAAGCTACACACCGCCTGCTTGCCGTTTAAATTGCCGTTTATTGATGGCTAAATAAATACCTCTTTGACAGAGAGCATATGTGGGCTCCTCGAGCCAAGTCTACTATATGTTTTGAACATGGTTGGCCCTTGTTATATTCCCTACCTCCTGTAGAGGAGAGAGACGAGGAAGGAGGGGGCATGGGAGAAGGGAGAGAGAGAACGAAGAGTTATAACTTAGTCCTTAGCATTTCTTTTCTTGCTTCCTGCTTCTTTTCTTCTATGGTGTATGTGTACCCGTCATGTGTAGATGAACTCCATGCCCTGTTAGCATGAATAGGAGTGGTTATGTCAGTCGGGCCTGATAGGTGTGTGCTTTCTACCTCGCTCATCAGAGAGAATAACAATATGCTGGCGTCATCACTTTGCAGCCGTCTGAGGATGCCTTCGCAAACAAACCAATGCTGTCATCTAATGGCTGCCAGAAAGAATGGCCTGAGACCAACTGTCCCAGAATAAATGCTCTACTTTGGTAGAAGCCTGCCAGCACTCACCCTGTGTGCGGTTAAGAGTCCAATGTAGCTATCTCCTTATTCATTTAGCTTCACTCAATCTTCCAGCTAGCTTATCTTGGAAGAGTCACAGGGAATTGACGTTTCTTAATACCTGAATTTTCTATGAATTTTTTTTATAGCCATGGTTGGCATCTGAAAGAAGCAACTTCAATTTTTTTTTTCCTAGCTAACACGAGCACATGTGCATGTGAACAGAACTTTGGGATCTTGTTTTTCCATTGTGCACTAGACAGAAACATTAATGTAGAAAACCTGAACCTGGAGGAGGAGCTGGTGTCTCCTCCACTTCCTTCAGGTTTGCGGTGGGATGCTTCTCATCAGCAGCTGGCAGCCCTCTGGAGCAGATTCTCATAGTCCTCCTCACCCACCTTCCTGCTCGTCCTGGCAGCAAAAATTTGGCTTGAGTTTTAAGTAGACACAAGGCTGCCCAGGTAGAGATTGTGTTCCCCAGAATTCCTTGCAACTAGGTGTGGCAATGCCACTCCCTTTTGGTCATGGGGTTGCAAACAGATTCAGTGTGTTCAACTTTCAGATCATACTTTTATGAGGAAGTGGTTGGCCTTTCCCTCTGTGCCTCTTTCCCTTGGCTCTAGCGTGGTGGTGACCAGAGCAGCTGCCTGAGACTTAGAAGATGCAGTGTGTTAAGGATGCAGAGGGCACACTGCCAACTCATCCTGAGATGCCCTATGAACAGAGCTGCCTGCTGCCTTCAACTATCTATGAACATTCAAGCTGTATCAGAGAGAGAAAGGCATTTTAGGTCCATCCAGGCTGCCGAATGATGTTTCCTGAAACATCTGACTGATGTCATTGGATTGGAGCTCTCGTCCCCTAGCATCGACTCTGTCCCAAATGCTTGTCTTTTCTTGGTTGCTACCATTGAATATTTACTAGAGATGTTGGTGGAAGAGAGAGAGTTCATGAGGCCAAGAATAAAGGTCTCCCTTTGAAATAAATGTCCCCAGAGTCTTCAGATGTCCTTCGGGGTTGAGAAAGACCATCAGAGAATGGTACACCTGGCCTGCCTTGGTTTGCCCCTTGGAGAATTATTCCACAGATCTGAGGCTTGGTCTCATGCCATCAGCCCACACTGAAGAATGCCAGCAAACAGCCCCAGGATCCCCACTGTTGCACATCCTGGAGGATGGGACAGAGGATGTGGTTTGCTCCTCTTTGTGAGGACCCAGGGGAGAAGTTTCTTTCAGACCTTATACTAGGAATAGCCGTGCTTCTCCTGAGCAACTGGCTTGTTTTGTTTTTTTGTGGACACTGTAAGTTGTGTAACTGTCTGTGTCTTTCAAAGCCACCTCGAATCCTGTGGGAACCAGTGTATAAAATAAAGCAATCTGGGGTCAAGGCCAAGCTCCCTATTTAACTCATTATATTGCTTCTGGAAAAGTCGCTTTGCTGGCCTTCCTTCACTTTCCTTGCACATTATAGATAATAAATTCTTCCTGTGCATGCATACAAATTAGTATTTAAACACCTTCAGGGTTATACCCAAACAAGCCATTAAAGAGATTGACAGTAATATTTAATTTCTGTAAACTTCTGTTATTTTTTGACTCCCCCTCTTTTACCATCTTTACGATGTATTTTAGAGGAAATGAAGTGGGGACAGAAAGGCTATCCAAGTTGTCCAAGGCAGCTGGCCCTTCAGTGTCTTTGGGGGGCTTCAGCCCATGTGCTTGTCCTCCAGCTCTTGGCACCACAGCGCCTTTAACTTATTGTGAGAACAGCGTTATGAAACTTTATGGTGGCATTTGAATGCCCCAGCTTTATAAAGAATGGAAGAAACCTGGGAGGGGCTGGGCCATAAAGCATCGTGTGTGTGTGTGTGTGTGTGTGTGTGTGTGTGTGTGTGTGTGTAACATGCAGGGATCTGACATCTCACTTTGAAGAATGGAAGCTGATATTAACTCCAACATTCCTCTTACAGCTGTCAAAAGGTAGGGTTTAATGTAGAAGCAAAAGAACACTCTGAGTTGCCCGTGTGATTAGATAGACAATCCCCCTAGACAAGAGGCCGGGCCTAACTGGTGAACACATTAGAGTGAGTACATCCAGATATGGCACTCCAAGATGGCGGCTCCTTGTGGATTTGGAGTTGAAGAAGGCCTTCCTAGGGCTTCAAACCAATGTCATTGACGCTCAATTGGAAGTGAAGCTTTTAGATTTACAGAACAGCTACACTGAATAGAAAAGCATTTGCGTGTTACAGAGATTATGACTTGGCTAGATGAGATTAACATGTATGATGGTGTAGGAAGAATGGGTATTCTTCAGTCTAAGGAAGTCATTCCTAATCAGTGGTTAGAGAAACAGAAACTAGTGAACAACATTACAGGCCTAGACCAGAGAGAGTCCAACTTGGAAAGAAGCATTTGGGAAGCTGAGCACAACATCCCACCCTGGAGAGGCTGATGGTGCAGAGGGTATGGCAGGAGTGGCTGGAGGAAGCTCCCTTTCTTCCTCCCTCCTCTCACTGAGGCAGAGCAGAGCTGTCTCCATAGGTAACTGTGTCCCCCAGTCCAGATGGATGCTGTATTTGGATGGCGTTGCAACCCCACATTCTCTACCTTGACCTGCGTTTCTTTCACGTTCCACCCTTGTACATTTTCTCTTCTCTCTACGTGCCACCCCTGCCCGGAATACTCTCCTCTCCTAGGCTAAGCTACAGCTCACAGGGAAGAGAAGACAGCAGTGAGGGCAGATGGGGAAGTTCTTCCCAAGTCAGCTTCCAGGCAAGTAGGTTAGACAAAAGAAAAGGTCATGTTGCCTCTGGGGGAAAAATAATAAGCACATTGCACATGCCTATGGCTGCTTTGATTCATCTGTTAAGGAATCAGGATGTCTTGTCCTTTGTGTTCTGTGGAAGCTCCAGTCTGTGCCATCAGAATAAAGATCTCTGAGTCTACTTGAAAGGCTCATAATATCCAGACTTGTGCAGGAGGCGCCGTGAGGCTCAGCCATCCTTTCTGTTGGCGTTGCAAATGTTCTCTGCCCTTTCACCTATCCATTCATACAACAAGTATTTATTGAGGGCCAGTTGTTTTCTCGGTCCTATCCTTGGTGATTAGGATCTAGATAGGGATGAATAGACAAAGTCTGTCTTTGTAGTTCATATATTTTCGTGGACAATAGCAGACAATGAATAAACAAAATAAAAAGTGTGGAGAGTGACAAGTGTCTAAAAGGATGCCTAAAACAGCATGATAATGACGAAGAAAGATGTGGCATACTTTAGACTTGACAGTCTGGGAAAGTATTCTCAAAGGGTATCATTTGATTTGAGACCTTGGATACAAGGAGACCCAGCACTGAAGAGAAGAATGAGGGTCTGAGCAATCCAGATAGAAGGCACAGCACTGGGGATTGAGGGAACCAGTTCAGTGGTTCTTGACCTTCTAATTGCTGTGAACCTTTAATACAGTGCCTCATGTTGTGGTGACCCTCAACCCCCAAAATATTTCATTGCTACTTCATAACTGTAGTTTTGCTACTGTTGAGAATTGTAATGTAAATATTTGATATACAACCCCCAAAGGGGTCATGACCCACAGGTTGAGAACCGCTGATCTAGTGGCAGAACCCCTGCCCCATATGGGGGTGTCTGGAGAATAAAAGCAAATGTCTTACTTGGCTTCTGAGTCTAAGCCATTTTCTGGGAAGGATGACTTATGTGTTTTGGCAGTAGGGAGGGTTGATATAGAGCCCCGCTTATCAAGTGTGAGTGTGTCACCGGGATGGCTTGCTGAAATCCAGATTGCTGGGCCCCACACCCAGAGTTTGACTCAGTTGTAGGGCCTGGATATTTACATTTCCAGTAAGTTCTCATACGATGCTGATTCTGGCTCCTTGGGGGCCTTGGTTTCAGAACCATCGGAGACAGGACAGTCTTTTCTTTTAGTGTCCAATTAGCTTGCGGCTGTCAATAAGCAAGACTATTGCTTACTAAGTTATCACTACATGACAGCCACTTCACAGACTCCCTCATGGAATCCAAGTGTTGGCCCCACATGTAGACTTTAGGAATAACTCTTTGTATAGTAGTGAGGGTAAGCTCAGAGAGCTTAAACGGTGTGCTGAAGGAATCTGCATCCTTAGCTGGAATAGCCAGTTTCTTTTTGGGGGAGCCATGTCAATACGTGTAACAGGCAGCAGAAAAAGAAGCATAACACTAAGGAGGATGCTTGGAACATATAAAATTGATTAGAAAAGTAAGAGTAAATGCAGCAAATAGCAGAAGAGATTAAGGACCTAGAGCAGAGAGTCCAGCCTGGGGAGAGAGGCATTGGGGGAACTGAGAACAATGCCCCATCCAGTAGAGGTTGAGTGTTAACGGACGTGATGGCACCCACTATGAATATGGGTATTGTCTGGAAGGGACATGTGGGGGATGAGGCTCTGGACACTTCTTTGTGCCCTACTAGGATGCTTCCAAGGAAATTGCGACAGTTTTAAAGGGATGTTGAGCTCAACACATCTCTGTATATTTTCTATATCTCAGTCTTTCGGTCTGGTTGCCATGTTCCTCCCCCAAATGCGTCTGGAGCTTATACCTCACAACTGCACAGTTGATATGGTTGAAACCATTTTGGCTGAAGTGATTTGGTGATGTAGCCTTGACCAACACAATGAGGGTGTTGAAAAGATGTTCGAGTGAAGAATGCTGATTTGGTAATTACCAGTTTCTCAAATAAATGTAATCTTGATGCATTATAGTGGCTGTTTGGTACCTCCTATGTTTCTCTTTTTGTGATGTGCAGAAGCTGAAGCAACCTATAAATCCAGTTATAGAGATTCATTGAGAAATATAGACAACCAGTAATAGAGGATTAGCTGGAATCATCTAAGTGGCAAAATTGGGGATTAGTTGAAATGAATTAAATGTCTTCTAGATGGTCTATAAAAACAGCATTGGCCAAGTAAAAAGGCAAGCTTAATTGAATGAGAAAGAAACATAAAAACTTTAAGATGAGAAATCAAATTTTCAAACTTGTAAAATGAGCAGATTCCAGATCCTTTTCTTTTTCGCAAGTTCTCTGTTTTCATTCATATTTACTACATGAAGATGGAAAACTTAAATAAGTTAGAATGTGCATTGCTTTATTCCTGTGGGCTCAGAGGCAACTCTGCCAGAAATGGGTTTACTTGTTTCTATTCTGAATTTAGAGATACTTATTCTTATATAGCAAAAGATATTTTTCTATAAAATGAACTTGTCATTTTTTTGTATGAAAGAAAAAGCATTTATAATTTATATAGTTTTCTTTTGTGTGCATACATGCATAGTTTCGCTCTCTCTCTGTGTGTGTGTGTGTGTGTATGAGTGCGCATGTATGTATTTGTGCATGTGGAGGTCAAAGGTTGACATGACATTGAATGTTTTTCCTTAATTACTCATTTTTTTTTGAGGTAGGGTCTCTCACTGATCCTGGAGTGCATCCCTTGGCTAGGCTGGCTGGTCAATGAATTCTGGGGATCTGCTGTTTCTCCTAGATGCTTTCCCACTGCTGGGATTGCAGATGCTAGGGTTGTGTGCCTGGTTTTTCCAGAAGCTGACGTCTGGATTGAGACCCTCATGCTTACCCAGCAGGAACTTTACCCGGCTGAGTCATCTCCAAGGCCCCTCAGACAATTTTTTGAAAGTCTCCCATAACACTGGTCAAAATAGCTGGGGGTGAACCGAAGGTGATGTAACATTTAACCAAATTAGAGGGTGGCCAACTTAGAGTTTGCACAAGACTGCAGGACTTTAAAAGTAGGAATCACAGAGTCCAGGGAACCCACTGGCCCCAACATTGAATCTCTTTACCCTAAACTGGGGAGCAAGAGGGCAAGGCTGACCAATGGAGGGAAGGTCTGTGGGTCTAGACAGGGACTGGGTTAAGACTATGTGCTGTGTCTTTCAAATTTGTGGTGTCAGTGCAGCAGCAAGGAACAAGGTGATAGAGCTCTAGACTAGTCTCCATGGTGAGCTTCCTGGGAAGACAAGGAAATGCTCAGCCCTGGATCCATGACCAGGCTACCTTTCCCTCCATCACTTGTTCTGAGTCTTTCTAACCCCTTGAGGGTTCAGACACTTCCCAAGCTCCCCTATGAACCGACAGCTCACATTTAACCAGAAGTAGCTGAGGACTATTTGCAGGATATGAAATGGGTCTGTTGGTCTCAAAAGAAGTGAAACCCGGGGCAAAGGCAAATGAGGGTCCAAGGTCTGCAGGGTCAGCCATTTGCTGACACAAGTTAGAGATTTCATATTGACCAAATGGACAGAATAAATACAGTGTTCCAAAAGGTCCTCAATGGCAGCAAAATGAGGACGATGAAAATATTTACCCAGTGTGATGGTTTATATTGATTATCAACCTGACAGGATCTAGAATCACCTGGGAGACAGGTCTGGGCATGTCTGTGAGAGAGTTTCTACATTAATTTAATGGGGATGTGTCAAACACATCTTCAATGTGTTGCATGCCTTCTATGGTCTAGGGTCCTAGATGAGATAAAAAGGAGAAAGTGAGCCAAGCACGAGCTCACTGTTCTCTTCTTGACTACAGATGCAGTGTGACCAACTTGAGCACAGATGCGGTGTGACCAACTTGAGTACAGATGCAGTGTGACCAAGTTGAACACAGATGCAGTGCGACCAACTTGGGACAGATGCAGTGTGACCAACTTGAGCACAGATGCAGTGAAACCAACTTGAGCACAGATGCAGTGCGACCAACTTGAACACAGATGCAGTGTGACCAGCTTGACAGAGATGCAGTGTGACCAGCATCCTCACACGCTGGCCCGCATGCCTTCCCTGTCACGCTGGACTATACTCCTTATAAGTGTGAGTCAAGCACACCCTTCATTCCTTAAGTTATTGTGATCAGGTATTTGGTTGGAACAGCGAGGAAAGGACTTCTACTTCTATAATACCAAATAAAAACAAACAAAAGGAAACAAAATCAAAAAACCAGAAATTCCCAAGACACTCCCAACTCAGCCTTAGTGGTAGTTAATCCTAGCCAAGGGGTGAAGCTTGAACAAAGAATAGACAACCCAGCATGGACACTGGAAGCTGGACTTGATGCGTGTGACTTAGGTTGGAGAAATGTCGTTACACAGGCCTTCAGCTGGAAGAGAAAAGGCCGAAGATGAATTTACTTCATCCTACTATTAATTGCTTGCTGTATTTGAAGAGTATGTTGTCATCAAGTTAAAAAATCCTTAATATTTCCCCAATACCAAATGTATTCTAAAATATCATCTACCTGTATAGTCATCTATCTACTTACTTATCTATCTACCTTGTTTTATGTTATGATTTGATTTGAAAAGTGAGTACTTTTAATTGGGCATATTAAACAGACTGTACATATCTCCCTGACTAAAATAATGCAGAAAACAAACACTCAAGACAAAATAGATGATATACTAATGAATATTAGACGATTAACGAGGCTTAAACCATGAGAGGAAAACGAACCAATCCCCGTGAATGTTTCAGTTTATACCCAGGGCATCTTCTAGGAGGGAGACAGTAATGTGTATGAGAGCCTGGAGAATGCCATGGTTCATTACTGAATTGTTATGATTCTTAAAGGATCCAAATTGCACACAGAGGCAGAAGTTTGTGTGGGGTTTCCACTGTTTCTGCTGACAGGTAAGCAAAACACCAGTGTGGGCAGGGAGGAGGGACAACAGGGAAACCGAGGCAGGCCTCAGCAGGGGGGAGGATCAAAGCTGGGGCAAGCCAAGGGATTTGTCAATGTTGCAGTAAAGTGGAATTGTCTCCAGTCCCAGAGCCTTAGGTGATATGGCCAGTGGATGTTTTGCTGCTTGTTTTGTGGTATCTGTGCTCCAGGACACAATGAACTCAGTACATTTCGTCTTTCAGGATGGGGTCCTTTTTCTCACGTTCCTCTTTGTTCTGAGTCCTTCAGGAATAAAAGCCTCCTTCATGGACTTGCAAGGAGGGAGTCTGAACAGAGTGTGACCCACTAGCTTTACGGCATTTGCTGTCCTAAGACACTCTTTCCAGAAGAGGAGTCTAAGGAGGACTCATGGCCATTCCAGCTGAGTAGAGCTATGGACACTCTCCATCCGTTCAGCCCTGAGAATTAAGGAGTTGTGAGACCAAAGGAAAAATGTGAAAAAGAAGCAAAACATTAAACAAAATCCACGGGTATAGTTGCCTGTGTACATATGCATAATCTTTCCTAAAATGAGGCCGAAATTCAGGAAACTTTTACATCAGAGATTTCCCTAAGCTTTATATTCATTTTGTATAATTTAAAATATCACAGCATACATTCTGAATGTGTGATAGGCCATGTACCTGTAATGAAGTGATCTTTCATCCCCCCCTCCGCTCGTGCCATAATGCGTATGCGGAAGTGAGAGGACGGCTTAAGGAGCCAGTCCATCCCTTTCATCATATATGTCTCGGGGACCAGGCATGGCACCAAGCGACTTTACCTACTGAATCATCTCACTCACTCTTTTTTATTTGTTTTCAAAGTAAATAACACGAGTTACTCAGGAAGTGCTTTAAGTAATGTGAACTTAATCCCTCCCATCTGCAGTCTATAGAGATGGCAAAGACAGGTTGATCTACTGGGAGCTTTCATGGTCTGGGACCGTGGGGCTGGGTTTGGTGGTGGAATGGCAGATAAGGACAGGATTGAAGGAGATCACTAGCAAGGTGTGCACACACACACATGCAGAGTGTGGCCATTGATACCAGAATTGTTCCCCCGAGGCTCCATAAATTAGGCAGAAGAGGCAAAGATGGCCTTCTACAGATTTGGGGGGTAAATAAAACAATAATATAATACCACAAATCACAAATGAAATCTTCAGGCACATGAAGGGTGCTACCCCTGAAAACTCGTTTCTCCTTGGATTCAGATGCAAAAGGAAGCTCCGAAGCTCCAAGATCTAGAACACGCATGGTTTGAGATGATCCTATCACCAGCAAGATTTTGTAAAAAAAAACCCCAGAATTATCTTGCTGCCTTCGGTGAGAGGGTAGTGGCCATGCCTGAATAAAAAGTCATGTTCCTGAGGTTGGTACGTCAGGCCAACGCCCTGAATTCCCATCAAGTTTGGTCCTGTGATGTGAGTTCACTTTCTAGCCCGCATTGAGTCACCATCGTGATGAATCTCTCTTCAACAATGGTGGCATTTTTGGGTCCTAGAATCAGAAGCAAGTGTGAACTGGTATTTGGGAGATCTAAGAAGAAGAAATGATTGAGAAACGTAGAGAGAGATGGGGGAGGAGGGGGCTTAGGGTAGAGTCTTGCCAAGTGGTCTTGAAGACAGTGTTGTGGCGAGATGCTCCGAGGTCACTGAGCAGCCATAGGATGGGAGTCTTGAGTTGGGTTAATGAGAAGATCTTATTAGGGAAAATACTATGAGAAGCTATAAAAGTCATAACATAGCCTTTCAGAAAGCACCAGTCTTGTGACTTGCTAATCTAGCTACTAATTATTCAGAGAACGGTTGTCTGTTTGTCCTGACAGACGTGGTAAAGAGGTAGAAGTGTGAGTCATTGGGGGTATGGTTGTTACACCAGAAAAACCAGAATGGGTCTTAAGAACAGGATCTTTTAGGATTAACGTAGACCCTACTGACATAGCTTGAACACTCATAGGCTTCTTTCCCCACATGCGTGACGTATGGAAATGTGAGGGGTATATTGCAGGCGTCCACACAGGGAAGCGAACCATGAAGGGATGAGAATGGAAACATGCTTCAGATTGACTTCATCCACCTGGATCAAGTCTTCCAAAGATATCAGGTGGTTTATTCCCAATAAATTTAAACACAGTAAACATTTTTGGTAAATGCCCACAAATGCTTTTTTTTAATATTTATTTATTATCATGTATACAATATTCTGCCTGTGTGTGTGCCTGAAGGCCAGAAGAGGGCACCAGACCCCATTACAGATGGTTGTGAGCCACCATGTGGTTGCTGGGAATTGAACTCAGGACCTTTGGAAGAGCAGGCAATGCTCTTAACCTCTGAGCCATCTCTCCAGCCCGCCCACAATGCTTTTTTAAAAATATTTATTTATTCACAGTAAACATTTTTGAAAAAACTTTCCTGGTGTACTATACTCCCTGGTGCACAAGGGTGTGTAATTACAGCAGAACTCAACTCAAGGTATAAGTCATTTCGTTTCTTCCAAGAAGATGGACTCTAGAGATAGGCTACCTGTATTAGCTTAAGACCCCAAGGAAGGCTCTGGCCTGGTCTGGGTCATAGGGATACTGTAGAGGTCATTTGGACTTTTAGCCACCTCTGTTCCGGTTATGGGAGCTTGTGGAGTCTTTGACTATACAGATAATTTAAGGGTCATTCAGACTGTTAGGTACTCAGGTCCGGTTGTGGGAGCTTGGAGAGTTTCTGGCTGTAAGGGTCATCTTGATTACTAATCACCTGTTGTGGGATACTTGTACACTGTGAAGATGTATTGTTTTTATTTTTATTGGTGTAATAAAGAGATGAATGGCCAATAGCTAGGCAGGGGAAAACAGGCAGGATTTCCTTGGAGAGAGAGAAAGAGCCCGAGGAGGAATCTAGGCACACAGGATTTGCCAGTGAGATGCAGGGAGAGCAGGACATGCAGTACAGAGATGAGGTAACAAGTCATGTGGCTGTATGTAAATTAAAAAATGCGGCTTAATGAAGTTATAAGAGCTAGCTTAAGACAAGTCTAAGCTATGACCAAGCTTTCATAATTAAGAAGAAGTCACTGCATGGTTATTTGTGAGCTGGCAGTCGTGATGAGAGAATTTGTTTGATAAAGGAAAATCCGAAATCTCTGTCTCATGTAAAAAGGGCTACCTGGTATGGGAAGAAGGAAGAACAAAATTAATATCCTATTGCTATTAATCTCATAATCATTTGGTTTTATTTTGCCTCTTTAAAACTTTTCTTAAGATATAAATATTATCTCAAAATTTATAAGATTAATATATATACTTAAACTTTCTGTTGTGATATTAATGGTCATATAGAGTACTAACTAATATCTAGCATCTTATACATGATTTTGGGCTTGAATATGAATCAGGTAACTAGGAATTAAGTTTGTGCACTCCAGATGTATTTAATAGATTGGGATCCTTTAACCTCTCTGAGATCTGCTGCATATGACATTTAAAATATTTAAGTTTTCTGCAGTGAACTGTGACCTGTAACTGGATACTATTTGTTCATTTTCTGATTGCTCAGACCAAATAATCATACAAAAACTATATTAATTACAACATTGTTTGGCCAATAGCTTATTCTTATTTCTAGCTAACTCTTACATCTTAAATTAACCCATTTCTATTAATCTGTGAATCACCACAAGGCTGTGGCCTACAAGTAAGGTTCTGGCTGGTGACTAGTGTCTTTCTCCTTTGGCAGCTACATGGCGTCTCCTTGAATCTGCCTACTCTCTCTATATATCTCTGTTCAGATTTCCCAACTGGCTTTACTCTGCTAAGCCATTGGCTAAAACAGCTTTATTCATTATTCAATTAAAAAAACACATATACAGAAGGACATCCCACATAATCTCCCCTTTTCTGTCTAATTAAAAAGGAAAGTTTTAACTTTAACATAATAAAATTACAAATAACAAAATAGGTACCAAACAAGAATTACAGTTACAATATTTCTTTGTCAGCCTAAAGTTTCATATCTAACTTATCTTTTATCTTTTATCTTAACTAAGAAAAACTATAACTATCTGTCTTCAGCTCATCAAAGACCCCAGAAGGATATAATATTACCTAAGTAAATAGAAAGTTCATTGTAAGCTATTTCCAAAACTCTAGAATTGAAAGAGACATCTCACTGCCTGGACAGTTACCCAAAGTTCTTCTGCATCACTGGGACATCCATCTTTAGCCTACAGGCCCATAGTATTCAGCTGTCTTTTCCATAAAGCTGGAAATTTGAAGATCTGTTCTGCCTTGTACTGACAAAGTTCATCAGTTACTTTCTTCTGTGTCCTGGAAGTCTCCTTCATGAAGCAGGAACCCTAAAGGACCATCCTGTCTTTTGCAAAGCTTAGCAATCACTTTTCTGTGGGTCCTGCATGTCCATTTCATACATCATACCATCAAGCAGTCCAAGCAAGGGTACTTTCTTGCCCAAATGACTAGCCTTATCACATTTAAGGCAAATTCCATAATGGGTTTCTTCAATGCCCATCAACCTTTCTAAAATAATTAATTGGTGCTGCTAGGAACAGACATGTCTCACTGTTGAGCATGCAGCACATAAATCCTTTTTATCTGAGTAAAAGCTAAATTTGCCATGTAGCTCACTATGCAGCCTGGAATTCGCCATGCTCTCCTGTCTGTGCATGCTTAGCAGACCTGATCCGGCAGGTTGCCCAGGCAGAGAGTGCTGAGCATCTGGTATGCTCTTAACTACTTTCCTCTTAACCCTGAGTGGATGTACAAGGACCCAGACCCAAAGTGGGTGGCAGGCCATGCGTGTTAGCCCCAGTCATTGAGATGCCATTTGTAACCTGAGACTACTCATTTGTTTCTGGACTGCTCAGACCTGAATAACCACACAGAAACTATATTAATTACAACACTGTTTGGCTAATAGCTTATTCATATTTCTAGTTAACTCTCACATCTTAAATTAATCCATTTCTATTAATCTGTGAACCACCACAAGGTTGTGGCCTACCAGTAAGGTTCTGGCTGGTGTCTGGTGTCTTTCTCCTTTGGCAGCTACGTGGCATCTCCTTGACTCCACCTACTCTCTCTCTATATCTCTGTTCAGATTTCCCACCTGCCTTAACTCTGCTAAGCTACTGGACAAAACAGCTTCATTAATTATCAAATAAAAGCAACACATATACTGAAGGACATCCCACTTCAATGACCATTCCCAATAATGACCTTTGAAGTCTCCAAAAGGGTGGTGGGGTCCTATAGGTGGATGCTGCTCATTTGTTTCCTGGCTGCCCAGACCCAAAATAAACATAAAGAAACTATATTAATTGCAACACTGTTTGACCAATATCTTAAGCATATTTCTAGCTATTCCTTAAATCTTAAATTAACCCATTTATATTATTTTATATTTTACCATAAGGTTCGTGGTTTACCTGGCAGGTTCTGGCTGGTGACTTGCATCTTTCTCTGGTGGTTACATGGCATCTCCCTGACTCCACCTTCTTTCCTCTTCTATTTACTTGGAATTCCCACTTTGTCATGTTTTGCTAAGCCTCTTGCCGAAAGAGCAATAAAAGCAAAAGCAACATATATACGGAAGGACTTCCCACACCAGGGTCCCACAATGATGATTCTACCTGGATTGTGGCAATGCCATTAAGCTGAAAAACACCACCCAGAGACTGGTTTTGAACTACTAACTCCTCAGGACAGTATCAGGTGGTTAGCTAAGATGGTTCAGACTCATACACTACTTCAGCCAGGACTTCAGATAAGCTCTGAACTTTCCCATCACACTGAGACTGGACAATAGCCCTCTTACCCAGGACTTGACCATTATCTCAGTTTTCTCAGAGTCCTCTAAAGATGTTGTCACCCCCAGAGAACAGGAAGTAATTTTAAGAACATGTTGTCCACATTCCCAAGAGGTAGAGTGGATGGCTTTCATTTGGTGAATTATGGATATTTATCCTTGTTTAGGAGGTGAGTTGCAAGTTGTTACTGGTCATAGTCAGGTAGGAAACTACACAAAGGAGATTAGATCCAGGTATCTCATTCTGAAAATAAAAAGGGGGATATAGAAATAATACGATAAAAGGGGAGATTATTAAGTCCACTTTTAAAC
This sequence comes from Arvicola amphibius, assembly GCF_903992535.2. Taxonomy (NCBI): domain Eukaryota; kingdom Metazoa; phylum Chordata; class Mammalia; order Rodentia; family Cricetidae; genus Arvicola; species Arvicola amphibius. The sequence continues at coordinate 107,048,616 of NC_052057.2, read as the reverse complement.
TAAAAAACAGCTTTTAATCTCAAATTTTACACTGAAATGGATTTTTGTATATCGATACAAATTTAATGTTATTTTTGTTTTAACATACTATATACATACACACACACACACACACACATATATGTTTTTACTCTTATTTAATGTATTGTACCTATGCGGTTCATTTTAAAGTGTAATGTAGAGTTCTAGTCCTTGAATGCTATTATCATAAACTGTTAAGATAATTAAGAAATGCAGGTTAGTAGTTAGTCCTCTATAACAACCAAATTTGTGGCCGTGTTAGATATGTTTTCAAGGTCAAACAGAGATATATTTTAAATAGAGATATGCTCCTCAAACCCTTCAGAGACATACAGAACATGGCATTTAAGATGTTTTAAAAACATTAGGCTTTTCATGACAGTGATACATGTCTGCTCCTGGCAGTACAAATTTACTTCAAAAAAGGATGATGGGCATTGAAGAAGCTCCATATGGATTTTCTTTCAATGTGGTAAAACTAGTGATTTGGGCAAACAACTGCTCCTGCCTCGACTGCTGGCAGTATGCTGTACAAATTGGATGGGCAGGATACAAAAGAAGGTGACTGCTGAACTTTGCCAAGACAAGGTAGGACAGTCCTTCAAAATTCCTGCCTTGTAAAAAGCCTATCAGATATTCTAGTCCTATAGGCCTAAAATGGATGCCGCAATGAGACAAAGGAGCCTTGAGGTGACTATTCAGGCAGCCAGATATTTCTACTGTTTCTTAGTTTTTGGAAGTTGCTTGTGCTGCTCTTTCTATTTAATCAGGTAATATTATACCATTTTCGAGTCCCTAAAAGGGTTGAAGATTAGATAGTTATAGTTACAGTTTTCCATAGCTATGACAGAAAGTAAATCAGGTACAAAACTCCTGACTTGCCAAGATAGGATAGGTAATAAAATGTTTTCTCTGAATTTGCCAAATGCAGATAGACTGGACATTGTAAATGTAATTCTTAACTGATAATTGTTCTTACTGTATATGGTATCACTGTGTTAGAGTTAAAACCTTCACTTTATATTTAGACAAAAGGGAGAAATGTTGTGGGATATTTGTACACTGTAAAGATGTATTGCTGTGATTGTTGCAATAAAAAGCTGTACAGCCAATAACTGGGCAGGAGAGAGGCTGGACTTCTGGACAGAGAGAGAGAGAAAAAAAAACTCTGGGAAGAAGAAAGGTGGAGTTGCCAGCAGGATGGACAGTATGGAGATTAACATAAATGGGTTAATTTAAATTATAAGAACTGGTTGAGAACAAGCCTAAGTTAAGGCCTAACTTTCATATAATAAGTCTTGTGAGCTGGTATTCCAAAGAAAAATCTGACTACAGACACCTCCAGTCCTGGTTGTAGGCGCGTGACATGGCCTAGCCCAACAAATAATGCAGATCACCAGACTATTAATCACTCCAAATTCCCAGATTTCTGGAAAAACAGGTTATACATCCTTCTCTTTGAAAGAACAATTCTGGGTGCTTCATATACCTGGGTTTCCTGGAGATTTATGGGCATGAGGACCTTCATGCTCCCAACAGGCATGCCCACTAGGGTAGCAGTTCCTCAGGGGCACTGGGAGTTTGTGTCTTAAAGTGTTTCCATAATTTATGGGTGATCCTTGTATTTATATTCTAAGATAGTGTTTAGGCCCCCAGCTGTTACATTCCAGATGGCAAGAATTAGGGGAAAAGAAGGGCCCCCTGCTCTTGCTTTTAGGGAAAATTTCTTTAATGCCTTATCATGCTTAAATCTCATTAACTAGCATTGACAATAGGCCACTCACCTTAGAAGAGGCCGGGAAATATAGTCCTTTGACTGGGATCATGGTTACTCTGAATAAATTTAGGAGTCTGGGTTTTGTTACTAAGGAGAGGGAGGGATTTAATTTTTGCTAAGGACCCTGCAATGATTATGAAAATAGGCAAAAATATCTATCAGAAGCAATAGAAACGAGTAACTGGCCACTCAGTCATCAGCCCATTCATCCATCCATCCATTCATTCATTCATTCATTCATCCATCAAGCATTGATTGATGTGTTGATCTAGGGACAAAAGGAAGGTTCCTCCAGGCCCCAGTCTTTAAGACAAAGCCAGGTCCTTTAATTAGAACAATGTTTAGGGGAAAATGTTGTAAGTTATTATTTTGAAATGAACTCCCCAAGTTGCGTGTGTTTTTGTTTTCAATCTGAACAAAGAGAATTGCTTCCCCAGGCCTTAGGTTTAAATGGACAGTGCTTTCCACACTGTCAAAATAGCGCTAGGGGAACAGAGAGCGGTGGGCCGATTCCACCCACATGGTGAATGAAGAAGGAAGCTGTGGACCCAGAGTCATGAGAAGAATAGAGAGGGCTTGATGGATCTTGACCCTGGTGCAGGAGGGTGGTGGGGACTTCTTAAAGTCTGCTGTAGTCGAGGGGTATTGTCAAGAGCAAGTGGTTCTCTGGGTGTGAAGGCTGGGGATACGCTTTCCCGCCAGTGAAGAGGATGACGTCACTCCCCACTCTGCATCACCCAGTTCCCTTCATGCAGCTAAATAATTGTGTGCTTTATCAGGCCAGACTGGGTGATATGGCTGCATAGCAACCGTGTACTTTATCTACACTGAAGGAGTCTGTGCACCTGCCAGGAACTCTGGTGCCTTTCTATTATTTGTCACTGTCCTTGCCGAGGTAGTCTCCGTCCAGGCTAGTCAGTGAGAACTGACAGCCATAGCAGGATACTGTACGGAGAATGGCTTCATTAGGAACGTGAAGCTGTATGACAGACGTGACTGAATTATGTGGCTCCGTCTCCAGGGAAAGCACAGAATACAGAGGCAGCATCAGCCAACGTTTTTTTACATTATTTCCACCAAAACAAACAAATAAACAACGCCCTGAAGCCTACAGCAGAGTTAAATAGTTATCTGGCCCTTTTAGGGAGGGCTGCACAGGAGTCCCTGATTTACAGCGTAAACTCAGCCTTCAGAGGCAATTTCGTGAACAAGGAAGGAGGGACCCTGCTTGTCTCCAAGTCTCAGAAGCTCCATGGTGGAAGGAGAGAACTGGCTTATGAAAATTGTGCGCTGCTCTCCTCAAGCACGTGGAGGCACACACACGGCTCTGTGCTCTAGTTAATTAACTAAACAAATGTACAAGTATTAAAACGCCTTTACCCTTCAAGGGCTGTCATAAAGACAGGGGAGGCAGTTATTGTTACAAAGTAGTTCAGATGGTGCCTGGTGCATATGAAATAGCAGTTAGTTCAATCAGTTTTCTTTAGGAGAAAAGGTACTGAGCCATGGCTCTCTAAGGTCAGAATTACCTTTTTCTGCAGCATTTTGTCATGTAGGGCAGTTTGTAGAGCCCACGTGTTTTATAGTTTATTGAATGATTTTATGTATATTATGTTTATACTTTTTCCTAGGCAGCATCCTGTGAACATGGAGACTATTGGCTTTTTCTTAAGATAAAGATTTTGAAGGCCAGAAAGGCAAGCCCTCTGTTTAACCTTACACACCCAGCGTGGGACAAATGCGCTCCGTCTCTCGTGCTGCTGAACTTTTTCATCTTACAGTACTTGTTGGGGGTTGAGCAGTGTGCTAATTTTTCAAAAGTTAAATCTATACATCCCAACCATGCCATGAGTTTTACAGGTGTCAAAGTGAACCTCAGAGCTGAATGAAGTCCCATAATTACAGAATGGAATTATCAGAATTCAAACTAGGTCACCAGACTGCAACATACTAATTCCTATGACTGCCTAGAAGAAAAGATGAGCCGTTGGCTCGCGGGCTGCTTTGATAGCAAAGAGTTCTTGTTTCTTCTTCTTCTTTATGGTCTTTGGATCCCAGAGACCAGTAAGCATACTGGTCCCATGCTTAGTGGGATCCATGTGAGCTGATCTAAATGGATCTAAATGGAGCTGGCCTTTGTCTGTCTCCCTTTTCAGTGAGACCAGGAGATGAATGTCCAGTCCCAGCCCCGCCTCAGTCCCAGCTCAGCCGCACTGTGGTGCCTGTCCTCCACCAATGCAGATTTGAATATTGTTTAGTTTCTTCTCTTCCTGGGCATCAGCATATGCCATTGCATTTGCATTTCTTTGGCCCCTGTTCTTGTTATGATTTCGCTCATCCATATCAGAACAAGGGCTAGGGAATGCAATAACTAAATTATTAATGAAAACAGTCTTTGACGATACAGAAACTCAATTCTCTGCCAGTTAGAACCATCTTGAAGTGGGGCTGTGGGAATAGGACGGGTGGGCTTAGCTCTGTCTCTTATGATGGAGATGAACTGGGAGGCAAGATGGTATGGGCAATATCTGGAGGAAATGAGACTATAAATTTCAAAGTAAATCTTTAGACACTTGTTAAATAAACAGGGGATGGGAGGCAAGTAACTTAGGTAGACTGTATCCAAGTGAAGGAACAAACTCAAAGGCGTAAGTTGGTTCCTAGACACGCAGACAAGGACACTGGGCCTTAGCCACAACCTAGACCAATCCACAATCACGAAGCAAGTTGGTATCAAGACAAAGCCAAGAATCAGGGTTTTTTTTTATGCAGGGCTCTGCATTTCGGCATCCATATGAGCCACTGTATTTGGCCCCCGAATACAAGATTTAATTACCGATGACAGAGAGAGGTGAAAGGAGAAATTCCCAAGGGTGTCTAACCTCTATACTTTCGGTTCTGATGCTGGCAGAATGGGAGAAGCAAGCCAAGTACTGTTTTGATGTGCTTTTTCTCGGCCACTAGCGAGACACTTGGCTTCTCTGTCTGCCACTGGTGGTCCAAAGCTGATGCTTGATTGACTGATGGGCCAAGGGCTAGAAAGATCGAGGTGGTTGAGAGCAGCTCTACAGATGACACCTCCTGTATGGTTTAGTCAATATGTAAAGTTGGAGCTGAAAGGGAAAAACAAGAGATTTTTGGGGGGGCCAGGGAAGTGGCTTAGTGTGACCTAAAGTAGATCCTGGCAACCATGTTAAAAAGAAAAGCCGGGTGAGCAGTGTGGAGGGTCGGCAAGGACAGGAGGACTCCTGGGAAATGCTGGTCACTCAGTTTAGCTGAAGCTAAGCTCTAGGTTCAGGGAGAGACCCTGTATTAAAGTTACATGTAGAACATTTGAGGGAGACACTGGATTCAACCACCGATGTTCGTACACCCATACACGTGCATCATGTACTCTTACACACGTGTGAACGTGCACCTGTCTTACATGCTTTTCAAAGGATATCCATGACTTGAAGTTGTTTGCAGACCAGGGAGAGAAAGCCTGGTGTGAAAGGAACTGGTGGAAAGCCTGGAAGGACATGGCCCATACAGTACGGTATCAGCAGGGATGGGGACAGCTGGAATCTGTCCATAGAAGTACAAGTTAGCTCAGCGCTGAGAGTGGACATTCAGTAGGGGAAGTTAAGATGTGAGTGAGTGCTGATGTATATAAGTTTGGGGTGGGGGAGGAAAACATTTTGAGAGCTTCTCATATTCTCTGTGAAGCAGAAATACTCAGCAATAGATTGGGTTGGACTTTAACAAGCTTTCCATGGCTCCCAAGGGAGTCCGAGATCAGTCAACGCTCCACGTAAGAACATGAAGGTAAGGGAATAGTGTTTGGGTTAGACAAATTACCCCTGTCTTTTGGAACTGGAGCGTGCACAGAAGGATAGTGCCTGGCTGTGCTAATTGTTTCGTCTCATTTGGGAGCAGAAGCTGGTGGTTGATCTTCAGCCAGGACGCTGATGGATGTGTACATAGCCGATGTTCGTGCGTGCTCGCTAAACCTACCGGAAAACTGCCTCCTGCCAGATCCTTCCTATTCCTCGATCCATCCTGGGCTCCCCACTGCTGTAGAACTCTGTGGTAAATTCCAGCTCCCTTCCCACCCTCTGCTGGAGAGCTGCTGCTTTGGAGATGGAGAGTGAAAGTAATTGTGACAGAGCCAGGAAACACCATCTTTCCAGGGAGGATGAGGTTGATGAAGCTGAAGTATCCAGGCTGTAATCTCCATCTTCCCGGATTCTGTGGATGATGGAGCTGGAGTGTTCAGGCTGTAAGCTCCATTCTCCCTGACTCTAAAACCTAGTTTCTGTTTCCTTCATTGGAACTTTCTGCTCTGCTATACTATTTCAGCCACATGTTAAGAGATGTCCAGTCCAATTTAAAGTCCTCTCCGTGAAAGCTTATAAACCTGGGTGTTTGGATGTAAAAGTGTTTCTACTTGGAGACCCAGTGCTGTGGATTAAGCCCACCGAAGCATGGGTTTGTTGGGTTTCAGATAGATCCTCATGCAACAGCTGAGAGGGAGCCAGAAATTTCTGCTTTAGTTACAGAGCTTCACTGGAAGGATTCTACAAGCCTATTGATATTAATATAACATGCGATGTGTTATCAAGATGCTTTTCTTAATAAAGGAACCACCATCTACTCACTTCCTGCTGACTGCCAGACATTGTGTCATCTTCTTTATTTTCAGCCACACTTCCCACTTACAGAAAGCCACGGAGGCTGGCATTGCTCTCCCAGTGTTACAGATGATGAAATGTACCCAAGATTAGGGACATCCGTGTTCCTCTTTGCTTGGGCCAATCCCGGGCTGTGCTGATTATCTTAAAACAATCATTAATAAACTCAAGGTTCTCTCTGGACAGTTTGGATACAAATTATGTGGTCACATTCTGCAAGGATAATGACTTAAGACTGAATCAAACCCGGGTTTCCTTTCTAGGTCTGACTATGTCTTTCCTTCCTCTGCAGTTGTGAATGAGAGCAGAAGAGTTTCCTTGGTGTGTGCCTGCGTGTGCATGGAGTGAACGTTTGTTTGTGTGTGTGTGTATACAGTCTCCCAGCAATAATATATATGTGTGTCTGTGTGTTTGTGTGTGTGTGTATACACAATCTCCCAGCAATAATATATATGTGTGTGTGTGTATACACAGTCTCCCAGCAATAATATATATGTGTGTGTGTGTGTGTGTGTGTGTGTGTGTGTGTAAAAGACTGTACTTTTATACCTCAAAAACAAGCGAAAGACTCCCATATAATTTTCTGAATCCCGCTTGGAGTTCCCAGTCAAGAGCAGTTCCCCTGACAATAAAGGCTCAGAGGTGTAGCTATAGGAGAGAACCATTAGTTATGATATGGACCGTCAGCTCCACTCATTAACACATGCATTCATTCATTTATCCATTCGCAGTTCCTCCAAAGCCCACTGTGGGCTGTGCAGATGAGAAGAAGCAAATCATACACTCCGGCCGTCAGTGTTAAGGACAGATACAGGGACCAAATTGCAAGGCTGGAAATCAGGGAATGTACTATTCATCCTGGGAGCAGAGACTGCTTCCTGACTGGTAAAGTTTTTCTTAGGAGGTAGCTTTTAGTGAACCCACACAAAGCAAGGTAAGTGACGGTTAGACCAACGGGTCACCTTAAATGAGAAATGATATCTCAAGATTGGGTTTAGAAATAGTTTCATTTAATAATAGTGTGTGTTCTCACAAAGTGGGAACATTTAACTTGGTTTTTACTATGAACCTAAACCTTTCCAATCATAGTCTTTTTTTTTTTTTTTCCATGTCTGGATATTGAAGACAGGTCACTTAATTGTTATATGTATGTATGTATGTATGTATGTATGTATGTATGATCTGTTATCTGCCTGTCTATCTGTCTACCTGTCGTCTACCATTTATCTATTTATCTTTACTTTGCAGCAAGCAAGTAAAATCAGATCTGGTCACTGAGTAGAGTTCTGTGGTGTGGGATGAAGAAGGCAGAAGCTGGGTTTTGTATGCTGCCTACATAAGAAAGCCTGCCTTCACACAAAGAACAGTCAAAATGAATCCCAGGCCTAACGTTCTGCAGGGCAGAGCAGTGTTTGTTTATGTACACGTGGATCGTGTCGTGTTGAGCATGACTGCCGGGATGGTTGAGTGGTGTGACCCAGGAAATGTCACGGTTCTGTAAACAAGGACCCTTTTCAATTTAGGCTTGGATAGGAAGTGACTTTTTGAGCCCAAGGGAGTTAGCACTTATCCTACATATCAATTATCCATAGCACAGGCTAGGGAGACAGCAGCTGCTGAGGGAGCATGAAAAACAGAGTTCTCAGGTTCGTGAGGCAGAGGGCTATGGCTTCACACAACTGATTAACAAGCAGAAGAATGACTCTTAAAAATTTAACAAACCATCAGCAAAAACTCCATCATGATAACTTGATAGACTCATCTGATTTGTCAAAAGTAAAAACAGTCAGCAGGAATAAAACCTAATAAAACACTTCAAGTCTCTCAATTTAAACGAGAGCAGAGGCAATAAGATGACAAAGTCTAAGACACAGTGATGGGGCTGTGAGCCCTGCATCATTTCCTAGGAACATTGCTATAGTTGCTATCGTTCCCAGCATTTGAGATTATAAACAGTAAGAGCTCTGTGTCTTATAGAAAAAGCTGGATTTTTAAAGAAAAAAACCCCAATACTGGTGTAGGAGGTCCTTTTGTCTTTGTGTTGTTTTTATTGCTTAATAAAGAACCTGCTTCAAGCCTGTTGATAGGGCAAAACTTAAGTAGGCTGGGAAGACAGAACTAAATGCTGGGAGAAAGAAGGGCAGAGTTGGAGAGACGTCATGGACCCACTGCTGGTGATAGATGTTCTGAGACTTTGCTGGTAGGCCATGGACTCGTGGTGATATACAGATTAATAGAAATGGGTTAATCTAATATGTAAGAGTTAGCAAATAAGAAGTTAGAACTAATGGGCCAAGCAGTGATTTAATTAATACGGTTTCTGTGTGGTTATTTTGGGGCTAAGCTAGCCGGGTGGCTGGGATGAACAAACGGGCCCTCCTCCTACGCCAATACATTTAAGACTTTTCTACATTGTAGCAATGCACTAATTTTAATATATTCTAGCCAGTCTTACTCATCCTTATTATCTCAGTAGATGATGAGAGGGCAGTCTTCAAGGACACAGGCCATCAAAATTTATGGAAAGGCTTTTTATTTGCTAGGTAGAAATAATTGGTTTGCTTATTAGAATCCACTTTCAAGTAAAACGTACTACCTGCCTTTCTCATATCAGGATAGACAAATCAGTTGGCAGACTCAACTATTAGATGAAAAACACAAGCCAAGAATGAGACTTAGAAATGAGAATGTGTGTGTGTGTTGTGTGTACATGTGTCCACATGTGTGCATGTTTACGTGTAGGTCAGAGGACAACTTTGTGTATTTCTCCTTAGGTTCTGTCTACCTTTATTTTATTTTTGTATTTTGAGACAAGATCTCTCAGTAGCCCAGAACTTACCACATAGACAGGGCTGCCTGACCAGCAATCTCCAGCCTTTGCCTCTGTGGCACTGAGATTACAAGTGCATGCCAACCTGGCTTGGCATTTTTATATGGGTCCTGGGATTCAAACCAAGCCATCTCTCCAGCACAGAAATAATATTTGTAACTATAGAAAGCACACATCACAATGTGGTTTGAATCCTGTGAGAGACAAGCATTATCAAACACACCGGAGAACCTGGAGCAACCTTTATGGATCCTCTTCCCACATCCAGTCAAGTTCTAGGCCCACAAGTCCATGATGGCCTGACTTGTCCATCACAGATTGTATAATAAAATGATGTTCATTTTGGAGCACAGGTACGGCCATGCTCAAAAATATCTTAATTTCATTATATAAAATGAAAGCAGAAAAAAGTAAAATCGGGGGCTAGACTCAGCTGTTAAGAGCATGAACTGCTCTTGCAAAGGACCTGGGCTGGATTCCCAGCATCCATGTTGATCTCTACGTGATTCCATGTCCCTGACTTCTGAAGGCCACATCCACTCATGTGCACCACACTCACCCACCACACATACGTAAAAGAAGGACAAATAGAAAAGAAGAATAACTTGGCTTGTAGATTGTGTCTAGATTGTGATTAGGACATGTAGTTGGTTGATGTTTCTGAAGCTGGTTAAAGTGGAAAGAACACACACACACACATGCACACGCACATGTAAACACATACACACCTGCGTGCCATAAATATCCTATTCAGATGTAGAACACACACATGGTCCAGCCTTTTCTAGTCCATTGATGTCAGGCCAAAGCTTGGCTTTAGGCATGGTTCACCGGATGGAGTCATTCCTTCAGGAACTATGGCCGTGATCGACTGTCTGTCGTTTGCAGTTCTGATTTCCTTGACATGTAACGAGCATTTGAAAATATTTACGAGGTAAACTTGGGCATAGAATCCTTATAGACATAGATGACCCCCACCCCACCCTGGTTATCGACAGACTTCCCACCACTTCTGTTTCTAGAGTGGTTGCTTATATGTTTATTTTTACTGAGTCCTTTCAAAGTATTCAGGTTAACTTTTCTTTTCTTTGGTAGAAGCAGGTCTCATAACAGTTATGTTTCATTGCATCTCAGGCTATTTTATTTATGGCAGTGTGGTATCCACATGTGTAAACCTCAATGGCCGTTTGAAGTCAGCTAGAGCCATTTGGTTCCACTACTTGCTACTTTGCTTTGCGCAGCTATGTTCTGGGGGGTCGCTCTATGTGCATCACAGAGGGAAGGGAGAGCAGGCAACTCAACAGGAAGGTTAACTGTCCTGAGCACAGGCACTCACAGCAGGCTTAGCTGTCCCTCTGAATGAACACCTCCGAGAACCATGTACTTGGAGTACATGTCTCAGTTTAGCGTTCCCAACCAACTTACAGAATTGTTTTGGTGGGGAGGGGATGGTGACTCTTCGTGTCTGAGAGAGTGGCTCTGACTTTGTGCTGCTAAGATGGCTATTTCTTAAAATCTTACTCTGCCTTCAACATCCCCAGAGTCTGGCTGAGGGCACTAGAGCATCGTGAGTGCACAGAGTGTTCTGGTTTGATGGTTATATGGCCTCTACTTCCAGGATGCTATAAGGACTAGATGGGATAATGGATGACGTAGGTCCAGGGCTCCGCATGTTGCCTTGACAACAGAGATTCTCATTGGACGTAGATACTTTTTTTCTGCTCTTAAAAAGGTGATTTTCAGGGTACACAGAGGTGACCCAGTAGTTAAGAGTGTTTGTGGCTCTCCCAGAGAACCAAGATCAGTTCCCAGCACCCATATGGTGTAGCTCACAACTGTCTGTAACTCTAATTCCAGGGATCCAATGCCCAGCCTTCTCGGGTATCTGTACACATGTGGCATGTGCATGAGCACACACAGACACACAAACACAGACACACACACAGACATACACACACAGACATACACGCATACACACACATACAGACATACACACAGACACACAAACACAGACACACACACAGACATACACACACAGAGACATACACACACAGATATATACACATATAGACATACACACATACACACAGAGATACACACACAGACACACACACATACAGACATACATACACAGACATATATACACATACAGACATACACACAGACATACACACATACACACAGACATACACACACACACAGACAGACAGACAAACACACACAGATATATACACATATAGACATACACACATACACACACAGACATACACACATACACACACACAGACATACATACATACAAATAAAAGTAAATCCTTTTCAAGAAAGTTGATTTTTATGGAGCTTGGGATGTGGCTCAGTTGGTAAAGTGTACTGCAAATATAAGGACCTGAGTTTGACCCCTGGGTCACACACACACACTCACACTCACACACACACACACACACACACACACACAAATCCAAGAGTGACGGTGCTTGCATAGCTTACTGAGGTTTGCTGCCCAGCCAACTTAGCCTACTTGGTTTTCCCCAACAGTGAGAGACCTTGCCTCACAAAAGAAGGCAGACTTCATTTGCCTGTGCGTGTGCACATGTGAACCTGTGCGCACACACATGTACCTGCATTCATGTGAACAAGCTCCTCAGATAAGAGAAAGCAGATCTTTCAAGGTCTGTTTTGCGGCTTAAAGTTCCTAAACCTTAATGGAATCGACATATGCCAAGCGGGTCCGAAGCTACAGGGGACAGAGCTGGGGCTCGTTATAAGTAAGATGATGTTCCGGCTGTGGCCTTAAAGGAAAGGGTTTTACATAAGCAGTGAGTCTTGAGTGCCCCGGGAGATGGCAGCCCCTCATTGGTTTACAGAACACTTCTGTCCCCTCTGCTTGACCTCCCCGGGCATTCCCCAGCAGTGCTGCTTTTGACTGAGCCATGTGGAACTTTCTACACGACGAGATGGAGTCCTTTCTCATTCTTGGGCAGGTAGAGTCTTTCTGGTGGTCAGCATGTCTGCCAAGCCTGGCGGAGCCTCCTAGAAAAATGAGGTTTACCCTTCGCGTGGAAAGAATGAGTTGAGGCTGTTGTTTTGGTTGAGAAAAGGGAGTCTTCATCTGGGGCAGAGTTAAACTTTACTAGCTGCCTTTTTCCCCGGGCCGTGGAAACAGAAACCAAGAACATTTCCCAATGAACAATGCAAGCATGAAGCAGGAAGTTTGTCAACAAAGGCAACACCAGCTTTCCTTGCCAGCCCTGGGAAGGCAAACACAGGCAGGCACACCAGGCACCACCACTTCAAAGCCTCAGTGTCCTCAGGAGAAATGTTTTGCCGGGAGACAAAAATCTTCACCAGCCCCAAACTAGGCATCAGTCCTTTATGTTTCTGCTATTTGTCATATTCCTGCTCTTCTTACTGGAGCCTCTCTTCCAGTTCCCCTGCTTTAACTGAACACGCCAGCATGCTGAAAGGCCCCTGTATTTCTGAGCTGCTGGGGTTGTTCATTCTGTGGCTTCTCCTACCAAGGTCTCCCCACTTTCTAATTAGTGAGCACCCCTCATTTTCCATAAACAGTCTTTGCCCTGAAGCTTCTGCCACCTTTACTAGAGCCTTAAATATTTACGTGGCTCCCATGTTGAGGACTGGTGGCTCTTTGTGTACCCATCCACAGTCACATTCATTATACGCCTTGCTTCTCTCCTTTCCTCTCTTCTCCTCTCCTCTCCCTTCCTCTTCTCTCCTTTCTTCTCTTCTCCCCTCCTCTTATCTTTTTCCTTCCCCTCCCCTCCTCTCCCCCTTCCCTTCCTGATCACTTTATTTTAAATTTAAAATTTTGTTAAAATGAAAAGTTCCATTCCCAGTTACCTCTTGAGTGTCCAGTCACAAGTGGCTGGGGGCTGTCATGGTAGACAGAGCAGAGAGAAGATGTACCTGTTCCCACACAGAGTCTCAAGAATGCAGTACCAGGATGCAAGCCCTTGGAGGGCAGAGACCCTGTCAAATCCCCTTCCCCGCCTGCAGAAGCTAGCAACAGTCTGGAGGGTAATGAAGCCTCAAGAGCACAAACACACTCCAGCTGACAATATGGGCTCTGTTTTGTAAGTTAGACTACCCAGTGTCTAGGCCTTTCATGAAAATAAAAATTAACTTCTCTTTTAACACTCCCAAATGGGTCAAATTTACAAGTTTTCAGAATGAAAACAGAAAACATTGATTTGGTTGGATTATTATTATTATTATTTACTTCAGCACCGTTTTAAAGATAGATTTTCTCAGGCAGGAGAGAGACAGTTTAGTGGTTAAGAGTACTTGCTGCTCTTGCAGAAGATGGAGATTGGGTCCCCAGCACTCACATGACCACTTACAGATAGATGTCTCTGCCTCCAGTTCCAGGGATCCAGCTTCCTGGCTTCCACCAGTACCAACGATGCCATCAATGCACCTGGATACATGCAGGTGCAACAAACATACACATAAGATTAAAATAAACAACTACTTAAAACATGCAATTCCCGAGTGTAATAAAATGCTGAACAAAAAATACAAGAGCAAAAGGACAAAAAATGTCGGTCAGCTTTTACCTTAGGGCGAAGTCAGGAATCCCACATGTGTGCTGTGTTCATCTCTGGGGAGACACTTTTGAAATCCCAAAGAGTTGTTTTGATAGTTGGCCACCAAGGTGGCTCAGTGTATCTTTGCCAAAATTCCCATCATTTTTGAGGGAAGGAAAATATGATTTCATTTCCTGAAGGAGGTCAACATTCCATGCGTTCATTGTGAGATCTCAGGCAAGACCTTGCAAACCCTTTGTGCAGGTGCGAGACTGGGAAGGCTGGAGTCTGTGTTCCCTATAAGTACCGACTTCCAGGATTCCCATAGCAGGCTAGGCTGGAGATCTAGGCAGGTCATCTCAGTTGGTGGACTAATCAATCCTGGACTCCAGTTGGAAGCCAGAACTTCTAACTCTATGTCTGGAGTATGTTGAGGTCCTCATCACCTTGACAGCAACTATTACTCTGGGACTTTGGGAGTTTCCTGCTCCTTCCTCCCTCTTTTTGCTCACTCCAGTTACTATCTCTTGATTAGTTGTGTTGATCTGCTGAGCCACGACCTCTATTTCTGGACTGTCCCTTTTATTAGAAGCCACTTCCTCTGTCAAAGTAAAATTTACCTTCCTATTGGTTTGGGTAGTTCCTCCTAGAGATAAGCCAAATGTGGCTTACTGTTCTAAGGAGACATATGTCACAACTGGAGGGACTTTATAGGTCATACTGTTTAGCCCTTCCTTGTTCAGATAAAGCTAATAACATGGCTTGTTTTTATCATTCACTTATCAAGTACTCATTGTGCAACTTACTCCATGCCTAGCCCCACGCCTTGTGCTGGGGACAAAGAGGGACAAAAGTGAACCCAGTCTTTGCTGTCATGGAGATTCCAAACTGCTAAGACGACAGATAGAGACTGGTTAAGTGTGGTCACACATAGGTAGCGAATGCTATGACAGAAAGAAGAATTGGAAATAAATAAATACAATGGGGGAGGCTTGTTTAATCTGGGTTTAGAGAAGGCACAGCTAAGGAAGAGACCCCTGAGATGGCAGAAAAGATGAAAAACACTTGAAGAGATGGCAAGAGTTGGGAAGGGCCTTTTTGGATGGGGTGCAACACTCCCAAAGCCTACTGGGAAGAAGGGAGTTTGGAAGTTTCAATGGAATGGTTGCCTAATCCCTTAGGGTTGAATTGAGCTCAGGGGTAAAAGGGATTCTGTAGCGCTGGATGCCAGAATTGGTCCAACCCACGTGGAGCTCAGGAGCTCAACTCACAAAGAAGGTAAAGATGTGGTTATGCTGTGCCCAGGTTACAATAATGGACAAATTGAGGTTACCGAAGAGCATTGGCCAGAGTCTAGAAAAAACAGGGGAGAGAAAATGATCTTTGAATGGTTTGTAGAATGGGAAAGATGGGCTGTTTAGCTCCACTTGATTTCCCTCTTGAAATACAATAACTTTGGGAAAATTAAAAAGTTGAGATTGTATAGTGTAGAGTATTCTTTATCTGCTTTTACTCTTTTCTGGTCCATAGACTGGTATGGCCCCATTCAAGTACATGTATACAACAGTGTGTGTGTGTGTGTGTGTGTGTGTGTGTGTGTGTGTTAAGAAGCCAGTGTGTTTCAGAGAGGATCTACTGCTCTGAAGCTGCCTGGAAAATCATTCTGCTTCATTGACTCCTCCCGGTATGTCCCGAGATCGTCAGTCCAACAACTCTTTTGTTCTGTACCATTTGGATTCTTCATTTATATAAAATAACAGCAGTAATGCTTCCGTGTTCCCTTAGGCTCGCAGGGATTTCTTCTTTTGTGCTCAGATCCTTCTTTGTTCTCACACTTAGGGCTTAAAATTCTTTCAGTGTGAAGTTGCTCTCTCTTTCAGATTTTAACTGAATCTAGATTCCTACATTTGTGTTACATTTTTTTATTATCTCCTGTAATATTCAGAGCCTATCCCAGATAATATAATCGTAGAGCCATCTGTTTAAAATTATTTTGTCATTGCCTTACATTGGGATGTACTTTTATTCACATTTATCTCAGATCCAGAGGCTTCCTAGTGGTCAGCAAATCATTTTCTGGATTTGGGTCTTAAGTTCATTTCACCTGAAGCTCGGATGCATCATGGATGAAGCAAGCTCTGCTTGATTCACCTCTTCTTTGTTTTGTGCTTGAAAGTATTTTTGTGTTTGTATGTCTGTCTGCTGTGTGCATGCTCATTTGTACATAGATGCGTCTCCATGTGTGTGTATGTGAATGTCAAGGTCAGAGGGCAGCCTCAGTTGTCATTACTCAGGTGTTACCCCGCCCCCCCTTTTTTTTTTTGCTTGAGACAGTCTCTCTTCCTGGCTCGGAACTTTCCAGCAGGCTAGACTGGCTGTCCAGTGATCCACAAGGATCCACCTGTCTCTCTCTCCCCATCTCCAAGATTACAAGTGAGTACCACCATTCCAGGCTCTTCTTTTTATGCACTCAGGCCCTCATGCTTGCAAGGCTTCATGCCTCACCTTCTTAGAAACCATTTCTACTGTCTTCATCCTGGTCAGTGGCATGTGATGTGGAAAGATGAGAAAGAAGCCAAGGGGCAAATTCTCATTAGCAGCCACCACTTCTTTAAACATGTGACACCTGACAATCCCAGATAATGGATTTATTTAAGAAAACCTGAGAAAGCAAAGGACTTAGGTCTTCAGTTGCCATATGGTCATAAACACTTGCACATGACACAGAGAGATGCTGCTTTTATGGAGAGTTAGCTTTTCTATTTTAAACAGTAACGGTGATACTGACTTTTTTCAAAAACAAAAAATGCACATAGGGTAGATAGTGTTGTACAAATTTTGAGGGAAATGAGATATTTCTCTGCACATCCTATAAAAGCATGATTTTAAGAAGATAATGATTTTGTTTTGTACAAGTTCTGAGAAGAGTCCCATTAAGTGGGGTCAGTACACATCTGGGCTGGGAATAGTATTCTGGAATCCTCCTTGTTCATTCCCAGCTTGCTTTGTGACTCAGTGCTTTTTACCTTAAATATTTGATCTTTTTATGCCTCTCTGTGTGTTCAGATTTGATTCTTAGACACAGTCTATGATTATCAGATTTGCTTTATGGGTTTGGGTAGATGTCTCTCTTTGGCAGCCTTCACTCTACCTCTCTCGAACTGTTTGTCTTCCTCGGCTGTCCCTCTGAGGTCCAGTATCAGGGTATTCAAGGCCAAGTGCTGGCACAAAAGAAAACACTCAATGTTCCTCTTCGGTAAGGAGAAAATTAAAAAAAAATGGGGGATGGATAGATGAAACAAATGAAAGGGACTTTTAAAATGAGATGTAAAAATCTAAAAATATTGGTTGACAGTGACCCTCAGTTAACTGAAAGATCAGTTAACCAGATTCTCCGTCCCTCAAACATTTCCATTAACTTTGAAAAAAATTCTAAATAAGGTCATTAAAAAAACAAAACAGATGGATGAAGTCTGGTACTTCAAAAGAGGCAAAATTTAATACAAGATTTTAATGGGACCCACCTGACAAAACAAAGGCAGGACTTGAAATTGTACTGTTGGAAATAAAGAGACAAAGAAGTAGAGGCACATGGGACAATGTCTACTGGGCTGCAAGAGCTTAAATTAACCTTGAATGCAATTCATAAAGCAGCAAAGAATGCAAGAGACCTAGGGGACCTGCTTGGAATTAGCGTCTGATGTTGCTGACTTCAAAGACACTCAGGATGTAGACCCCCAATCAGGAAAGTCTTCCCATAGCCAAACAGGAGGCACATTTTATGACCAAGGACCCAGCGAAAGAGTTCATTGTCATAGATCAGATAAAAATAATGAGATGGTTCTCAACATTAGAGAAGACTATTTTCCAAGTCTTTTAAAGCAGAGTATTTAAACTCACATGTTGGACCTGGGTCAGAGGTCACAGACAGAAGATGATGTCATTAGTGAAAGGCAGTGTCTACATCACCTGCATTTTTATTGTCTTTTTTCATAGCTAGTAAAGCTCAGGGCTTAACCAGTTATTGCACAATTGGTTCTAAGATATAATGGAATCTCAGCGGGAAGATCAAGGCTGTGTTGGGCCCTGGTTAGAAACACCAGACTGCAAACACGGTGCCTAAAATGTTTTCACCTTGCAGCTGGGCTGGACTTGATAGCCAAGAGCATCTGACCTTATGGCTTAGCACAATATCGAGTATTTCCAGGGATGCTGATTCTACTTAGAAATAGGCACAGGTATGGTCGCAGGTGGTTCATTGACTTGAAGGTGGGATGTTGGCCAAACCTTGGGATGATGATGGCTCGAATTAGAGAGATTTCAATGCCTCAGATCCCTGGCTAATGTTGAGTGGAGGGCTCTGTCGTGTGACACCATTCCTTGGGAGATATGAACAAATGTCTGCTCATCCCAGATGGGGAGCTGACGACAGACCATGTATGGGTAGCATCAAAGTCCATCTTGGGGGAACGGTGAGTTTTCTTAGAATTTTCTGCAAGGAATGTATGAGGGGTTACTTACAGGAGCAGAAATGATCAAATCCCACTCCAGCATGGGTGACTGATAGCTCAGCGAAGCTGGAAACCTGGAACACTCGGTAGGCAGTTCAGCAGGTTGGAGAGTGGACTTTCTGGGTGTTTCAGTTGGTTGGAGTCACTTTGGCTAGTCTCTGCTTCTTTCAGGCTACTTGATTGGAGCCTCTTAAAGGCAGCTCAGCTTGTCCAAGAGAGACTTCAAGTAGTCTTCACTGCTTAGATACTGTTGGGGGGGGTGAAGGTGAGGGTCTAGTGAATCTGGTCAGTTTTAGGGACTTCCTGAAGATATTCGAAGTGTTTACTTGCTTTCTTAACTAGCATCCAGGCAGGATAGACTGTTTCACCCTTCCTTAGAACATCCTATCTTGTGCCTTAAAGAGCTTCTCTCCAAGCAGAAGGAGGGAGAACATGAGAAAGAAAGTCAGGACCGTGAGGAAACCCTCATCTGGCGATGGATGGAGATAGAAATAGAGCCACACATTGGTGCACCGGACTGAGCTCTCAAGGTCCAAATGAGGAGCAGAAGGAGGGAAAATATGAGCAAGGAAGTCTGGACTGTGAGGGGTGCTCCCATCCACTGAGATGGTGGGGCTGATTTATTCGGAGCTTACCAAGCCCAGCTAGACTGGGACTGAAAAAGCATGGGATAAAACCGGACTCCCTGAACATGGCGGACAATGAGGGCTGCTGAGAAGCCAAGGATAATGACACTGGATTTGGATCCTACTACGCATACTGGCTTTGGGGGGGGGGGGGGGGCTGGCCTGTTTGGATGCTCACCTTCCTGGACCTGGATGGAAGGGGGAGGAACTTGGACTTCCCACAGGGCAGGGAACCCTTACTGCTCTCTGGTCAGGAGAGAGAGGGGGAGTGGAGGGGGGAGGAGGGTTAATGGGAGGCGAGGAGGAGGCGGAAATTTTTTAATAAAAAAAATAAAAAAATAAAAAAATAAAAAAATAAAATGGAAAAAAAAGAGCTTCTCTCCAAGATGAAAGGTTTGAATCTTCACAGATACTGCCACACAACAGATTCCTTCCCATGAAGTAAAGAAAGTACAAATGAAGGAACCAGGGAAGAAGTGAAGTCATCCAGGCTTGATGGTTATAGAATGGTGTGACAGGGATTGTCGTGGAGATATACTGTATAACTGCTGTAGACAGCAACTGTAACTCTAGATCTCCCGGAGTGGGCACAAAGACTGAAGGCCCTGGCTGGTACTGGCTCAACAGCCAAGCACAGATAGCTCTTGAGAGGCTGCAGCAGGAGACTGTGAGGAGAGGCTGACCCAGTCCTAGATCTGGCACAGACTTAGACACCTGGGCTGTTCTGCATCTATCTGAGCTCAGATTGTGAATGACAGAGAAAAGGCTATAGTTGCTATTGCATTCTATGCAGCGTTCATGTCTCTAACTTAAGAAAGCCAAGCAAAGGTGCCAGGCTGGATATTCTCTCCTCTCTTGATATGTCTGACACTCTCGCTAGTTTAAATGCAATGGTCCACATTTCCTGGCCCCATTGCTCTTTTTCTGCTGTCAGGATCCTGATCCTGGTAATCCATGGGCCTTAGAAAGCAGGAAAAAGAGAGCTTAGGGCATCTCTGTCTGGGAATCTCTCCCTCACGGGCCATATTTTCAGAGTGGCTGCTTTCTTCACAGAAGGACAAACCCCTCACAAAAGCTTCGTCTTTTGCCACAGTGTTTATGGTTTGTGGTAGCTACCACCTCCTTCATGTCTGCCTATTGGTGGCATGATTGATTCCATACTATCTCTGGACCCACCCCTTTCTGTCTTACCTTTCCTTCAAACCTTCTACTGCCTTTGTAGAGCCTTTTTCCAGGTAATTTCTCATAGCAGAACCACCTGCCTGGATCTGACCAGCATGGAAGTACAATCAGATTTAGATAAATAAATATTATTTGTACTGACATAAAACTGGGAGCAAACTAAACGTCCACTGATGAGTCCCGGGTGAACTTGGGACATATGCATCTGATGAGTCATGATCAACTAATACAAATAATTTTATTTAAATATTTGACACTGTGGGATAATGTTCAATATGTAATGTGAAGGGAGAAATAGCATCAAATGACATGTGTATGATGGTAACAAATTACTAAAATATATTATCATGTATTTCCCCAACCACCCACTCTTGCATCCTTCCACGCATCCATCCGAGTAGAAACAGAACAGGAAGCGCACAGGCCATTATTAGCATTGCTCGATTCTTTTCAGAAAGAAGTCCTTACATTACGTGTCCCTTGATATATGACAAAGGTGGCAAGACAAAGTCAGTGGGATGCACATGTTTATCTCCGGTGACATTGAGAGTAATTTTTGTTTTCTTAATGAATTCTACTTGTGTCTTCCAAGTTTGTTATGATAGGATATGATACTTGTAACCAGAAACATTAGCATTATAGACAACAATTAGGTCATCTCCCTGCAATCTGGAAGACGTGCCGCTGAGGTGGCACGGTCGTTTTAAGGATGCCTATGGTGTACTCAGTTCTTGGGGGGAACAGCAGTTGACCAGGGTCATCAATCCTTCACTGAAAGGGATTACAGAGATGTCCTTTCCTCTGTCACATCCCGTAGAGACACAGACTCTACCTGGGACATTTGCATTTTTCAGCCCTTTGAGGAGAAACTGGGGGCAAAGCTCTTTCAGGACATGTTACATGCCTAAACTTTCCCAGAGAGAATTGCATTTCCTGAATACAAAAAAGCCTGTGGGTTTAGTCACAGAGCAGTGTGTCTATTACACCTGATGACAGACAGCATTAATAGTGACAAAGAGGCCAACAGCAGGTAACACCTTTCACACGCAAAAGGAAGCCTAGAAACAGGCAAATATGTCTAATTTTTGAACATATCTTAGTTTACTACCATCCTTTGAAAGGTTGGAAGACAGTGCCAACCGATTTCCAACTGTTCAAAAGCATGGATATTCTGTGCTTGAAAATGCTCCACGGGGGCTACAAGCCCAGTAGGTTTTCTTTAGAATCATTATTTTTCGTTCTCTCTATGTTCCTTTTCTTCTGGAATTTTTCTTGATCCATGCTAGTACCAGCAGCCAAACCTTCTCGAAATGCTGCAGAGAGTCCAAACACAGATCTGATTATCCTAAATTCCAGGGTCATCTTTTGCGCAATCAACTGACTAGTTCCTTTAAGCATTATATATACATATCTGTACTCTTCTGGGTGCCCCCAGAGCTATGGGCTGGTGTGGCTCTTGCCATGTCATTACATATTACACACATCAGATCTTTATTAGATTGTTATTAGCAATCCCATGAGTTCTTTCTTTTTAAAGGATACTGATTTTCATCCAAGCAGTATGATTCAGTCTTATTACCCCCCACCCTCCATTCTACACATACTTCTATCTAGGGTATGCATGATATTGCCGTGACTATTGGGTGTCACACTCCTTTCTTTGTATTGGTCTTTCCACAATGGTCATTATTTACCTGCTTTAAGGTGATTGTGTTCCTTGTAGCTCTCTGCTGGGACTTCTGGGGGGCCCTTAAACATCCTCAGGGTCTTGCATTAGGACCTGCGCATTTCTGCTTTCCAAGCGAGGCTCATCTATAATGTTTTAATGAGTGGGGCAATTACTCATGTGCATGAGAAAAAATCTCTTATAATGCTCACTTGAGTCCTGTCCAAGTTTGAGGTAAGAGATAATTGAGCCTCTGGTTGGGAGCTCCATACTCTGTTTATGATATTGGGGTTTTGTTTGTCTTTCAGTAACTTCACGATTTCCCTCCCTCCCTGCCGACTTTTATGGAAATGATCTTCTTGCTGCCTGAAGTGTGTCATTTTGCTTCTTGCCAAGAAGAAAGCTTCTCTATAAGGAAAATGACCCATCTCTTCCCTTCTGTAGCCATCTGATTTAATTATGCTCTGTGCTTGGCCCCTAGAGAGCCAGAGAGGAATATGAGGAAGTCCTGGCTTGATCACCAAGCCCTAGGGTCTTTGTCAATTATCCTCTGGCACCCATGAGTCTGGCCAAATTTACAGGCATGTCTGTCTCTTAAAACATGTCAGGCCTGAAGAGTGAATCATTTTTTTTCTGGAGCTGCTATAAGTAGAACAATCTTTTCCATTAAAACCCATTTTGCTTTCTGCCCAATACCCTAGAGCCTCCCAAACGCACCTTCCACGTTCTATCTGCAGCCTGGAGACAGCAGTTGAATACAATTACTTGTTTGCCAGGACTTGTGGCATGCACAGAGGTGGTGTCTTCTAGATGGGAGAACATATACCTGCAGTGAGACAGAGGTGAGCCTGAGAGGACCATGCTTTCTGCTCTGAGCTCATGAGAGAACTCTTTGCTTCTCTGAGCTTCCATTTTCTTACCGGAAATATGGAGATAAAAGTGTCTACCTCTGACAGTGATGGGAAAGCAAGCAATATCAGTTAAAGGGCACAAAAATAATAGGAAAAAATACAGCATGTCTATTCAGAGATGAATATAAGAAATGCAGCATGTAGATCAGAGCAGCATTGTTCAACCCTCCTTCGAGAAGCTTCTTCTTGCAGTAGATGGTAGTTAGCACAGACACTGAGAGGCAGCAGAGCATTCAATTCTAAATGTGATCTCTGGATCGCACCCCTCCCCTCAAGGCTCAGGGATCTCTGCTGAAGATGAGGCAGAAAGACCAAGAACCAGAGGTGGCTGATGACTCCCAGGGCACAGCATCATCCAGACACAGCAGGGCTGATGCACGTAATAGCTCGCAGAGACTGTGGCAGAACACATGGGACCCGTGCAGACTGACACCAGGCAAAATCACAACAGAGCGAAGAAGAAGCAGGCATGAGGTCCCACAGCAAATCAGGAAGCCATCTTCAAGTGATTAATTCCGGAAAAAAGAAAATCAGTTTTCTATAATGGTGTGCCACTGGGCATATCAGCTACATTCCAGGGCAGGCCCACGTGCTCAGGAGTAGACGGATAACACAAATGAGCGCCGTGTTTTTGTGCACTTTTTGTTTGGGTATTTTTTTTTTTAGTTTTTGTTATTTTTTTCATGTTTCTTTTTGAGAGAGAGGAAAAAACTGAATACGCATGAGGAAGAAGGTGGAGGATATCTGGGAGGAGTTGAGGGAGGGGAAAGAATACAATCAAAACACTGTATGAAAATATTTTAAATAAAAATAATAATTTAAAAAGAAAAGTAGTGTTTATTAATTTATTGATCGTGGGTGAATGAATGGTTTCCCCACAGAACTTTGAACATTTCTACTGTGTGTGTGTGTGTACAGACATGTGCATGTAAGTGTGTATGCATGCAGGTACATGTGTATGTAAGTGTGTGTGTACACAAGTGTATATGTGTATGAAAGTGTTTGTATGTATATATGTGTGTATGTATTACAGGCGTATGTGTTTATTTGTGTGTGTGTGTATGTACATGCAGTTATGTGTGTGTGTGTGTGTGTGTGTGTGTTTGTGTATATACAGGCCAGAGGTCCCCATTACTTACCACCTTATATTTTGAGAAGGCCTTCTCACTGAACTCAGAGCTCACTGGGTTCATTATGTTGGCTGGCCAGTGAGCTGTGGGAACCCATCTGTGCCCACATCATAGTGCTGGCATTACAGACATACGGCTATGCCCAGCTTTTCATGTGGATACTGGGGATCCGAACTCAGATCCTCACACTTGCAGCCCTTCACGGATCTGCCCAGCCTCTGTGTTAGCAGTTACTTTATTTTATCTTTTTTGAGGGCTACACAGAGCAAGTCTACTTCAGCGCTTGCTATACCCCTTTAGGATTCTTTATATGTGACAGTTCTTCATATGGACTCAAGAGAGACAGCTCCCAGTCCCGTTCTTCTGTGGTCTCAGATTCCAGCACGAGGTCAGGCACGGAGGAACAGAGAAGGAGGCCCGGATGTGATTGTTGGATGAGGAGAGAAGGAAGGAAGTGAAGGCATGGCAAGAGGAGGGAAAGGAGGAAAGAAGCCAGACTTGATATTCTTAGAAGCGCAATCAGGGGACAGTTGGAGCTCTCTATGAAAGCAACCACGGCATAGAACCTGTTATTACACCCTGGCTGCAAGCATTGTTTTCGTATTTGGGAGGAAATGCATTATTTGTGTTTTGGAGCAGCCCCATCAATCTGGTCTCTCTAGCCCTGCCCCAGACTTCCCCTGGAGTAGTGTGGGCAGAAGGAGAAGGCCCTTGGGTCGTTTCGATAATGAGGCTAATGATGTTTTCCAGCTCTGAGCCAGCAACTCACAGTGAACATAGCCCTCCAAGGAGCATTCTTGGGTTTCTGCCTTACCCTCAACCCTGCATGTAGCGGCCTGTATCGTGGAAGGCTCTAGAAGGTTAAGGATGATGGCCAAATACTGTTCTAAATAGGTTCGAGTATTTTGGAAAACACACTCAGCCAGAGTAGCACTGTCAGATTTCCACTTCCAGGCCATTCTTCACTGAAACGAAAGAACTTTGCTCTTTCCCAGGAGTCTTAAACATATTACAGAGGCTTTTTCCTGTCTTGAATAACCTTAAAGTTTGTAACTGAGCCAGACACAGACAGGACAAGAGCCCTGGCTGTAAGTGTCAGTGATTGAGGTTCTAATTCCCGCTTTGTCAAGGACTGGCTGTGTGACTCTTAGCAGCCTCCAGACCTCTCTGATGACACCTTCTTGTTTAGTTTATTATAAGGTTTGCTGTGTATCAGGCACCATGTCTGGCCCATGTCAGATCCTCAGAACATGCATGGCAGTGCTTGGAAGGGAGAGATTTTTGGCCATATTAATAGCAAAACAACCACAATATCTTATTTGTATTTTAAAATTATTTACATTTAAGTTTTTAGTTTATGTGTATGTGTGTGTCTATGTGTATGTTGGAGAGTATTACATGGGGGGGAAGTTGCCTGCTGAGGTCATAAAGGGGCATCAGATCCCCTGGAACTGGAATTGTAGGTGATTATGTGTGGCCCGACTTGAGAGGTGAGTGCTAAGGACCAAATTTGGGTTCTCTGGAAGAAAGGAACTTGGTCTTCTGAGCCATTTGTAGCCCTATGTAGATAGTTTTTTATGTCATTTTTTTCGGGGCCACAGCTGTCCTTATGAGGTGCCATAGCTGCAGATCCCTTATCCTTGGGGAACAATGACAATTCCAGCTGTCCCGGAGACTCCCAGCACTTCTCCCAAGGCTACAGATTACAGAATCCTCTCAGAGGGCTCAGTCGGCTGATGGGTCTGGTGGCAGGTGGTTTACACACACAAAGGTCCCACCAGTGGTGGCAATTATTCTCCTCAGTGATACAAGCAACCACAAACAAAGCCCTGAATCCCTGTGCCCTGGTCACCCCCCTCAGTGTGCATCATCCGGCTCCCTCATCTCTGTGATCCACACGTATACTGTGCTATGGAAAAGCAGAAATGCAGAACTTAATACATCTTTCCTTTTGAGGCTAAATCATTTCTGATTTTTAGGACCCACAGCCTGGGCTGGGCAGGGGCAGCCTCTTCTACATTCTGCTCACTGAATTACAGGGCACATGGCTGCCTCTCTAGAATACTGGTTCTCTGTCAACCCAGTTTGTCCTGCAGGGGCCATTTGTCAACTCTAGGGAGGTTTTGGTTGTCAAGGCCACTGGGGGTAGTCTGCTGTCTTCTGTTGTATTTAGGCCACCAAAATGCTGCAATTCAGAGGATGGATTCCCACAACAAAGAATTATTCAACCAAAAATGTCAACAGTGCTGAAGTTGAGAAATCGAAGAACAGGGGGCCTAGAGCTCAGAGAACTTCTAACAGTATTTATAAACATCATGTATCAATGGGTTTAGAAAGAACAGGAGACTAGAGCCCAGAGGACTTCTAAAGTTTGTGTAATCATTACGTACTAATGGGTGTAGGTGGAGCCTGACACTCACAGATTCACAAAGAGGCAATGGCCATTGTGGTACATGGAGAAACCGAGTCAGAAAGACTGTATCCTGACCAGAAAACAAGCATGTACGGCCTTCCTGCCAGGTCTGTGTTTATGGTGGAGATCAGCCCTTAAGACAGAGTGGAACATTGTTAAATCTTTAAACCTCCTTGAAGGTGCATGGCTATGGTGCTTGGCAAGGCTTATAGCTCTTTCTTCAGTCTAGAACTATCCATGGGGGCAACTATAAATTTCTTGCCTTCTACTCCCAGAGTGTGCAGAGGCTGTGAACTATTTACATATGTTTACACAGTTTAGGAGGAACTGTCAGAGAATAAATATTTAATAATTGTGTGCTATAGTGATTGAATGATTATGTCAACACAAACATGCCACTCCACGCTATAGGGATATTACTTTTATTTATGGTTATCATTCCATTTTTAAAAATTTTAATTATTTTTTTAAATTTTTATAAGCTTTCAAGCTCATGCTTCAAGATTTTATAAGTTTATTTACTGTGGATTGGCCTCCCAATGTCTGACTGCCTTTGGGACAATGATGAGTTCTGGAATATTCAGTGTTGATGCATGCATGCATATGTGTCAGTGCTGATGCATGCGTGCATATGTGTCAGTGCTGATGCATGTGTGCATATGTGTCAGTGCTGATGCATGTATCTGTGTCAGTGCTGATGCATGTGTGCATCTGTGTCAGTGTTGATGCATGTGTGTTTCTGTGTCAGTGCTGATGCATGTGTGCATCTGTGTCAGTGTTGATGCATGTGTGCATATGTGTCAGTGCTGATGCATGTGTGCATCTGTGTCAGTGTTGATGCATGTGTGCATATGTGTCAGTGCTGATGCATGTGTGCATCTGTGTCAGTGTTGATGCCTGTGTGTTTCTGTGTCAGTGCTGATGCATGCGTGCATCTGTGTCAGTGTTGATGCATGCATGCATATGTGTCAGTGTTGATGCATGTGTGCATCTGTGTCAGTGTTGATGCATGTGTGCATATGTATCAGTGTTGATGCATGTATGTGTATGTAT
The DNA here is from genome assembly GCF_903992535.2 of Arvicola amphibius. Taxonomy (NCBI): domain Eukaryota; kingdom Metazoa; phylum Chordata; class Mammalia; order Rodentia; family Cricetidae; genus Arvicola; species Arvicola amphibius. Next base: position 107,021,276 of record NC_052057.2, on the reverse strand, counting down.
TAGTGCTGATGTATGTATGCAAGTGTGCATATGTGTCAGTGATGATGCATGTGTGCATATGTTGCATATCCATGGGGTGATGCTGTTCCATCGGGTACCTTGGTAGGTGGATTTAGTCAGGCTGCCCCTCTAACACCCTTACAACTCTGTGCCCTTGCCTTCAGCCCTCACACTGGGACTAGAGGGAGACTCAGGGAGGTTGAGATGCCAGCTTTTGGCTTTGTTTGCTTTCACGTTTGCTCCTGGCCCTTCCTTAATCTCCTTCACGTCACAGTGAGGCTGACTTTGCAGGAAGTCTGTTACTCTGTGTGTTAGTTACTCCTCTTGTTGCTGTGACAGAAAACCTGCTAGATGCAATTTTAGGGAGGGGGCAAGTGTTTTAGCTTAAGGTTTAAGTCGATCCCGCCTATCATGGGGGTAAGTCACAGCCTCTGGAGCTCCATGGAGACGGTGAGAGCTTACAGCCGTAGCTTGTTACAGCTCCATAGATCAGAAAGCAGAGACGGGGTTCAAGTGGAAGCAGGTGGGAACTGGAACCTTCAAGGCCTTCTTCTAGCAGCCTATTCCTCCAGGCAGGTCCCACCTCCTAAAGGTCCCACGGCCTCTCCAAACAGTGCCACCAGCCGGGGACTAAGTGTTTGAACATGTGAGCCTGTGGGGGACCGTCTTCCATGGAAATCATAACAATCATGTTCTCACACCAGTAGGCTTCTGTTTGGGTTTGGCCTGGGGATGTTTCAGCTGGGGAACCGATAGGAGGACAGAGAGCAAAAGCCAGGGCATTTCTCCTCACCTCCAGTCTTGGACACGGTTCCTGAGGGTGCCATATTTCCCCCATATATCTTGGTAGATCCAAGTTCAGAGCTTGGTTTAACATGAGCAAGAAGATAAAACAATATGTACACAATGAGAAACAGGATCTGAGAAGGAACTTATGAGCCTAGGGAGCCTGGAAGCTTAAAGTGCACGTTAAATCAGCTACCACTGAGATTCTAGCTGCCACAGGGTGACCCAGTCTTCTCTCCCTGGTGGGAAGGGTCAGCATCTCCCCAGCTCCTCAAACGCTCCAGTTCCACTGTTGCTTCTGGAATCAATTATTCATATTGAGTTACTTCTGTATTAAAGAGGCTGACTTCTTATTTTTCGGACTGGATATCAGATAATAACAAGGTCAATCAGTGTAAAAATATTGATGATGTGGCTTGGTTATACGTCACCTATACCAATAAGGCTTCTTGTTTGATGTGGAGAAACAAGCAGTTAGGAACGGTTCAACGGAATGAAAAATTAAGGTAGTGCATCCCCCCTAAATCTTTTCGCATGCTTGGATGTCTTTTACATGACTGCTTCTCGGGAATCTCTTATGGTTGAGATGTTCTGAGAAGAGCATTTTGAAGTTAGAGAGTGAAGCTGTGTAAGCTCGGTCCTCACCACATTTAACAGAAGTCAACATGAGATTTCGTCCACACCTTTGAAGGTCCTTTGGGGCGTTGCCTAGTGGTCACACTGGTGAGCATCCAGCCACTGTAAGGAAGCATGGAAGGCAGCAGTAAGGATGATCTGGCATGAGGGCATGGTGGGGGGGGGGCGTTGATTTGGAAGCTCGTATCTTCCATGTTTCAGAAAGACAACAGTAGCCCGGCGGTGGTGGTGCACGGCTTTAATCCCAGCACTCGGGAGGCAGAGGCAGGCGGATCTCTGTGAGTTCGAGTCCAGCCTGGTCTACAAGAGCTAGCTCCAGGACAGGCTCTAAAGCTGCAGAGAAACCCCGTCTCGAAAAAAAAAAAAACAAAACAAAAAAAAACAGAAAGACAACAGTTCTAAGGAGGATAAAAAGGAGGAGGGGTGAGCAAGCAGAGTGGCTAGTGAGGGCCAGAGTCCAGCCAAGAGGTGGAAAGATCCAGGGCTGTCAGGGCTATATAGAAGGAAGAGTCAAGAGTACCTTGGATTTCTAATATGAGGAGAGGGGGTATCTAGCTATAATGGAAGACTATATTATCATATTCTTCTCTTATTGTTTTTATTGAACTATACATTCAGAAGACTAGATTCTTAAGGGATTAAGGGTATCATGACATCTCTTAGAGAGAGGATTATGGAAAGAGAAAAGGTCCTAGGAAGAAGGAGCCAGAAAGCTCACACCCAGGAGTGGACAGAAGAAGAGGCATTAAGTTGTGGCATGGAGATCCAGAAGAGCAGGAAGCTTCCTAGGAGTGGGAGAGAGTTGAATTAGATAATACCAAGGTGTGGGCAGGCTGGAGGTGAATTCACTGGGTTTTCATAGGGCACTAGTGACTTGTAGGCACCATCATTGCAGGCCCCTGGGGAGGACGTGAAGGTCTTCTCAGAGCTCCAAGGTGACTCTCAGGCGAGAAGCCCTGTGGGTGTGGGGTTTTCTGAGCAACACACGCACAGCGCTAGCAGGAAGGAGATGGGATCCAAGCAGGGGCTGAGAACCCTTCTGGAATGCTTGCAGAGGAGAGGCTGTGACCCAGACATGGGTGAGGGAGAGGGGCTAGCTGGATGAAACAGCGTCTTCATCCACAGGGCCCTTTGATTTCCAGGCAAGTGTTGTGGGGTGGGCTTCTTCAGCCTTGTCTGGCCTGTGAGTGTCAGTGAATCAGTTGTTAAGAGTGCTAACCAGGGAACCAGATTTGTTCCTGGCTGGTGATCTGGCTGCTCAGATTCTGGAACCTGTGCTCAGAGCTCTGGGCCATGGAGACATGGGTGCCACCAAGGGATGATTTACCTTCTGGGTGAGATAGAAAATGAAAGGAGTTGTGTGTGTGTTTAAAATATATATGGATTGTGTCTCTATTCTTTTGTATCATAATACTCCTTGCTGAGGGAAACAGACAGAGAGAAAGAGAGAGAGACAGAGAGGCAGACAGAGATAGAGACACACACACACAGAGAGAGAGATTATCAAAGAAACTTCAGGCCTCCTAGGTTCTGATCTGGAGCTGGGCACCAGGCCAGCATGGCTTGTCAAACCAGGTTCCGTGGGAATGTGCCCAGGGCTGCTGAGAACACAGCTCTGATCGGTGTGTACAGGCTTGTTTGACTTGAGCTGGTTTTTGCTTTCCATCAAAGGGACACCTGAACCTCCCCTGTAGGTAGTAACTCCGGCTCCGTCCCCATTGCTCTTGTTTGCTTTGGTTACAGGGACTCAGCGGAGGAAGCCTCTGTTTTGGTGAATGGATCCTTTCTGATTGCTGAGAGCATTCTTGGCAGAAGAAAACTTTTCCACTCCATGGCTACCCCCATGGAGGGCCCGCTCTGGGCCTCAAGCTCCGCCAGGGACGTTGTGTGCCTCTGATTCACGAGCACGCTGGCCAGGTGACTGCCACCACATTGCATGAGGACACCGCAGCTCTGTGAGGGTCACTGAGCTGCCCAGAGCCATGCAATCCTGAGGCTTATGTTGTGTCTTTCTCCGAGTGCCTGCTTCTTACTCATCACTGCGACCGACCGATTCACCAACGTTTGTCCTTATGACAAGTAGCTACCATATTAACCCACATGCTCCCTTATGGGGCCCCACGGCTTAGTCTTCTGTTGTTCCCTTTAGAATAGAAGCTGCCCATAAAAATGGCAATAAAACTCTTTACAGCTCCCCTCTTAGCCTTCGGTCTCCTCTCAGCCCATCTGCCTCCCAGTGCCCTAGAGGGAATGCTTGGAAGGTGAATCTGACCACATCATGCCTCTGTTTCAAAGCTTTCCGTGGCTCACCATAGCTGCTGGTCAGAGGCCAAACCTCTTCCTTTGGCATACACAGCATCCCTTCATGACTTGGCGCCTGCTCATTTCCAAAGCAACACCTTCCACAGTGACTGCCCCAAGGCCACTCAAGACACCGGGCACGACACTGAGCACCTTCCTGTGCTCCTTGACCCTTCTTCACTTATGACGTTCTTTGGACCTGGCTTTCCCTTATCCTTTTCCTTATTTGGTGAACTCCAAAGAGTACCTTCTCTGTAAAGTTACCGCCAAATTGTCCAGGTGGAGTGGGTTCTGGAACATTCCACATGGAATTTTCCTTAGTTATCTTTCCGACTTTCATGAAGCTCCCAGGCAGACAAGTCAAACTCTCTACACCTTGCTGTTACTGAAGGAGCTCCTGGCCCCGTGTGCAGCTGGTAGCAGTCCGTGGGCTATTACTGGGACTCCGCATTTCCAGAGATGCCTCAGAGGTCATGACCTCAGAGTCTGGTGGGTCCCACTGGAGGCCCCGTTTTCACCGCAGTGTGCAGACTGGAACTAGCTGGGGACAGGCGGTGAAGGGGAGGAGTCCATCTCGCTTTGCTGGACTAGGTTCAGCTTACACACGAAGAAGGATAATGCCTTTTCTGGGTCTCTTCTGCCTCCAACGATGCCTGATGGTCTGGCGAGAAAGTCCTACACAAGGAGGGTCCCATGGTCCTGCAAAGAGAGCAGGTGCTTAACGAGATAACTTTAATTAGGGCGTCTCTTAGTTTAGAATAAATTATTAAATCTTTTTGGGGGCTAGGGTCGTAGTATCACCATCTCCTTCCTTCCTCTACCAATGTTACTGTGGCATTTACACGCGCGCGCGCGCGCACACACACACACACACACACACACGTTCTACTAATCTCTCTCTGCATTTCAAGTAGCTACTTCCTAAATTTGGGTTAAATTGAAAAGCTCTTTGCTGTGGTTGGAGAAACCCCTATTCCCAGTTTAGGGATGAGGGACCTGAGGTTTAATTGCATTTTTGACAACCATATCCCCCCCCCTCTCTCTCTCTCTGTGTGTGTGTGTGTGTGTGTGTGTAAACAAGGTCTTATTGTATAGCAATAGCTTCTCTCAAGCTTCAGCCTCCCCAGTGCAGGGACTGGTAGCATGATCTTCTGTGCCCGGGTTTAACCTTATTCTTTTAAAATAGAGTGCCCTTCAGTTTTCCATAGAAAATGCTAACATTCATTGCAGCCAAAGCCCATCCAATGTTATTCTAGGACCCTGTGGATGTTGCTTGCTCCGTCCATTGTCATTATGAACATGTCCAGAGGGAGAGCCATCTCTTTCTTCATTCTTTACGGCCCCCTGATCCTTTCTCAGGGCCTGTGTGCCCTTCTGTTTCTGTGGCCAGGAGCTGTGAGATGGGGGATGTGGCAGTTTCTCCTGGTGTCTGTTTATTAATGGCAGTGCTTATCAATGACGTATGCCCAGTACTGAGCCGATTCCTTCCATAGCTGTTCCACATTTCCTCTTTCTGGGATTTTTAATATTTTTCTTCAAAAGTTAGATGTTTTTAAAATGTAAAATTTTAATTCTTTTTGGGACTTAGAAAAAAAATCCTTATTCAGTCATGTTGATGACTAGTCTAAGAAGGACAGGATGGAATTCTTGGATGGTTCAGTCCCAGGTAAAGTGCTGGCTTTACAAACACGAGGCTCTGAGGTGGGTTACCAGAACTGACCCCCAAACCTGGGTATGTGGCATGGTGGCGTGTGTGTGTCACCACAGTGCCAGGTAGGCAGAGACAGCACCATCCCTGGTGTTCTCTGATAAGCTGGTCTAGCTTAATTGACGAGTCCCAGGCCAATGAGAGAACCTGTTTCGAAGGAGGTGTATAGTATTCTTCAAGATGGTGCCAGAAGTTGTCCTGTGTCCTCCATGAATAGCTACACTCACATGTTTGTATGCACATATACATGTAGACACACATGATGTACACATGTACAAAAAGAACCTTGTTAGTGGGTGAAAGTAACCGAAGGGGACTGTTGGCCCTACCGTGCTGGCTCTGTTCTTTCTAGTTCGTCTACAAACAGAGTAGGCGTATGGTTACTTCTTGGCCACCCTATTGTCTCTGATATCTCTACTCTTAGGCCATCTTTGTGCACTGTCAGACTTGTCGGTTCCAGGTTCCTGCAGTGGACACCTCGCTTCACCCATTTGGAACATGGAACCTGTGAAGGCCCTATAAGCCCATCTGTCCCAGTGTGCCCTTATTCTCAGAGATGGCTGGGTGAGGCCCCCATAGGGGAGTGTCTCCCACAACACGCATGGAGCAGTAGACCCAGAACCATCACTAGCCACCTCCTGAACCTTGAAACAATTCATCTTGTTGCTAGTGTCCACTCTTGATGACATTGCACTGAATAAATGAGCCAGTACAGGGTGTCAGGGTGTCAGTTCTCTTTCTAGGATGCCCAGGCTAGGACTCTTGTGTGTGCTGAGTTTCCTCATGGACATCGCTGTCTTGTCTTTGATTCTATTGAGAACATGTGATCTCCTGTAGGACAAGGGACTAGCAGGGTGTTGAGAGAGGTTTTACCTGCTCTGATAAGTAGGTAGAGGCCTGAGATATAGTTGTCCCTTTGACGGAGGGATGCAGACAATCAAGGCCCATTGCTATGTGAATTTGGTTGGTTGCTTGTCTCACACTGCTGAGCTGGTATCTGTAGTAGAGCATAGGAATTGATAAATAAACATAAAATATCTTTGTTTGCTGTAAACTGCAACCAGACATGTGTGCATATTGTATGTCTTTCCAAAGAATTCAACCTGGGTGTTAGTTACACAGTCTCTTGTCTTGATAATGCATTACCTGGAAAAGGAGGTGTTGGGTTTCAAAACTGTGGCCAGAATGAGGTTGGTGGAACTATTTCCTCAGTGCCTGGGAAAGAGGTTTACAGAGATAAAGTCATTTCACAAGCTGTGACTTAAAGTCAAACATCTGCAATTTCTGATTCCATTTAAAGAAGAGAAAAAGGCAAAAGGGATAGATTTGACTCACTTGGTTTTCTTGGGATTTTCCCATTTTGCTTATTTCTGTGCTTCTTGCTTCCAAGTGTGAGTAGGGAGAGTGCCAAGCTCTCAGGTGAGGCAGACCTCAGTCCCCGGAATTTACACATGACCCAAGGCTGAAACTATGAACACTCCCAAACCGAAGCAATGTGAACCCCAGGTCTGCTGTGCATTCTGTGAGCTGAGGGGAACTTTGCTCAGACTTTAAAAGGCAATAACATTTTTTTTTTCATCAAATGTTTGAACATTTCCTAGTTAAATGACAAATCTTAAGCTAGGGAGATTGGCCATGAAGGATGGAAGCAGGGGCTAGGCAGCATAAGGGGTCACATAGCAGATGTCCTGCATATCAGATATTTACATTACAATTCCTAACAGTAGCAAACATTAGTTATGAAATAGCAATGAAAATAATTATATAATCACCACAACATGAGGACCCGTATTAAAGGGTCACGGCATTAGAAAGGCTGAGAACCACAGGACAGATTGGAACTATCTTCTAGCCACGGAGTCCTGGGCCCTACCACAGTGCATTTAGTAGGAGCTCAATAAATGAAAGCTGAAAGAATTAAGAGAGGCTTAGAGGGCTTTCCCATCACTTCTACCCATGGTTAAGGAGCATAACTGATCTACAGTAAATGGAGCTTATCAAAGAGTCAATACACCGTGGCCCAAGGACAAAGTCCATCTGTTTCTGTAAATAAAAAAAAATCAGAACACAAGCACATTCCTTTGTTTTCATATTATTGATGCCTATTTTTGTGTTACAATTGCAGAGTTGAATTATTGTGATAGAGACTGCATGACTCCTAAAACGTAAAATATTTACTATCTGGACCTTTGCAGGAAAAGTTCACAGACCTCTGATGCAGCAAGTTCAACCTGTTTTGTCATTCAAGGGAAATCAGAGCCAGGGTCTTTGAATACTGTGAGCCCAGTTTTCTCAACTGTAAGTGTGGAGAAGCCAATATCACGCTGTGGTTGAAGGGACCTCTTATCCAATATTTAGATGTGGCCTTTAAGCAACAAGTATCCATGAAGCACACAATACAATTACATACAAACTTCAAGTTTTTCTACGTTTTATGATTGCTGGATTTGCCTTCTCTGTTGTCAATTAAACACTTAACTAGTGCTCAGCGAAGTGAAATCATCTGCTTGGCCTCTCCCTGTGCTCGCATCGTGACCACTCATGTAATGGGCAGCATTGCATCTAATGCCAGTCCATCCTCACTGAGCTCATGGTGCCTTTGGGAAGGTCAGCATGGTCGTGTTTAGTGTGAACACAGGAAAGTAGTAACATTTTGGGGTCGACTTGGCTTTTCCTGAAGCCTTTACAACTAAGAGATTTCTTTTGCTTACCCATATGGCATGGGAGAGCATAATGACTCCAGACTCTCTGCTTTCGAGAGAGAAGTCTCTTAACAGGAACAACCTCATGCGGATGGACTTTGTCGGTGAGTAATAGTTTTGAATTGTGGTCCATGAAGTTTGGTTCATTGCAGAACTCTGACCTTGAGAAGTGGGAAAATCTTCAGTATGATTTTCTACATGTGTTAAGTACACCTGGGGACCTATAGTTGCACACATAAAGTACACTGCTACCACCAGCCCTTCTTTGTGTCCATGAGCAAACGTTGCTAATCAATCTTTGTAGCTCTAATCTGAGCCCAGTTGTAGCATTACAATCCTCCTGCAAAGGTATTTTAAGCTCCCCTTACCATATACAAATGTGGAAACAGTGACAATTCGTTTGTCCTTTGTCATCTAGGATGTAGATCACAATAGGTTGGTTATCTGCAACATGGAATAGAATGGAGATAGCCTTATTGGCTTTTACATTGATCATTACGTTTACATTAATCAATATTGATGATTTACCTGAGTTAAAGATTTAAGGGCCTGGGGAGATAGCTTATTTGGTTAAGTACTTGCCTTGCAGTCATGAGGACCTAAGTGAGGGTCCCAAAACTTGTTAATAAAAGAAAATAGCTTGGTTTTGTATCATATGCTTTTAATTCTGGTGCTTGGGAGGCAGAGACAGGCAGATCTCTGGGGCTCTCAAGCCAGCCAGCCTAGCATACTTGGCAAGTTATAGGGTAGTGAGAAATGTGTGTGTGTGTGTGTGTGTGTGTGTGTGTGTGTGTGTGAGAGAGAGAGAGAGAGAGAGAGAGAGAGAGAGAGAGAGAGAGAGAGAGGGAGGGAGGGAGAGAGAGAACACTGATGTTGGTTCCTAAAGAAGGATATCTGTATTTGACTTCTGACTTCCATTCACATATGCACCTATCACACACACACACACACACACACACACACACACACACACACACACACACTTCATTGTTAGAAATTCTGCGGTCCATTGAAGACTGAAGGACATTTTGTTGGGGCATTATTTCAGAAGTATGGCTCCTATTACAGTGTCATAACCAGACAGCTGTGCTTTGCCACATGCAAGCAAGTGCCTACTGAGCTGGAAATCGCAGTATGCACACAAGTCACCATGGAGCCTGTCAAGTGAAGTTTTGCCTCCCCTGGGCAGTGTGGTCCATGAGTCTGGAATTTTGAGTAATCACACAGATGATGCTGATATTGCAGAATTGATCCAAACAAGCCTGGGAAGAACCCGGAGCCAGAGTTGAGGGATCAAAGTCAAAATTCAAGCTTTTGGGAGATAAATTCAAGCCTTCGAAAAGACTTTTACTTTATAATATTCAACAGAAATAACAGACCAAAGACATTTCTAGGAGCCTAATCTTGAATAGCACTTTTATACAGACCGGCGCAGGAAGAGACTTAACCCAATGTATAACAGGTTTGTACGGACTGACCTCCAGCCTGATCCAAGGGTCTCACAGCTTTCTCTTGACCCTGCATCACATCACAGGGCAGGTCTACCATAGTAACCTCTGTGACTGGCTGCATCAAACAAAATTACTCATACAGTAGAGTATAAAGTACGCTGTGTCCTGGGCTCCTCAGAGATAGTGCCTTCCTGAGGGGAAGATGTGCGTGACCAACTCGTACTCCGTAAATGACCTGTTTTATATTCCAGACCCCGGAGAACAAAGAGTTCCTGGACTCCATCAGTCACATTGGTACAGACTGGTACTGGTTGGAGGGTGTTACTGACAGCAAAGTTCTCTATCCTCTTGGGGTCTTTCCTAATGCTAAACCATGGACCCACATGCACATCGTATGCAGCACCGGGTAATTCCGTTGCCATTTCTGTTTATGAAAAATACGATCGCAATAATGAATAAACCTAAGACCTGTTGTCTCAATGGCATGGCCCGTGTCCAGTTTTATAATGCCATAGATAGTGCAAACAAAGTTTTTTTTTAATGGAAAATGGCCTATCTAAAGAGGGAATGTTTTTCCAGATGATTCCAGCAGTTGTTGGAGCAGGGATACTTGAGAGAGAATCTCAAGTTTTCTCAATGCCTTCCTGTTCTTTTAAATTTCCACTCTCTGATTCCCAGGTCATATGGATTTACATCCTCTTTATTCTTTGTTATATAATGGCTGTTGGGGATAAGGCAAATTATTGCAACGACTGAGACATCCTCAGAAGTAGAACACCACCTTTGAGGGAAATCTGCAGCTAAGCCGTCTACTGTTCTAACTTTCCCATTTCTCTAGATGGCCTATAACCCTTTATGCTAAGACTCCATGTTTACCTCCACGAAGAGGTGATAAACGTGCATCTGAATGTGGCTGATTTTGCACATATGGTAGCTCACATTGCACAAAGTGACATCTCACCTCGGATAACAGAGGCCTGACTTTATCTCTACAAACCACTTAGTGCTTAGAACACGGATGAGTGAACTCACAAGTCAAATGCCTCTGATGGAATCTTTCCCTCTCCCTCCTGAGGCTTGTCATGATGACACCTTTTTTTTTTCTGGGATGTGTCATTCTGTATGGTCCCTTCTTACTTTGTATTCTCCTTCAACCTGAAGGTGCTACTAAATGGATGGGGTTTTGAATGTAGGAGCAACCACATTCATCAAGCTTCTCTCTGCTGGTACTCTTATCTCCTTTGTACCAATTTCCATTGGCTTCTTCCCTAGCCACTGATGCTTGTAGATCTAACCGACTGACTGATCAGTCTTTCCTTACATCCTAGATAAAGAGAAAGACAGCAAAACAAACTGATTTCTTTTACTCTACAAAACGTGGCATAAATTAAGAGAGAAAGTGATTAGATTCATGAAAAGCACGATTTCTGAATGATGTGCTTTTCTCAATGTATTTTTAACCACCTGTTTGCCTCTCTTTATCTCATCTCCTTGCTCTGGAAACTGGGGCTTACCAATCAGCTCACACACTCAGGCTAACTCAGTAGAGTCTCAGCTGGGCTGGGCTAGGCTGGGCTTTCATTCTAAAGGGTCTCCTTTGCACAACAACGGAACATTTGGATGTTTTCAAAGCAAGACTAAGTATTCATTGAAAATAGATTTGTATTTCTCTCTCTACCCTCCCAGGAATAGTTAGATATTCCTTAAGATTTTGGAAAGAATGAGTGAAGAATTTGAAGCAAAATTGTCTTATTCAGCGTTGAGGGTCCCCTAGAGTTCGGAGAAGGAATTTCATATTAAGATCTTTCAATATGTTCAAAGCTACCTATAGTTCAATATCTGCCACTGAATTCAAAGGAAGCAGAAAGAGTAAAATCAGAAAGGCAGAGGGGGGGGGGTAATGAATGGTGCTGGGGCATCCTGGCAGCAGATGGTGGGGGCAGTGTGGTGATCTGGATGAGAATGGCTCCCATGGACTCATAGATTTGACTGCTCCGTCACCAGGTAGTGGCACAATTTGAAAGGATTAGGAGGTGTGGCTTTGTTGGAGTAGGCGTGGTCTTGTTGGAGGAAGTGTGTCACTGGAGGTGGGCTTTGAGATTTTTCAAAAACTGAAGCCAGGCCCAGTGTCTCTCTTTTCCTGCTGTCCAAGGATCCAGATGTAGAAGTCTCAGTTCCTTCTCCAGCACCATGTTTGCCTATGTGCTGCTATGCTTTCCACCATGATGATCATGGAATAAACCTCTGAACTGTAAGCCAGCCACAATTAAATGCTTTCTTTTATAAAATTTGCTGGGGTTGTGGTGTTTCTTCACTGCAATAGAATACTGATTAAGACACACAGGAAGCTGAGAGACTGCACCTTCAACCACAAACAGGAGGGCAGAGAGAATGAATTAGAAGCGGGATGAGGCTATGAACTCTAAAAGGCACACACATAGAAACACACAGACATGCACACAAACACACACAGATATGCACACATAGAAACACACAGGCATGCACACATGGATATACACACATGGGTTTTAAAATTTTGATTCACATCTTCTTTGTCATTATCCCCTAATGGAAAAAAAGCTTAGATAGGTAAAGAGGGCATATGTAGACTCATCTCTCCATCATCTGATGTGGGAGTCCCCTCTGTATGCTGTGAATACCATTGGTTAATAAAGAAACTGGCTTGGCCTAATAGGGTAGAACAGAGCGAGGTGGGGAAAACTAAACTGAATGCTGGGAGAAAGGAGGCAGAGTCAGGGAGAAGCCATGTTGCCCCGCTGGAGACAGATGCTGGGAACTTTATCCGGTAAACCACAGCCATGTGGCAGTACACAGATGACTAAAAATAGGTTGAATTAAGATACAAGTGTTAGGCAATAAGAAGCTAGAGCTAATGGGTCAAGCAGTGATTTAAATAATACAGTTTCTGTGTGATTATTTTGGGTCTGAGCTGCCAGGCGGTTGGGGAACAAACAAGAGACCCTCTTGCTACAGTCATCTTTCATTTCTGTCCCCTCTCTCAAGGACTCCTGTCTTCCTTTTGGATGTTCCATGGTTCCACAGAAACTGTCTGTATTCTAGGCCCAGGATTTTCCCAGAAATGTTGGAGCAGAGCTACGCTCACTTTACTGCTGTGAGCTGTGATGGAGGGAGAGTAGAGAGTTCAGCCACACCTTGTTCTAGGTCATGCTGTGGTCGTACATCAAGCTTCCTTGCAACACCGTCTCTCAACTTTCCTACTGCGGAAGCAAAAATGTGTTTCTTACATTAAATCTTGGCAATGGATATAAGCAGAGATAGGTGTTCTGTGATGCTGGACAGGTCTATAGTTTCATAATCTTTGGCACACTGATTGTTCTGGGCCGTATTATCCAAATCTGTAAATTAAGGATTAAGTAAGATTATGGGTTAATGCACTTTTAAAGCTATAAAATAGTTACAATGATAATGACTACTGTAATGATATAATAGTATTAGTAGATAATTAGCGAAGATGTGGGAATCGAAATGGATGATTCTGTGTTTCTCTGACACCAAAGCCTTGTATTTGCCAGAAGTGTTAGACCTCAAATCACAGGCCGTTTCCTTGACTGGGATTTGCTGTATCTTATCCTTGCTGGTTTGGTTAGGTGACCAGGACCTGGGGATTTCATGGAGAAGGTGGTTTATTAAGCCCTGTGGACAGGTTCCTGCTGTCCTGTTGTATGTTTGCATTCATGTATACATGTATGTACATAATTTATTGGCCAGAGGTTTATATTAGATATTCCTCAGTCACTCTTGCAGCATTTTAAAATTTTTATTGACTGGACTTTTTCTTGACAATTTCCTACATGTTTATAACATGCGGTTTGCGCTCATCCTCCACCCTTCCTTACCCCCCCTTCCTATCCCTGTCATCCCCTTCATCACCACAATCTCTTTCCCATATTCATGTCTTGTTTTTGTTTCGTGACCCATTGACTTTAATCAGAAATGTCTATGTGTCTGTGTGACCACCAGTTTAGGGTATTCATATTTTTTGGGTGCAGTGTTCCTGTCATAAACAGAAAATACCATCTCTCAGTAGACACCATGGTCTTCTGGCTCTCAGAATATTTCTGCCGGCTCCTCCTCAATGTTACTTGAGCTTTGGCTGTAGGGGTTTTGTTGAATCAACTAAGGCGCCACAAGGTCAGCTTCTCTCTGCATTTCGATCAGCTGTGGATTTCTGTAATGGTCTCTGATGCAAGAAATTTCTTTGATAAATGAAGAAAACTACACTCACCTGTGGGTTTAGAGATGAAGATTTAGAACACAGAAATTATACTGGTTTAGGAAAATGGCAGCAATAGGTTCTCCTCCAGAGCTCATACCCTCACCAACCGCAGACAACTGACACACTTTCTGGTCAGGCATGAATTCTCTCCTATGGAGAATTCATAACCTTAAATTCAGTTTGATGGCTGTTGGTTACCCCAAGATATAAGTGCTACTATTGCATGCTTGGGGACATCTTTCCATGCTTGTCATTCTTGGGGTTTGTCTACTTTACGACTGGGTGGGATTTTTTTTTTCTCCCTTGGCACTTGCCACTTTTTGTTTTTATTTTTAAAAAATTTAACTTAATTAATTTATTTTACATCCCAATCACAGTTTCCCCTCTTTGCTCTCCTTCCATCCTCTCCCCCTCTCCCCTCTACCCCCTCAATCCACTCCTCCTCTGTTTCTGATCTCCCATGGGTATAAACAAAATATGGCATAACAAGTTTAGGTAAGACTAAGAACCTCCCATTGTATTAAGGCTGAGCAAGGCAATCTAGTATAAGGAATATTTTCCCAAGAGTCAGCCAAGGCATTAGGGACATCCCTGCTCCAATGGTTAGGAGTCCCACAAGTAGACCTAGATACACAACTGTCACATATATGTAGAGGGCCTAGGTCAGTCCCATGCAGACTCCCTCGTTGTTGATTCAGACTCTGTGAGTTCCTTTGAGCCAGGTTAGTTGTTTCTGTGAGTTTTCTTGTGATGGCCTTAACCCTCTGGCTTCTATTATCCTTTCTTCTTCTCTTCAACAGGATTCCCCAAGTTTGGCCTAATGTTTGGCTATGGGTCTCTATATCTGTTTCCGTCAGTTACTGGATGAAAGCTTTCCGACGACAATTGGGGTAATCATCAATCTGATCACAGGAGATGGTCAGTTCAGGCTATATACCCACTATTGCTAGGAGTCTTAGTTGAGGTCATCCTTGTAGTTTGGTGGGATTTTTCTTGCATCAGGTTTCTACCTGACCCTGAAATGCCCCCTTTCCAGTCATCTCTTTCCATACTCTCCCCACCCCATTCAACCCTCAACTCAAACCTCAAGTTACCATCCCCACTGTCCACACTCCACTCAGGAGATCTCTTCTATTTCCCCTTCCCAGGGAGATCCATGTATCCTGCCTTGGACCCTCCATGTTACCTAACTTCTCTGGAGCAGTGAAGTGTAACGTAGCAATCCTTTACTTTAACAGCTAATATCCACTTATGAATGAGTACCATGTTTGTCTTTTTGGGTTTGGGTTGCTTCACTCAGGATGACTTTTTTCTAACTTTATCCATTTGTCTATACATTTGCTGATGTCATTGTTTTTAACAGTTGAGTAATACTCTATTGTGTAAACGTACCACAATTTAAAATCCATTCTTCAGTTGAGAATGTTTCCAGGTTCTGCCTATTATGAATATAATTGCTATGAACATAGTTGAACAAGTGGCCATATGATAAGACTGAGCATCTTTTGTATATGCCCAAGTGTGGTATATCTAGGTTTGGAGGTAGAGTAATTCCCAATTTTAAGAGCAATCATCATATTGATTTCCAAAGTGGCTGTACAAGTTTGCACTCCCACCAGCAATGGAAGAGCTTTCCCCTTGCTCTTTATCCTCTCCAGCATAAACTGTCATTAGTGTTTTTGATCTTAACCATTCTGACAAGTGTAAGATGGAATCTCAGGGTTGTGTTGATTTGAATTTCCTTGATGGCTAAGGATGTTGAACATTTCTTAAAGTGTTTCTATGCCATTTGAGATTTTTCTGTTGAGAGTTCTCTGTTTAGGTCCGTACCCCATTTTATCTATTTATTTTTTAAAAAAATATTTATTTATTTATTATCTATACAATATTCTGTCTGTGTGCATGCCTGAAGAGGGCACCAGATCTCATTACAGATGGCTGTGAGCCACCATGTGGTTGCTGGGAATTGAACTCAGGACCTTTGGAAGTGCAGGCAATGCTCTTAACCGCTGAGCCATCTCTCCAGCCCCCGTACCCCATTTTTAAACTGGATTATTTGAGTTTTTGATGTTTGGTTTCTTGAGTTCTTTATATATTTTGGAAATCAACCCTCTGTTGGATGTGGGGTTGGTGAAGATCTTTTCCCATTCTATAGTCTACTCTTCTGTCCTACTAATGGTGTTTTTTTGCCTTGCAGAAGCTTTTCAGTTTCATGAGGTTCCATTGTTAATTGTCAATCTTAGTGCTCGCTTCGGCAGCACATATACTAAAGTTAATTGTCAATCTTAGTGTCTATGCTGCTGATGTTCTATTCAGGAAGTTACCTCTTATGCCAATGCATTCAAGATAATTTTCCACTTTCTCTTCTATCAAATGCAGTGCAATTAGATTTATCTTGAGGTCTTTGGTCCACTTGGACTTGTGTTTTGTGGGCGTGATAACTATGGATCTATTTGCATTTTTCTACATGCCAGCATTCAGTTATGCCAGCAACATTTGTTGAAGATATTTTATTTACCATAGTATAATTTTGCCTTCCTTACCAAAAATAAAAAGTCTAAAGGTGTGTAGATTTAAGTCTGGGGTTTTGATTCATTCCCATTGATTCACCTGTCTGTTTCTATGCCAAAATCATACTGTTTTTATTACTATAGCTCTGAGGTAGGACTTGAGATCAAGGACAGTGATACCTCCAAAAGCTCTTTTATTGTTCAGGATTGTTTACTTATCTTGGGTTTTTCATTTGTCTATAAGAAGTTGAGTGTTGTTCTTTCAAGATCTGTAAAAAATTGTGTTGGGATTTGTATGGGGATTGTATTGAATCTGTAGATTGCTTTTGGTAAGATAGCCATTTTTACTGTGTAATCCTATTGATCCATGAGGGTGTGAGCTCTTTCCATCTTCTGATGCCTCCTTCAATTTCTTTCTTCAAAGATTTGAAGTTCTTGTCATACAGGTATTTCCCTTGCTTGGTTAGAGTTACCCCAAAATGTTTTATATTGCTTCTGGCTATTAATGTTTTATATGGGTGCTGAGAATCTGAATTGAGGTCCTTAGCTGTATTGCAAACACTTACTGATTCAGCCATTTCCCCAGCCTGGTAGGTTTATTCTCAGTCATGCTACAAGAAATACATTAATTAATCAAGTTTATGTCCTTTCCCTGAATCTTGAGGTCCTAAAGTACAGCTCTCTTCACAAAGTGTTAAAGCAATGTGATGAAGTATTGGCAAGGATACAAAACATCAAAATAGCTCCGCAGACAACAGAAAGTATCTTTCATCTAGCAGTCAAAAAGAGGGATAAATGGTCACTTTGTGGCCTTCTCTAATGAAAGGATTTTCTTGGCACATGGTGGTAAAGAAAGGAAAATTACATACAGAAAAACTATCATACGATCCCCACTGTAGCATATGCTTTCCTGAGACACGCTAGCCAACCTAGTAACTGATTTTCTATGTATAACAAGGAGCTCTCCAAGTTACATACAGTATTGAAAAATGACAAAAGAAAAAAAAACTGTCAGATAAAGGTTTTTTTTTATTTATATTTCTTGAACCAGAATGTCTGAAATACCTTCCATAATCCATTGTGCAACAGGGTAGAAGATCACCAGGCCTTCACTCTGAAGTCCTGGGTTCCATTAACTTCCCAATTAACTTCCCAGTTTTCTCCAACTTTCCCCTAGAAGAGAGGCAAAGAAACACTGTTGCCACCATCTGAATAGAGGGATACATAATGAGGATTAAACACATCCATGTTATCCATGTTTGAATCTGAAACGTTCCCCACAAGCTTATGTGTTTTAACTTGGTCCTTATCTGGGGCACTAGCTGGGGAGGCTGTGGAATCTTTAGGGTGTGGGGGCTTAACTGCTGGACATATGTCACCAGGGACAATCCTGCTGGAGGATTGCAGCCTGGCCCTGCTCGCTGCTCTCTGCTCCCTGACCTTCGGCGATGTGAAGAAGACTGTTATACCCTTCTGCTGCTGTGTCTGTCATTCCTACCTTGATCGATGAATAGTCTCTGAAGTCAGGAGCCAAGATACCCCCTTCCTTCCCTTAAGTTGCTCCTCTCAAATGATTTCTTATAGTGACAAGAATTTCGCTGATACGACTCACATGTTAAACACACTGTAATACCCTATGCATTATTATTATTTTTATTAATATCAAGAAATACTAAACTCAATGATGACCTGTAAGCTAATTTTTATTTCAACTGATGAACTTCTGTTTCTGTTTGGAGATTCTGCTTTAAAACAATCATTTGCTTTTTTTTGTTTTTGATACGCAGAAAAAAAAGTTGTTCCAGCACAATAGAAAAATGTCTCTTGTAGGGTTCTTACCTCTGAAATCCCCAACCGCCTCTGCTAAGAAGGACTCATTATGTGAACACACATGGCTTTCTTCAGGTGCGATAGATTATGTGAAATATTATGACATCTTGTAAGAGGTTAGATACATGTACTTATGGGTACAGAGACACATGCTTATATCAGGTGTTTGTAAAAGTACACCCCATACACAGGACGCCGAGAAGTATGGGAAACAAACACAAAGCGATAACAGAAGACAGAGTGGGTGTAGCTTCCACTCTGTTGCTGGTCAGAGATGGATCCGGTCCAATCCCACGCTAAGTCAAAGGCTCCTCTTAAAGCAAAGAGATGAGACTTCTCACTCTTCTATTGTAGATGTGCGCAGTAGGCAAAGAGAATGCAAGCCAGATAAACGATCTTAACTTTTCTAGGAGTCACATCAAAGAGATCATGAAACAGTGAAACCGATTTGAATAATTTATTTACTCCAACCCACTCAGATGTTATCATATTAGCATAAGGACAACGCGAATCAACATTATTATTTATCAACATCATCATCATTATTTGAGCCAGAGTCTTACTCGGTAGCCCAGGCTGGCTCTTAGCTCCTGATCCCTTTGCCTTAGCATCCCCTGTACAGAGATTTCAGGCACGTGTGCACCTCTATACCCAGCTCTTTACATGCTGTATCGCCCCTGTTGCTTTGAACCAGTTCACTGTCTTGCAGTGTTGACGTGAGACTTCAGATGACTCACCAGGAGGCTCACCCTTCCCAGCATCTACCCATAGTAAGTAGTCCATATGTATGAGGTCTCACCCAAACCTTTCAGGATGAAGATGGAGGGTGGGGTAGGAGAATGGTAGAAACACTGTCAGCTGGAAGCCCTGGATGCCTTTGATCTCCTCCTCCAGGAAGAGTTGGGCACAGAAGCAAGGATTTGATGGTCAGAAAGAAGGGTGGCAGTGCTGAGCAGGGCGAGCTGATGGAGGCTGACTGGCAGCTCTGGGTTGGCATTCCATGGTTACTATGTGTTTACTCTAAACTTGTAGCATCTATGTCTACAAGCTGGCCTAGAATGTTAAGCAATACTACAATTGTTTAGTAGAGAGTTACTAGGGATGAGAAAACCGTCTAAATAAATACAGAAATAAAATGGTTAAATGAAGGAGGGGAGAGAGAGAGGGGGGAGGGATGGAGAGAGAGAGAGAGAAAGAGAGAGAGAGAGAGAGAGAGAGAGAGAGAGAGAGAGAGAGAGAGAGAGAGAGAGAGAGAGAGAGAACAACAAGGAGACCATGATATTTATCTTCAAATAAACCAGTTCTGTCTGGCATTAAGAAGCAGAACTAATGTGGAAAATACCGGAAGGAAGAATTCAGCTCAACAAGGAAGAACTATTAAAAGCCAGAAATGTTTTGAAGATGGGTGGCCTTCTGAGGCTGGGAGTCTTTCATAAGCTTAGCTACCACTTCACCACCGGGAAGGAATCTGTGAGGAGGGATCCCTGATGCTGTACGCGCGGGAAACGTTATGGTAAACCATTCAACAGTAAATGCAATTGACCACTTAAATACAAATGTAGTTGAATCAGTGAATTAGGAGACACTCAGATCCTCAGTGTTTGTTCCCTACTCCCTGCTAGGGGATTGTCTCGGTGAATCCACTCCCGCCGGCAGAACATCACAGGCTGAGTGGACTATAAGAGCAGGTGCTCATGATTCACAGCTCTGGAGGCCACGACACCCAGTATCAGAGGGTTTGTAACTGGGGAGGTTGTTCTTTCAGAATCCCGGAGAGGAAGGTCACGTGAACACTTAGAGACCGAGGATGGGCGTGAGAGGGGTGCACATACAACAAACCCATTCTTGAGGTAACTAACCCACCCCCTCCATAAAGGCATTAATTCCTTTATGGTGGCATAGCCTCCTGTTCTGATGTAACTACATTTCACCTGTATTTTGGAGGGGATACTCAAACTCTCGCTGGATGATTGGCTAAGTGGACCACTGGATTCTGAACTTCTTCAAGGATATGACACACGTTATGTTGAGTAACACTTGTTGGCTCTGGCTGTGAGAGGAATGAATTGCCAGAAACCAAAGCCAGGGCATTTTTGTCTCAGGTGAACACTTCAGTTCCAGCCATGGTGGCATTGGTTTGCTAGAATTTTGGTTGCTAGAATCCTGTTCCATTCTGGGTTTTACACAGAGGCTGTAGTTTTCCTCAGAGTCCCCTTTCCTTTGTTTTCTGGGTCCAGAGTACTCCTATTTCTGACCATCTCCCCTCAGACTCCTACTTCTCAGTCACGTGGGCTCTTGAGGAGTCTGGGTAGTCACTTCCTGTGCCCTCACTCTTCTTTAGGGAATACATTAATTTCCTTGATCCTGCTCCTGACGGCCACACATTGTCTCTCCCAGTAGTCAGCTAGTAGGTGCCTTCCATCTGGCGTGACAAACAAGCCGACATGTTCTACTAGGGCTCTGTTAATTGCTTGTTTACCTCAGTCCCATAGGACTGAGTGTCACCACCAGCCACCAGCCAGCATGACTACGTGCAGTGTATCACATTCCTGCTCTATTGCCTCCTGCTATGGATCCATCACCAGGAGCTGAGAGTTTGGTTTTGTTTGCGTTTTGCTCTCTTCATCTCTCACCTGTGCTCTTCTTCTCCTCCTCCTCCTCCTCCTCCTCCTCCTCCTCCTCCTCCTCTTCCTCCTCCTCCTCTTCCTCCTCCTCCTCCTCCTCCTCCTCCTCCTCCTTCTTCTTCTTCTTCATTATTATTATTATTATTATTATTATTATTATTATTATTATTATTATTATTATACAAAGTGGCACATGTCATTTTCCTCGAGGCCCTGACATTTTGAAGCGACTTCAGGTATTGGAGATCTTATTCTGGGCCCTTGACTCTTCTTCCTACCATTTTCGCTTTCTATCTGATTCATAGTGTGAGAGCTCACTGGAGATTTAGCCTGAAAGGGAATTCTGATGAAAAAACAAAAAAGACTGGAAAAAAAAATCGCCTTTTGTTAGCTTCTAAGACTTTTATCTCCCAGTCCCCAACCTAAGCTAACTTGAGAAAATTTTCTAGTATAAAAGCCCAATCATGCCATAGTCAAGTTTAACACGTCCTCCTAAGTCTCTGTTGCCAACAGGACACAGGTTCACTTCAGTGTCAGCACTGTTGGGATCTAATCTCTATTCTTTGAGTTTTCTTTGTTAAGTCTCATCCCCCAGCTCTCCCATGGTCACATCAGTTTTGAGTGCCCTGAACACGAAGACCATATCAGGCATTTATAGTTTCCCTCATGGGATTTCTCCGGGTTGCCCTCTGCCAGGAGACTTATCTTCTATGACTTGGTTTAAGAATCACCTACTCCTGGAAGCCTCTTTGATTTCACAAGAGGAAATGACTGGATCTATCGGCTGTTGCTGGTCTGTAGCTCTTCTGCACAGCACCTGTTACATGGAGCCCTCTGAATGCTTCCCTTGTCTCGTTCCCTCACCCACTATGAGTGGGAAACACAGCTGTCTTGGTTGTGCTTGTTTTCCCAATGACCATCATAGGGTTTGTCCTGAGAATGTGAACTGAAAGGAAACTTGAACTTAAAGCTTCATTATGGGCTGTGCAAATGGGATAGGATGGAGCCTCTTTGTGGAAGGTTGGAGGTAATGCTTCCTACAATTGTTTGAATTTTGCAAATAGAGCAGAGAGCCAACCAACAAACAATATACAATGTCAATATTAGCTTACCAATAACATTTTCATCTGTGAAACTAATTCATTTAAATAGCTTCTATCTAGTCTCTGGATTCAATTTTTGAATAAATATTATTATGCTACAAGTAACTGATTAAAAACATTGCTACTTATACTTGACTCTGTGCACGTAACCTATTTTTATTTCCATTGTCTTGGTTTATATTTACAAGTCCCATAGGTTGAGCAAGGCAGACACCATTTGTAGTCAATAGACACCCGGAACCAATGCTCAGACATCACCTGACTTACCTAAAGTCACCCAGCTGGGAGCTAATAAAGTCAGATTAAAGTCTTCTTATTTGAAGGCCAGTCATATCTATAAGAGGGTCCCATGGCCACTCAAGGAACTATTTACCCAAACATGAGAAATAGGTCAGTGGGGTCAGAGAAAACACCTCTGCGGACCCACCTGCATGATACTTGGTCATCTGAGGAACGGGGTTTTCCATTGCTGTGTTTGTCTGCTCCCCCATTAATGGCCCGAGGCTTCTCCATGTCAAGCTGCCAAGCCTCTGCAATGGTCATTGCATTTTGTTGACAAATAACAAAGATGATCCTTGTCTTGCTGTCAATTTTACTCCCTCTGGGTTTGCCAAGGGAGCCCCACATGCCAGGAAGAGCTTTGTTGTGGTCTGTGAGTCACTTGGTTCTCTCCCCTGCCCCTCCCTGGTGCAGGCTATTACAATCTGCCAATTGCGCAATTTTAGAACATCTCTGCGTGAATTGACAGAGGATGTGAAGAGAAAAAAAAAAACAAAACAAAACAAACAAACAACCACCACCACCACCACAACAAAAATCCCCAAACAGACTCAAATCTACCACTGCTACAGGAAGCAAATGGAATCCCACTGCAGGGGAGCTCTTAATCTCTTCTACAAATTGCCTCTGTCATCACCCAGAGATTTGCTGTAGGCAAACACTGTTAGGGAAACATTTCCCCCAGATATTTCCACCCACAGAATCTTTACTGTCCTGTGGAACAGGGGGTGCTGAGTAGGAGAGACGCCTCTTCCACCTGTTCAGAAGTCGCTCAACTCCACCGCTGCAAATGAGATCATCTCACATGCTCAGGGATGGTTCCTTCTTGGTGGTAACCTGGAGGACCCTCTCTTTGGAGAAGAGTGTGTCTTGGTTAAGGCAGCAGAAGGAGCCAATGAAAACTGGAATTCCTGGATAAAAGAAGCAATTCCATTTCCCCACGTAGAATGTATTTGTAATAAATCATCAAATATAGAGGTGTGACTAGAGTTTATCTTGGTTATTACTGTTAATTGCTACCCTGTCTTCCAAAGGTCACCGCTTAAACTCCTAGCCTGGAGAGGCAAAGGGAGTGGATGTCTGGTCTGGTTAGTATCTGATTCCATGATCACCTGCTGCATGAATTCATTCTTGGCTGTGGATAAGGGCCTGCCCTGTGCTTGACTCTATGTAAATGCCTGGGGAACCAGAGCAAGGCATAAGGCCGAGTCTGTGTCCTTAAGAAACTGTCAGTAGCGTGAGAGACAGATCTAGGAGCAGACCCCTGCAGTGCCCTGGGCTGAGTGCAGACTTTGAAATACCCACAGGTTGCCTAGGTAGCACAGAGGGGCAACTCTTAACTTGGGGAGGAAGGAAAGCTTTGTGGAGCTGTTTCTATACAGAACTATTTTGGATTCATACACACCTTAAGCCTTAAGCTTTATTACTAGATTTTTAAACTTGAGTCTAGCCTTCTAGATTGTTGAAAAAAAAATGCATTTCTTTTGAGAAAAGAGGGATAATAGGACGGTTGATTTACTCACATACCTTTTCAATAGTTAAACCATTTGCTCTTCTGATCTCCACTTATATTACTGTCCTGGGTCAGCCTGCTTTTATGATTGACTACGGTGTCTTCAGGCTGTGCACTGTTTTAGGCTCTTATGGGTAAATAAGACCCTTAACCTCAAGGGACTCCATTTGTGGGGGGCATAGGAGTTGATCATTGCAGCCATGGGTGCTCAAAGTATTCGGGAAATTGCAGCAGCCTATGGAAATTGTGCTCCATACTTGGGCATAGAGGGAAGCTGTCCATTCTAGAGGAGGGATGGCAAGCAGGCTCAGAAAAGCCTTAGAAGTCTGATAGAAGAGAGGAAGAAATGTCAGCTCGAAGAAGTCCAGAGCCGAAAGCATGACGGTATAACCCCTTGGAAATAGGCTGTGTATCGGAGCAGAGACCGAGAGCAGGGAGAGGAAGGTGGGGACTGGACCCAAGTGAGATGAACATTGAGCACTAGAGTAGCAAGTGTCTCCATTACTGAGACGTCAGGCTATGCAAATTTCCCAGCGATTCCAGGCCACAGAGTGAAGTCATGAGAGGTCTATTTTAAGAACGTCTTTCTGGCCACTGAGTGAGGAATAAATTAGAAGGGCTAAACTTAGGTCTCAGTCTCCCTCCCCCTGCCTGCCCCCCGAAACATGTAGTTATCCTTTATTAGACATAGATTTCTGTAGCTCACTGATATGCAGAAATCATTTGAGGAATATTTTAAAATTATCAAATGCCCAGGCCAAGCCTCACTGTGACAGAGACTCTCTGATACCTTTAGGCATGTTCGGGCACTTCTGCTGTTCCCTGTGCACAGAGAATCCTCAAGAACAGTTTCTACTTGCTATCCTACATACTGATATGATCTTATATTTAGAAGGCGGGTCATGATCCCTTACCCATCGTGTGCACACATTCTTCCTTCTCGGTTTCTTTGTGGAGCAGAGGGGCATTCAAATAACTGACTTTGCTAGGATATAAAGACCGCTAGTCTTGAGTGCTCATCCTTGTCAACTTAGACCATGAAACCCAACATGGACAAGTTCAACAGAACCGCCATATATGGGCTGCCCCCATGCTAGTCTTGAGTGCTACATGGTGTGTTCATTTCCTGACCTGGGGTTCTTGCCTTGGTGGTGGTTTCCTGTCTTCCACTTGTAAAGGTCTTGCTGGATTGCAGCTACCTACCTGTTACTCTTTGGGGATTTTGCAATCCAACTGCCTCATGCCCACCCACAAGTGGATTTCCTTAAATTAGTTGCCTCATGTCTCAAAGGAGCGCTTTTCTTTATGAGTTTACTGGAATAGCCTCGTATAGCCGAGGCCCATGGGAACACCATGGTGGTAGACTCCCTTCCACCCACTTGGGCAGGAGGTGAGTAATGCACACATCTGGCTGCAGGGAGTGTTCCTATCCAATCTTAACTGAGCTGAAACTCACAGAAAAGGCTGCGATCTTTTAGACAATCTGCAACCAGGATGTTGTAAGTGTGACCTTTCTCCTGTGGGGATTGTGGTTCTCTACAGTTCAAATGAGTCCTAGGTTGTAGAAGAAGGCTTTACTGGAGAAAATTCCTACTATGTGCCGTGTTCTAGGCATAGACATGGCGTGTAGTGGGAAGGCAGAGGATGGAGAGTTTGGGAGAAAAGCGGAGCCTTTTGTGTGCTGAAAACTGTGTGCGTATTGACGAGTGAACGATTAAAAAGCACGTTCAGGGAAGCAGGCTACCATAGGCACCGGGCTGGCCCTGGGGTACAGATGTGGATGTTCACTTCCATTTCCGCATTGAAAGCTGGGTCAGCACCCTCCATATGACTGGAGGATCCAGTCTTGAGGATCCGAGACCAGCCAGGGGACTTCTGTGGGCAATCTGTGCAGTCTCCTTCAAATTTAAGAGTCTAGAACTCTCTGATCACACATCAAAGGAACTCTGTCTCTGGCATCACCTGTACCCAATGAGGCTCCAGTATTTTCTTTTGCCAAGTGTCCCCACTTCCCTTCATCTTCTCTCTGCTATGTTCATTCTACTTTTAACACGGAGATGGGTGTATCCCTTGTTTTCATTTATTTGAAAGCATTCTTATGAGTGTGAATTAGTGAAAACAAATATAGAGAATCATGATAAATAGGAAAGCATGAAGAAGAAAAATAAGAATGACCAATGAGACCCGTGGTTCCACTATTTATATTCCATTAGGTCATTTTTAAATGCATATATAAATAAATCTTAAAACTAAATCAGGATTTATATACATGCTTATATTATTCCTTTAAAATGGATTATAGCATATTTTCTTTGCACCATCTATTTCTTTTGAAATGATTAAATATGTTAATTTACCTGATTGACATATAAGCTATAGAAAGAATATGAACAAAGGAAACCACACAGATAAAAATTACCCCCTGTGCAGCCAGTGAGAGTCCTGGTGTGCTCATTCTATTTATTCTCACATTTCAGTTATCCCTAAGAGCAGTTGAGCTGGCATATGCACACAGCTGTAATTACTCATGGGAAAAACCCAAGGGTCACAGAAAAGTGTGAAGTGATGAGCCTGCCTGACTCTTCTTGTGACCTACAATCCCAGCTCTGTAATTAGCCATCGTTTAAAATGTTCTTTTTGGGGAGGAGGATTAGTTGAAGAGATTTATGTACATTAAAGCACGTGATTGCCATGGCTGTTTCCTCTTTTACTCCCTCCCTCCTTTCCTTCCTTCCTTTCTGTTATTTTCTCTTTCTAGTGAGGGACCTCCCTGTGTTTCCTAGGTTGGAAACTCCTGGGCAGAAGCAGTTGTTCCTCAGCCTCCCATAGCAGCTCCACTCCAGGCACATTCTGCGGCATCCATGGCTGTGGTCTGGGTGCTATGTGCAGCAGTGACCTCATCTAAGATCATGGGCACATTAAAGGCGTTCTCTTCAGCCGTCTATCTCCAGCCAATGTTTGCTTGTGTGCGTTTCTCTAGAGTCTGCATCAGCTAAGCAGTACTATGTATAACTTTGCCCTCTGTTCACTCCGAAGGCTACTTGCTATAAAGTAAACATGGCTTTGACTTGGAGCTGGCTATTGCTGCCTCTTGATCGTCCTACTTACTTCTTCGATGTCCCCTCCCATTTGCTGTTAGTGGAGAACATCTCAGTATCTTGTTGGGCAAATTTTCATCTCACTTCTTTTCTGTACGTGAATCCACAAATATGATTATAAGCATCTAGTAGGAGTTACAGGAAACTTTGGTGTGTCATAATAGCCAATCCAGTGAGGCTTGGTGATTATCAGTGCCCTACAAGGTCCAGAATGACACGTATGCACCAAAATGTGACATTCTTCTTGAATAATTAAAGCATTGAAAATATTTGAAAAGAATATTAGTCCCACTCTGTAAAAGTGTGTTTTATAATTTGTGTTACACCTAAGATTACTTCTCACACTGCTGATGGCATCTGTCCCTCACCTCAGGAGGCTCTGTGTCTCAGAGGGATTAATGAAGAACAATTACTTATGTGACCTTCTGGCGCATTCCGGGTGCTTAGTGCACGGCAATCATCGAAGGTGGGACGATGACTTCAGGAAGGAGCATTGTTTTCTTCTCTGTGGCTTTGTATGCAGAGAACAAATAGTGTCAACCCAGGAGCATCTTAGAGAAGACTTCCTGTATCCTGACTGTCGGCCTGGGGGTTTAGTGACAGCAGTTTTGGACTCAGTGGGTCTGGAACGGGCCCGAGGTTCTGCATTTCTAATGCACACACGATGCTGACATGGCTGTGGACCGCGTTCTCAGGAATGCTTATAGGGGATTCAGGCATTCAAGTTGCGGCTAGACTCAATGAAGAGTCCCCTTCAGTCTCCAGATCTTTGGAATCCATCTCCAAAAATCACTCACAATTTACCTGTCCTAGACAGATGGTAGTGGAATATGTTTAAATAAATATATTTGTATTTTATAGGTAATGCCTGTACTACAAAATTTAAGAGACACAAAGGAATATTCCTAAAAGAACTTCTTCTCTCCCTTCAACCCTTTTCTCTGGCCACCCTGTTCCTTTCTTTATGCTTTATTTACAATTACAAGGCTTTTGGGGTATATTTTTTCCAGAGGTAATCAGCACATGTACAAACATCATACAGTTTTCTTCTTTAGTCTTTGTATTTTGCTTTTCCATCTGAAATATACTTAGAACCATTATATATTACTACATATGCAGTTGTTGCAGCAATTCAAATAGCTTCATGTCAAGATATAATTTAAACAGTTCTCTATTGGTCATTATTCCTTCCACAGTGTTGCTTGCACAATGTTGCCATGAAGATACTGAACACATATCTCTTCAGACAAACAGAATTTATTCCCAGGAGCAGAATTGCTGGATCAAAGGCCATGGGTGTCTAACATTTCGATGGGTGGTACCACTTTGCTCTACACGGCTGTTTTGGCAATCCGCAGTTCCACCAGACACGCATGGGTTGTTCTTTCTCCACACCCTGGCCCACATCATATTGGTAAATGCTTTGATGTCGGCCAGCATGGTAGGTGCTGATGTTTCATTGTGGTTTGGATTTGCATTTCCCACCGTAGGAGTGACATTGAGACAGTTAATCAATTGTTCCACAGGCATTCCTCAATCATTTCCAGGAGGTTCCGGCTTCTGTCCTTTCCTGGTGATTGGCAGACATTCTTGCAAATAAGAGAATTCATCATTTCCTGTCACGTGAGCTGCAAGCATTTTCTGCAGGTAGTTTTTATTTGGACTTAAAAAGTCAGGTGTCATAACTTTTGCATAGTCTCATGGGTTCATTTTTTTGAGTCTGTATATTTGTGTATGTGTATTTGCCATACTGTCAATGACTCCCAGAAAGCATAAAAATAATTCTCCTTGGCTTACTTTTGCATTTTAGTTTTACTCTCCCACATTTAAATCTGTGCTGTAACTAGCACTTACTGAGATGTGGATCCACTTTACTGTATTTTTCATGTGGTTGGGTACTATCATAAACAATCTTTCTCCTATTCCCGACGCACACTGTTCTCTGTGAACACACACGTCCCATGTTTATGCCTTTACTCCATTCTATGGATTTACCTGCTTGTGAGCCTTCTTGTACTATTTTAACTTTTAATAGCTTTCAAAATATTTGAATACCTAGCAGAGCTGCTTCCCATTAATTACTTCTCTGTCTCCTGACTCGTAGACTTTTCTCTTTGTGGGGGATTTCTCTTGCCTGTTTAAACTTCAGAATGTGCATGTCTATGCTTGTGTGTTTAAAAAAATCTGATTGCCATTTTTTATTGACAGTGCCTTATATTCTAGATTGATGTAAGGCACCTGCTGCTTTTATGATACTGAGTGTTCTTAGTGAAGAACACGGTGTACTTTCTACAGGTTTGTTTTCCTTTTGGCTCTAAATAGCATCTTAAAGTTTTCTGTATGTAGCTTGTATAGACAGTGCTTGCTTTGCCTTGATTTTGGTTTCTTTGTGACTGCCAGTGTGTGTGTGTATGTGTGTGTGTGTGTGTGTGTGTGTGTGTGTGTGCATATGGGTGAGTGAGTGTGCCTTTGAAGGTGTATGTGGAGGCCAGAGGTCAACCTCAGGTGCTGATATCTCTCTCTCTCTCTCTCTCTCTCTCTCATTTGGCTTTGAGAAGCTAGCTAGCATTGAGCCTCAGGGATCTTCTGACTCTCCATTACCAGGTCAGGGAATATGAGCATACTCCACTCTGCCTGGCTTCTTAAATTCTACTTTCTTCTGGGGCTGAAGTGATGATTCAGTAAAGGTTAAGAGCACTGACTTATCTTCCAGAGGACCCAGGTTTGGCTTTAGCACACACATGATGACTCACAGTTGTCAGTAACTCTAGTCCCAGGAGGTTGAGAATCATCTTCTGGCCTCCATGAGCCTCAGGTATGCATGCAATGCACATACATACATGAGGCAAACATCTATTCAGATAAAAATAGATAAAAATCAAATGTGGTTTTGGGACTCACATCCAGGACTTCAGACTTGCAAGGCAAATACTACACTGCCTGAGCCATCATTTTTTTAAATTGAGACATGGTCTTCCCATGCAACCCAGGCTGGCCTAGAACTTGTGATCCTCTTGCCTCCTCCTCATGCTTGAATTACAGGCACGTGCTACAAAACCTGGTTCATTTTTTTGTTTGTTTCTGTTGTAGATATATTTTCCCTTTCATTATGTCTTCCAATTGACTATTATTTGAACATGGGAAAACTATTAGTTTTTGTCTATTAATTTGGTACCTAACAGCCCTAATGAATCTTCTCATTTTTTTAAAAACATTTGTCCATTGCTCTTCTCAGAATTTCTCTCTGTATTTATTCTTTGGTGATTCTTTGGTGTTTTACATGAAGCATCAGGCAACCTAAGGTTTAGACTGAGGTTCTGGCTTCTCCACCATTTACATCAGTGGATATTTGAACATTTGAAGTTAGCAGGGAAGGTGAATGATATTTTCTAGAATATTCTGGAATATTTCCATTTCTCTGGCACGTCTCCAAATACCCAAGAGCTGTAAATCCTGAGGTAACACCCATCGTCTCTCTTGGATTGTCTAGGTAAATAATATCACCAGCTAGCACTCAGGCCACTGTCTCTGTCCCAGGCTTCAGATGTGTTTTCTCTATATCTGAATGACTCTCCTAGTTATTAGCTTCCAAGTGTAAATATCTGTGGGAGCCAATAGCTTCCTCACTGTTGACAGAGGTTTCTGTCCCACCAGGTCCCTCAGTTGTTAAGTCCCAAAGAAATACACAGCGGTCTACATTAATCACAAATGGATTGGCCTATTAGCTCAGGCTTCTTATTAACTTTTTCTTACATCTTATATTAGCCCATTATTCTTGTGTCTGTGTTAGCCACGTGGCTTGGTACCTTTCTCGGAGAGACAGTCACATCTTGCTTGCTCTGTGTCTGCCTTCCTCTGTTTCTGGGTGACGACTGCAGACTAAAACTTTCCTCTTCCCATAATTCTTGTTGTCACACCTCTACTTCCTGCCTGGTTGCCATTGCTCCTCCTATACTTCCTGCCTGGCTATTGGCCAATCAGCATTTTATTAAAAATAACACAAGTGACAGGATAAAAGACCATTGTCCCCCAGCACCTCACCTCGTCTCTACCATTCATGAAAATACCCCTTTACTGTCCTTCCCGAGCTCAGCTGCATTGTTAGTTGGTGTATATGTTTTCCAGCGGTGAGTAGCTATCTGTTCTTGGTTTTTAGCAGGTTCTCAAACTCCAGAATGAATCTTTAAGCTCCTCTCCAGCATTCAGAAGGAGGAACACATGATTTTTTTGGTCTGTTAGCATCACAAATTATATTAAACTAATTTAAAATCATCTTGGTAAACTCTATTATGTGAGAGATTTCTTTCTATCTGTCTTCTTTTTAGACTACCAACTATTTTTCTTTGAGGTTCCAGATATGGATTTAGTCAACTTAAACATCTGTTGGTTTGTTGAATTCTGACTTCTCTCTCTTTCTGCAAATGTTCATAACTTTACCACCTCTTTCCCAGCCCTAAGATCTATGATCCCTGTATCCTATCCTCTGTCTTCATTAGGTTCTGCCTAGTGAAGCACAAACCACACAGGCAGTAATTTCTTCTCCTGGAAAAGAGTCTTTCTGCAGTTCTTTGTATTTAGCCAGAAAGATACAGAAGGAGCAGAGCCACTTGTTAAATCTGTCCTTTTGAGAACTCAGAGCTTCTGAGGGTCTCCTTTTGACCTCCTGGTAGGAAGCATTCAATGTCAGTTTTTGGACCTGGGTCAGGTCACTTACTCACCATGGACCAGTCATCTGCCTCTCCACACTGCTCAGGGCATGCCTGGCACCTACTGATTCATCAGGGCACAGCCTAAAGACATAGACTCAGCCCGACTGGTCTGACATGTGTCCTCAGCAGTTTCTCCAAGTGCCACGTCAGCCCAGGTGCTGGTCTTCCATGCACCTGTGCTCCCCTTGTGAGGAATCATGCCTCCTCACATCCCTTTATCTCCCCATCTCAGGCAGAGACCTGGGGCCGTGATGATTTTCCAGAGGCAGCAAAGATCTAATCCTGGGAAATATCATCCTTGTGAAGGGAAGAGCATGTCAGCTCAGTGTGATTCAGCAAATAGGCATTAGCTTCTTGCTGCCGGTTCAATAATGGATGCAGAAGGGAAGCTAAGCAAGATGAACATGGCTGCCGTTGCGCCCGTGGAGTTCTCAGACAAGGGATAGATTTGATCCATGATTGAAATAGAACAGAATCCAATAAATGAGTGATCAGTCTATTACATAAACCTAAAATGCTAATCCTCAATACCCCTTCTTGCTTTCTTGGTCCAGTTTTAAAAGGGCGACTTGCCTCTTCTTCCTCCATCACCTTTGGCAGGCACTAAGCATATACGATCTGAACGCAGCATCCTCACCTCTGGACAGATGTGCTTTTTTGCTGTCCGATGATCTCATCTTCATCTTTCAAGACTCAGGTCAACTGTCTTTCCCTCTGCTGATCCTCTGCCTCTGAGGTCCCTTCCTGAGTTTAGTCCATGTTTCTTTCCACATGACCAACTAGCTCTCTAAGTTCCAGAGGTGCCGTATTTACCCTTCTTAGTGCTTTACACATCATTCCATACATCTTTTGGCTCTGTGATTCCAAAGGTGCATGCTGGATGAATAGAACACCCATCTGTATTTTTCTGCACATTCTAGTGTGCTTTATACATTGGGACAATGGTCCATACATCATGAATAGTTAACACATACCCATTTTACGGTTTTGTGTTCCAAAGCTGTTTTACTGAAGGCTGTTAATCTGAATAATTTCAAGGTTATTGCTTTAGCTGTTACATATAAAAAAGCATGAACTCTGTGTTCTGGTATGAACTCCATGAAAGTTGGTTAAATAAATCATAGGCTTCTGTATGAGATGCAGGCAAGATGCAAATTGAAGAAGGAATTGAAACGTAATTATTCATTAATACAACCTCTAGACAGATTAGTTTCAAATTATGATTAAAAT
The DNA here is from genome assembly GCF_903992535.2 of Arvicola amphibius. NCBI lineage: Eukaryota > Metazoa > Chordata > Mammalia > Rodentia > Cricetidae > Arvicola > Arvicola amphibius. The sequence continues at coordinate 106,988,538 of NC_052057.2, read as the reverse complement.
AGCACCTTAGGTAGGTTACTCATCTTTCTAAACCAGTCAGCAAATGTATCCTATGAAGAGTCAGCTAGTAAATACTCAGTGTATCAAGTCTTGCATTTCTCAACTTTGCTACTATAACAATGTAGAAGTATATGTATTTGGCTGTATGTGTCAGTAAACACCTTTATTGGCAAGAGCAGGTGACCATGTCTGGTTGACCCCAGTGACTGGATAGTGTCACGCTGAACCCCTCTTATAGCTGATTATTCCTAGTTTTATTTTATGAATTATTCTTGCAACATGATTAGCTTATGACTGATGATGAGTTATTTAAAAATGCTCACAAATCTCACCACAGTCTTAATTTGAGGTCTTACAATAAAAGAGACATTAGAATTGAACCTTACTTATGAGGCCCTGAGGACCTGAGGAAGGTGTGTGTGTGTGTGTGTGTGTGTGTGTGTGTGTGTGTGTAGTCCAGTTAAGGACAAAACATTGGTAATGACCCTGGGAACCTGGAAACTGCTGGAACATTCCCTGAGGGGCAGCATGGCAGAAGTCATGAGGAGTGAAAAGTAAATTTTTTTCTATCTTATGGAGTAAAGACAATGGACACCTCTTGTCCTTGAGGGAGAAGCAGAGAAAATTTACAATCAAGCAGTGCTTGGAGTGTACATCTTGGCTATGCCCTCTGACCTTCTGGGTACCATCTTCAGGTTCTAACTTCCATCTACTGTCTGATGTCAAGACTTCTGGCTATTTTATTGGATAGGATTTCCCTCCAGCCCCCATGTTTAGGATAACCTGCTTCTCACCGCAAGTTTCAGCTGCCCCCAGCAGACCTGTCTCCCCCCTCTGGATGAGAACAGGTGGCTGGACAACTAAGCCTAGAACACTGATTTCCTGACTAGAATTTCTCAAAGTGCTGTCTGGCTCACCCGAGGCAGAATCCCTTGGAAACACAAGACAAAAATCCCTTGATCTCACAAGAATTCGTGAGACCCATCCTGTGTGCAGGAGTCAGGATCTTTGTTCTGTGGCTCAGTTTAGAACCAGCTTCTTAGTGATTCTCCACAGGCTGCAGTTGATGAAGTCCTGCTAATGAGGAAGAAATCTTAGTGAGCTTTCAAGACTCCCTTTGAGTCTTCTTCAGATTCTTAACTCTTTAAAACCAGTGGAGTCAATGAAAATCAGAAAATTATGCTTGTCACTACCTTGCTTGGCCTTTCCCATAATGTTAATGAATGTTTTAAAAACAAGATTTACAATGACTGGGTAGATATCTGTGTGGGTTTCCAAGCTGCATGACTCATTGAGGGTCGCATAGCACCAAGCTGTCTAGCCCCAAGTGGAGCCTGTAGGGGGTACTTCTTGATTAGAAGCTCCCTCAAGGTGGCTTTCTTTTTAACTTCCTGGCTTGCTTTCCTACTGGGCTTCCAGTGTAGAACCTATACTTGGGATCTTGATGGTTAGTACCTACAGAGTACAAATCCCCCCTCCCCCCCACAGACTTCTTCTCAAGGTATTGGGTAATTTGGCTGAAGAGTATCAAATGATCTCCCCTCGGGTTATCTCTGCTTTGGTAGCTTTTGGTCAGCCCAGTGTGCCTCTTCTTAGTGGGTTGTGAGTTTTTTATTCATTGCATCAAGGAGCTACCCATTTCTAAGGGCATCTTGCCATCTTCATGATCATGGAAATCCAGTTCACAGGTTTAGCTCCTAGATACTTAACCCATTTACATTTATCATGTGTGATTATCTATCTATCTATCTATCTATCTATCTATCTATCTATCTATCTATCTATCTATCTATCTATCTATCTATCTATCTATCTATCTATCTATCTATCTATCTATCTATCATATACATTTATATACTACACATATACATATATAAAGTAGGTTAAATAGATGTTTATATTTTTTTCTGCAACTTTGTTTACAGCAAATTGACACATTAGTGATTTCACTAATGTGAAGATATTCTGGCAGTATAAGAGGCCAATGGGATATGAAATTTCATATCAAAAGTCTGTTGCCTAACATGGCTGAGCCCCTGGTGGGGGGTGTTCATATGTGGATTTTGTAGCCTGCAAGCCTGTCGTTCTAATCCCCTTTGTCTGGGTTCATTCCCATCCCGGGCTCTGTCCAAATACAATCATGGAATAGTAAGCACCCCAGGAGGAGAAATTACAGGATAAAAAGGCTTGAAGGTCTAGCACCTTATCAAGTGTCGGTAGGCCTGGGACAACTGTCTCTGCGCTTTCTCTAGAAAAGTCACACCTACCACTAGATGGCAGTGTTTTAACACCGGCAGGGGAAGGGCGCCTGCTGCTGCTATTTTGTCTAGCCCAGGACAGAAAGAGTAAAAAGGCTGCACAAGGGCATCCCCGTGGAGCTGAGGCTCTAAGGACAATGAATCCAGAGCCCCGTTGTGACTTGAGACTCCAGCACGGCGCAGAAGACAAGGGTCTGGTTCTGTGAAAAGCGAGACCATAGTCTTCCGTCACTGAATATGAGACCCACCTGGCATTCAGACAGACTCCCAGGCTCAGAGTAGGACCCAGGCACCCCTGATTTTTGTCAGTACTCCCCATATGTGCTCCAGTGTATTGAGAGTTCTTATAGTCTTTGCCCAGTGAGGCCGTCTTCCCTGGGTTGCAAGATTCCCATGTAAGCAGCACATCATGATTCCTGCTGGCGGTGTGTGGGGGTTACTGAGGTGCAGACTCGGATGAGCCAGGCATGATCAAGAAGCCACACGGGCAAGATGGGCCCAGGTTTGAAATCCCCAATGAGGCTCATGGATGTAGGAAGTGATTATTCCGCGACTCACTTTCATTAATGGACTTGGATGAGATTTCTCACTTGGGAAGTGAGGACCAGGGAAATAGTGTCTCCGAGGGTCTGCCCAGGTATCCTTCTGCGGGTGGCATCCTTTCTCAGTCGGTTTTGTTTTCCAATTGGCTGGATAAGATGGACCCACTTGGCCTGGGAGCTAACACTTCAGGAAGGACAGAAGGGCTTTCTCCTGCTGTGAGGGTCTAATGGTTTGCACTACTCAATGGTATCGTCATAAAACCAACACATTAATTTTTGATAAAAAATCCTTTAAAAATGGCTATAAGTCTATGGACTTCGTTCCAGATATATGCTCAGGGACAGCTGGAGAGTATCCTTATGCCTCAGAGAAACCCTTATTTCTTGTTCTCACATTCCTATCTCTGTACCACTAGCTTCAATCCACCACTAGAATTTCTCCTATACTAGGAACACTTGTAGAAGTTTATCCCATCTTCTGTTCCTGGAGGGCCATGGGGCATATTTAGGAGTGGGACGGGATCCACACTGACATCCTGTGATCCCTGCTATGCAGTTTGTGCTGAGGGAAGATTTGAGGAACACGCACCAGTTATTACTCATCTTGCTCATTTTAATACTGGCACAGGGCCTGGTACAGAGTAGGTGTGAGCAAATGTTTGTTGAATTAAGTTTCTGTAGTTTAAGCATTTAGCATGTCAAGCTGACATTAAATATTCAAATCTCGGCTTCAGAAATAGCTTTGATGCTATTTGTGTCTTACAGAGAAAATTATGAAATAGGTCATGTTTCTCTCTTTGCCTTGCCTGCTAGGAAACTCAGAGGTAAATTAGTGGTTCATCTCTCGTAAATGACTAAAATATAAATCTGATGTGTGTGTGTGTGTGCATGTGCCTTCTTTGCTTTTCCCAAGACTGATATTCATTGTACTAAATTATTAAACCTGCCTAAAAATTCTCTCGAGAACAAGGAACAACTAACGCATTAAGTCTGAGGCAATGTCTGGGACAATTTCTGGAATGCAACAGAAGGTCAAAATAGTTATTTAATATACGAATTAATTAATGTCATTTTTATCTGAGACATAAGTTTGCACTCCAAGGTTTTTTATTTTTTTCAATCGGTGTCAGAGTCACAGTCTTCAAACAACTGTGGGTGAGTGAGAAAATCATTCTGGGAACTAGATGCAGCAGGGCAGAGTGACCAGTGTGAGACCGTGCACAAACCCAGTGGCTCTAAGGGGGTGGCCCACGTGGTTTTTCTTCTGATCTACCTATTGTATTTTCCCTTACTCCCCACATCCCTCCTTTTCCCTTCAGAGAGAGCAGTATGGCCCACACTGATGGAACTGCCCTGAGCCCACTTGCTTATTCTCCTTTGCTATGGTAGAGGCTGCACATCTAACGGCTCACAGTACAATTTCCTTCCCAGAAGTCACATGGAGAAACAGTAGAGAATGCTGGGAGCTCCAGTCATCAGGCAACCCTCAGCCTTCCAGGAGGCTGGAAGAGGATGGTCTTCTTCCTGATGCTCATCTTGGACAGAAGCCAGCCAGCCCATTGCTGCAAGCATAGCCTCCATCTTGCTAAACATCTCCGTTAAGGCATGACCAAGGGAGAACCAATGTAGCTGGGTTTTGGTGGAGGTGTATCACTTAGGTAGGCATGCGCATACACACACACACACACACATACACACTACACACACATGTGTATATATAATATATATACAAATATACAATGTATATACATATACAGTATATAACACATATATACACATAGATACATGTGTGTATAAACACACACATGTATATATGATATATATACACATACATAGATACAGTGTGTGCATATAAACAGACACGAATATGTGATATATACACACACATATATAGTGTGTGTATAAACATACAATGTATATATGATATATACATATATACAGTGTGTGTATATATACACATACAGTGTGTGTATATAAACACACACACACATTTCAGTGCTCTGCAGAGAGCTGAGGAAGCCATGTTCCTAACTGCCTAACTTTTTACTCCTCCAGCATGCCCCCAAGAGCGTTCCATCTGTTCTACCATTTTCATTACTCTATATCCGCAGTAGAAGTCTCTGGCCAGCTACTGAGTTTTGAAACTGAAGACCCTCTAGTGAAAAGAGCTCTTCCTTTCCTTCACGGTCACCACCCTCTGCAGATTTGGAAAGACACAGCCAAGGGGTACAGTTTCCCCTCGCACCCCATCCGTATCCACTGTTGGCCAGTCAGTTTCCTCTGTTGTTCCTTTGGTGGGAGGTAGCGGGTCTGCCTGTGTGAAGGATGTCTACACGAGATTCATTTAGAAAGATGCCATCAGTGAAATTCAAGGCTTTCATTACCCCCAAGTAGCCGAAGCAAATGTCTGGCTTCTGAGCCATTCATCTTCTTAGCATGCTCTTCCTTCCCGGTCATCCTGGAAGATCTCGTTCACACGACATTCTCCACAGATCTCCAGGAGAAATCAATCACTCTTTCATTTTTGCTTTCTCTATGGAACCTGTAGCCATGAGAACATCACTAGCTTATGTGGCCATTGTGAGGTGGTGTGTCTGGTTAGCCCAGTGTGCTATGAGCTCCATCTCTCCTTCATCTACCCATGCTACTCCTGCCTATATCCAGGGGCGAGGTTGCTGTGGGTGATCATCACGTGCATCCACGCATTCTCCTATTTATTCCCTGGGTTTTTGCTCTTCCCTTCCTCAGATCTCTTGCCTTACCTTACCTGGAAGGAGTAGACTCTGCAGAAATCCTTGCCAGAAAGAAAGCTGAGGTCTGAGTCAGAGAGGCTCTGCTGGGTCATGACAACACGATCATACACTCCAAAGGCTGGGGCTTCGCTCACACGTGCAGACGTATGTTCTGAATCATGCTTTGCCAGTTATTGTTTGCACCTCTGTCTGGTGAAGGAAAAGACCCAGTTCTTTCCTGCAGTCTCTTCTTAAGGTTTCTGCTGCTGGTTCCAACTTGTGGTCTGAGCTTTCTCAAGGGAGTTCGGTGAATTTGACTGAGTTTCAGATAGGTTTACACAGACAAGCGCCCCTGGGAGGAAAGAGTAGGTCTGTTGGGAATCCTAATAATTATTTCCAGTTGAGATTGTAATTTTCAACTACAGCCCCAGCTAATTGGGCAAGATCCAGGTCTTCCTCAGGCAGAGGGAAAGTATACTTGAAAACACGACTTGTCACTGTGGAGGAGACACAGTCTGGGGCTGTATTCTATGACCGAGGCGTTGAGTAGACAAGTTGAGAGTTGGTTAGCATTTTAGCTGTTTCCCAGGTTTTTCAGGAGAACAAAAAGGAGCCTCTGTAGATCATTAAAGGGAACATATTTTACTGATTCTCTTTTGGAGAATGCCTTTGACATCTGAAGGCTGACATCTGACTCAATAGCCCTTTGGCTCTTAGAAGTTGGCTACTTTGTACAATCAGGATATTAATCCTTTGTTAGAGTTAGTCATTGACCTTAATTCCTGAGCAAATGGAGTTCTACTCAGAAACAGCTTTCCTACACATATATAGTGTAGGGTTTCCTCTAAAGCCCCAATTAGTCACTTTCTCCTTCTTCCTCATACTAGTATTCACATCACTTAGAAAGACTCTGTTTTCATGATTGAATGGTTCTGTAGAAGAGCCCTTCAAACTCAGTTGGGGCTTCTCCTTTGATGATGAGCCCCCATCCACCCTTCCCCATCTGGAGACACCCATTCTGGTTCTCACCCAGTACACTTGATTAAGGAAAACTCTCCTCTAACATTGAGATTTCTGTCCTTGGCTGGGTTCCTACCAATTGTTTCAGCTCTGCTCATTGTAGTAGTGCATCTCTTTAGTTCCCTGTCTTGATAAAGTGTCCATTTCCTTAAGTTTTCATGGACTTCTACTTTGAGATTTTTGGCACCTGGAGCACTCTTCTCGAGGGCTCACATGAGACTTCAAAAAGCCCTTGGAAATAGCCAAGAGTGGCAGAGGAGAAATTTAGATGGTAATGAAGTTATTTGAAGACCTCAAAGGGCTCACTTCTTAACCTGCAGCAAAACACAACGGAATCCTCAGTTTCCCATTTCTCTCCTTTTGACTCAACAATAGTCTCCCACTTTTCTCCAGCAAAATTCTGAGAAAAAAAATGCACCAACTCAGTCCGGTATTAGTGTTAATGCTGGGGAAGGAGATAGGAATGAAGGGTGTAGAAGTACTGAGATCATCTTCGTTGTGGGTTGGTATTGGTTAAGGAGAGTGTTCACCCATGCAGACTGGCCTACACAGAGCTGAGCATACCTGTTTTCACCTCTCTAACTCTCCATTCTAGCCATTGACCTTCAAACAACACTGGCCTTTTGGAGTGTTAAATTCTGTTGACATTTCATATTAAACTCAAGTGCTCAGAAGGCAAGAACACATTTAGGGTATTTGTGATAAACATACTTGGGAGTTGGAGTGGAGGTAGATCCCACTGTTATAGACTCTGTTGATTTGTGAATTATGTAGATTCTTGGTTAAAATTTTCTGGACAAAGGTATAAGAGAAGCAGAAGAAAAATGATATTCTGTTTTAGTGCTATTTTTATTAAACTAGTGGTTTCGCTACAGCTGAGTAAAGATGGCTTTTAACTCAATGCTTTGTGCTTTGTATGGGATGAGAAAGTGGAGATGATTGTGATGTCCCTTCGCCTTCCACCCCTCTTTTTTTCTTTCTTTCTTTCTTTATTTACTATGTATACAATAGTCTGTCTGTGTGTATGCCTGCAGGCCAGAAGAGGGCACCAGGCCTCATTACAGATGGTTGTGAGCCACCATGTGGTTGCTGGGAATTGAACTCAGGACCTTTGAAAGAACAGGCAATGCTCTTAACCTCTGAGCCATCTCTCCAGCCCCAACCTTCCACCCCTCTTGGATTTAGTTTCCCAGCCTGTCATAGTTCCCTAAAACAATGGCATTAACATTTTTTTCAGTTTCCTCAAGTGGGGTCTCCTGCCTCATTGTTTAGGGGGTAAGGGCTAATTTAGGAGTGCTATGATGTGCTCTGCAGTCTTTTCTTTTGTCTTGGGTAGTGGGTTTGCCAATGATCTCCTCAGTGGCCTCAGTCCGCCTTACATCTGGAGGAAATCCAGATGTGTTTTGATTATGGGCACTATTCCTGAGATGTTTTGTTATTTTAACAGGAATTTGGGAATGAGCGAGAGTAAGCTCTTGGACACAGGTGAGCAAAATGAATAGAATTCATTGAGGTTAACTTAGACTGCACCAGGCAAGGCATTGCAGGAAGGTTTGCTGCGGTTAAGTTGGTGTAGTTCCTCCTGTTTCATGAGGAAGACTCAACCCCAGCCATTGACATGCTAGCGAGTATGACTGAGTCCGGTACTGACTATATCACCTGCCTTTTTTTTTACTTCTTGTAGAGTCTAATTAAGTTGCCCAGGCTAGCCTTGAACTCATTGTGTGCTTAGCTTGGCCTCAGTCTTGCAATCCTCCTGTCCTAGCCCTCTGGTTAGCTGGTGTTGCAGGCCTGTCTACACATTTGAAGATCATTGTTTTGATAGCCATAATGAAGTTGCTTCATATCCATTTCTGGGAATGTTGTTTTATCTTATTTTTGCAATAGCTCTAAAATGTATGCTTGTTATCTATAGTCTTATAATTCATAGAAAGTACTTTATTATTGTTTATTAACTTACCCAATGGGTGTGGACCTTTGAGCTCCTCAGGCCTTCTACCTTATAAGACTCATGTTTTTCTCTACTCCAGGTAGGTATTTGGATGTTAGTCTCTTATTTTGTAATAGCTCTACTATACATAAAAATATTTACTGATTTTTTCCTGTACACTAATTTAGTATAACTTAAATATATTTATGTTTTTATTAGTAAACTAGATTAACATGTTATATGTGGAAAGTAATCATGAAGACAGAAACAGTTGCTAGTGGAACAGGGTTCTTATACTTAGCTAAATATCGATATATCTTGTTTCCAAGCCTAAATTCTACTCTTTTCTTGTCTGGGTGTGGTGGTGCTTGCCTTTAATCCCATGACTTGAGAGAAAAAAGCAGGTTTATCTCTGAGTTCGAGGCCAGTCTGGTCTACAGAATGAGTTCCAGGACAGCTAAGGCTACACAGAGAAACCCTGTGTCAAAAACCAACTCAAACCAATCCAACCAACCAACCAACCAACCAAAATAAATAAATAAATAAATAAACAAATAAATAAATAATAAAAAACAAAAAGGAGAAGATTTTTTTTAAGCATAGTTCTTATTTTTTGTTTTTTTTAGCACCAGAGGAACTGAAGCAAATATTGTGCTTATATAGCCCTCTTCTACATAATTTAAGAATTCTCACGTTGCTTCTCTAAGAAACACCGGATAAAGCTATAGTGATGCAATAACGAGTGGGCAAACATCCGATATGAGTTGTGTAATTCTCGTGGAGTCCATGGCTACCAATGTTTGTGTTGGTTCAGTTGCATATACAGACCCATCAGTAGCATCTGATGAACACTTATCGTGGGCTGACCATGTGCAGATGAAGAAAACACAGTTCTGTCCCTGAAGGATGCTTGTGGTCTCACCAGCATTAGTAATGGTGCAAAGTCCTAAGGTCTTTAACACCAACTTGGAGGGTATATAAGTGAGTGCTCCAAAGGTGTGGCTATGTGAGCTGGGTATTGAAGGGCTATCAGTTTTCCAGAAGGAATATTGATTCTATAAAGAAGGAAGACTAGGGAAATCCATGGTCATCTAGAGAGAGCAACTCATTCTTTAGCTGATCTAATGTATACAGCCAAAAGAGAGCAAAGTGGGCAGGTGTGGGGACATGTCAGGGAAGGAGTCTGGAGTGGTAGATCCAAGCTAGCTTGCATAGAGCTTCGTGTTTCCCAAGAGGAAGTTTAGACCAACTTTGAAGACAGTATGGAATCACCCCGAAACTGTAAGTAGGAGATGACATAATTATCCATTTTAGAGAGGTCACATTTGTAACAGCAAGAAGAGATCAAGATGATGCTTGCTAAAAGGACACAGGTTCTCTGCAGCAATTCATTCACCCATATACCTTTCATAGCAAAGATAAATAATGCAATTCTCTTTTAGCATTTTGTATAATTTCTGCCTTATTTATAAAGAGTTATAATTTTATTTTTTTATTTTTTTTAAAATTTATTTATTATGTATACAATATTGTCTCTGCATGTATGCCTGAAGGCCAGAAGAGGGCACCAGACCTCATTACAGATGGTTGTGAGCCACCATGTGGTTGCTGGGAATTGAACTCAGGACCTTTGGAAGAGCAGGCAGTGCTCTTAACCGCTGAGCCATCTCTCCAGCCCAAGAGTTATAATTTTAATTCAGTAAATTAGGAGTTGGTAATAACAAAATTCATTACAAAGCAAAGTGGGCATTTAAGTGACATTCACATATTGGTGGCAACCAACAGCTGTCTGATTGGACTTAAGAACACATTCAACAGGAGGGAAATCATTCTTGGTTCTGAAAACCTAGCCAGATTTTCAGAACTAGTGAGATCATGGACCTTAGAGAAGAATTCACTACCACCACTCTGCTAGACAAGTATAATTTCTTACTACATTCTAAATCTTAGCCCATATCCACAGATAGTGAAGCTACTACCCCATATCAAAGAAGGCTGTTTTTCCAACAAATGGAGACCATCACTGAAAACCACAACTGGACATAATGAAGATATCAACAGATTGCAGAGAGCTCAATGGCAGAAGTCACAACTACATCGTAGATCTGGTATCTATGGCTCAGGGACCATGGCACAAGAGGGGGCAGAAAGATTGTAAGAGCCAGAATATCAGAGAGTCTGCTGTGAAACAGTTTACTCTAGAAATGCCTGCATAAATAAAACTGAAACAATGACAATATCAGTGGGCATTTTAATGTGGGAGGGGGGATTTCACAAGGTCCTACCTCTAGACAAAGAACTACAGTCAACTAAGGACTACCATGAGAAGGAGAATTAGACTTGCCCAGGGAGGAGAACTATTGGTTTTTCAATGCAGAGAGGTCAGTCTTGAAACAGCACACACACACACACACACACACAGAACAAAATTAGATTCATTAGTTTGTATTTAAATATACTTTTGCACACACACACACACACACACACACACACACACACACATGGGTATCAGTAAAAACGAAAAAATGGCTATCAGTTTGAGAATGAGGGGCACAGAAAAGGATTGAGGAAAGGCACCTGGGGGGACTGGAGAGATGAAAGGGAGGAGGGAAAGTGATATAATTTTATTTCAATTGTGAAATAAATAAATAAATTAATTAAGATTATGCTTGGCTAATCCCTACACATATTGTCTGGGCCAATGACTTCATCTGTCTGAGCTTAGAATTTTATTTATAAGTTAATTTGGATATTTGGACCATCCAGAATTACAGATGAGTTTCCTTTAATGAGCCAGCTTCAGGAAGTTGACAATGACTGGCCAGAGTGTTGGCTTTCCTTCCCTGATGAGTCTTTTTAGATACTTTTCTTTCAGACACATTCCTTTCTCATGGAACTTTAATGCCACATTGCATTGTTTATCTAGTTCTCTATTCTGATGCTTTGGAAGATTACAAGTCATTGTAATGGCTACCATTTTAAAGGCAGGTTTTAGCCTCTTGGTATTGTTCTGTCCGAGAAAGTACAGCTAAGGGACTATGAAGCCTCATGTTCAGTAAGAAAGAGGACATGGCATCAGCTAGGTGAATGGGAAGAGGAGCAGCAACCTGTGAGTTTTCATTGGGTTGTGTGCTCTATACAACTTTTACCTTAACTCTTGAGCTCTTTGAGAGTTCATGCTTAGTGTAGATGTAAGTCATATCTACCTAGTTAGAATTAGCTATTTTTATTATGGTTTGTTTGTTGGGTGTAGCTTTTAAATCCATCAGTTTAGTGGCTGTAAACCGATTGACAGTATTTTTGGGATGTGTTATTTGTAAGTCTTAGTACTATCTGGGTAGTTAAGATGACCTCTGATGTGCCCGCGAGACACTGCAATGCTCTGGAATCATCCACTTTCATCCTTGCACCTTTCTTAGTCATGGTGGTGCTTTCATTGCTGCTGTCTCTGTTCCCTGGAGCCCCATTGTCCTTAGCTGATGACAATCAACCCTGTTCTCTTTACTATTTCTACCCAATTTGGAGCAAACTTTTTTTTTTTTTAATTTGCCACATCACACTTGGACCTAGGCTGCAAAGTTTGAATATAACCCTACTGCATGTTGGTAATTATAAGAGGTAAAAACCATGCAAAGAACGTTAACAACTTGGTATTTAATGTATGTCAGCTCCAAGGATGCCAGGTGTGCCATCCTCCACAGACCTTTCTATGGTTGCTGCCTAGGTTCTCTACTTGAAAGGGGTCACTTAACCCTTTCTATAGGCACTTCCTTGACATTCATTACGTCTACTTCAGCTCAGTCTAAACCCCAATTTATGAAGACGCAATGCAAGAATAAGACTTTATTCCCCTGTCTCCCCCTTGTCCCTTGAGACCAATGGATTGCCTCATTACCTTTTTATGGTATCCTAGTCTCTATCTTGAGAACAGTGTGTATGGGGCCATCCACTGTTTTCAGGCAAAGCTCTACCCCTGAGCCTGTGCTCTGTATGGAAATGAATTATTCTATCGTCATTTCATAAATGTTAGGGTGTTCTTAGATAGCATCATAGTTTAGTTCAAGATAGCTTAAACATGCTCTATCTAATCTTAACCACAGCTTGAAGTACAGATAGAATCTTCTCTACTTTTCCTATAGTCTTTTGAATGTCTACTCTCAGTTTCATTATATATATAATATATATATATATTAGCATATATTAGCTATTATCTCACCAACAAGCCTCTCCACCAACACAAATAATCCCAATTAGACCAAATCAAACTGAATTAAAAGGTAAAATTGAACGTCTGCACTCTCAGCTGGTCTCGGGAAAACATGAAAGGGGGAGGGAAGCCTACATGACCACCAGAGAGGAAGAGGGAAGACCATGTGTTTATTTTCTGAGGGGCAGTTTAAGTAGCCTGTGGGAGTGGTCTTAACCTTCCCTGGGGAGGGGTCACCATTTGGCAAGCTTCCTTGACCCTCCCTGGGGAGGCAGAGTTTGGACTGAGGAAACTCCCAGGGGAGGGGGCTGGAAATGGAGTTTTTTGCCCAGTTTTCCAAATATGGGTGCCAGGAGGCTGGGATGAGGCCCCTCACTATATATATAGAAATGTTTAGAGAAAAATTCTTCCTCAAGGACACTTCATAATCCACAGAGATATAGTTGCACTAAAGCAAATATCTCTCTTATACTTAAAGACAGTTCTTTACTTCTTAGTTTGAATGTTTACATTCAGCTTAATAGTGACTTCCGTTTTCCTCACGCATACTAGCAGGGCATACTGCTTTAGTCTGGGTCATTAGAGAGTCCACTGTGTTGGTATTTAAAGAGCAAAGGCCTAGAAGAACAAAACCACTGATATTTAGATGGTTTTGTCTTTGATTTTAAGATCTAAAGCAACAATAGAAAGCAAAAAAAAAAAAAAAAAAAGAAAAGAAAAAGAAAAAGGTGATGGGCTGGGATTTATTTGGTGACCCCTCAATTGGGGTTCTGAATTCCATTATGAAGTTATATGTCCATGTCAAGTGTTTTGTTGTGTGTGCTGCAGCGGGTGAAGGTTCATCCATACTGGGTGAGCACATGCAATTCAGCTGTGTCCTCGGCCCTCACCTTAAGCTATATGGGGGTCTTAAAATAGAGGGAAACCTAGATCCTTTGGGGATGACACAGGACCCATAAAAATAACTTGGAAGTCTTTCTTTCTCTAATTTTAGATTGGGTACAAATCTAAATGCATTCAATTTTTTTTTGGAGCATTTCAGAATGTGGTTTTGATACAGACGCTTTTGGAAAAGGGTAGTTTATATGTCAGAAGGGAAAAGGAAGAACGTTGAAGCCTGCTGGTTCTTCAACTCATAGGTGAAAGGCAGTTTCGGTGAACGAGGCTGAAATAAGGTAGAGCATACAGCTCTAATTGCAGCGAAGAGTGATGTGCTGACCTTGCTGTTTGGAGACAAGTGACCGGCCACCCTAATGGGGAGCGAGCAGGCTCAGGACTGAAACCACAGAAACTACGCTGAGTGCACACAGCTATGTGCAAAGGGAGGCTTGGGATCTGGGCACCCACGAGCATGTGTGCATATGTGCACACCACAGGGAGACAGCAAGTGCCTGCTCCTCATTTGCCTTTGCTAAAATAATCTTCCTCTACTTCCACTTGTAAAAGTCTCTGCTTTTATTTTTGTATGTGCCATGTCAGGCAGATTCCATGTTTTATTTAATTATTAATTAGTTAATTAAGTTTTGGTTTTTGGCACTTTTTGTCTTCTTGGGGTTTTGTTTTTATTTTGATGTTTTTGGAGAAAGAGAGAGAGAGGAAGAGAGAGAGAGAGAGAGAGAGAGAGAGAGAGAGAGAGAGAGAGAGAGAGAGAGAGAGAGAGAGAGAGAGAGAGAGAGAGAGAGAGAGAGAGAATAAAGTTAGGTAAGGGTAAGCAGGGAGACAGGTAGGATCTGGGAGGAGTTGCAGGAAGGAAAACATGATCAAAGTATATTGTATGAAAAATTTATAAATAAAAATTGGTAAAAACAGGCAAACAAACCAAAAGAAATTCTAGTACTGAGTCTGCCGAGAAGCCAGCCCCCATCTTCATCCCTTCCTACACCTATCCTAGAATTAGCACATTCTTTGGTCACGTGTCTAATCTGCATATTCAGTTTGGATCCTGGGGGCCCTCTCACAGAATTGCAGGCTATAGGGTGGGAATTGCTGACATTGTCCACTTCAGGCTTTCCTTGTCTCTCTAGTGCTTACTATATACAGTTGAGCAGTCTCCCAATGAGCAACATGACCTCTGTGGAGATAGGACCATGGCTAAGTGATAATGCTTGGTGCTTTGTCCAGGACGCCTTATTAAGGGCACTTAAGTGACGCTGATTGAAGAGAGGGTCTGCTTACACTTACAAAGTCTCATTCGCCTCGCCTGCCATGTGCAGGAGAACGGATTCCTGCGTGCAATGACTACTCTTCCCTCTGGCAGACAGTCACCAGGCTGTGCTTTCAGCAGTAATCATAAGCATGTCTACATCCCCGCCTAGCTTGACACGTGACTCATGGGAGCCTGGGCCAAGGTGTTGTCAGGCTAAGTACCTGTTTGTGTGTCTGTGGACTCGGGTGTGGGGAAGCAGGCAGGGAGGCAGGAGGATCCCTAATGTTGCCTTTGGATGCTGGTTGGGTAGGTGAACTTGGGGCAAGACCCCGAATCCGATCAGAGGTCATCTAGGCCAACTACTTTTCTGTGCGGATGGGAAGGCCAACACCCAGGAAGATGTCTTGGCTCTACTCCATTTGGAAGTATTGCTGCCAGGGCTGACTTCCAACTAACCCTTTTGTTCCCACTTAAAGGTCCTTTAAAATGATCTATTCAATTAATTAATCAACGAGCATTACTGAGGCCACCATCTATTGAGACTTCTGGTTCATAGGAGACCAAGTGTGACTCAGCGTGCGGCAACTGCAGGAGGCAGAGGATGGCAGTCAGTGCGGATTTGACTTGAACCTCACGTCTGCCTTTTTCTAGATGAGGGAACTCGACAAATGCAAGTTCTTGCTTACCCCATAATGTTATGGTGGTGCTTCAGTGAGGCAATTCATGCAAGCCTCTCAGCATGTTACTGAGGAAGAACAGGGTCAATACAAGGAAGACATTAAGATTATCCTGTACCCGAGGAGAAGTGGAGTCAATACTAGGAAGACATTAAGATTATCCTGTAGACACCAGCTGCTGGCGAAAACAGTGGTCTCGGTGACTTGTTTGGGAAACATAAGAAGTCAGGCAAAATATTTGGAGAAACTGACTTCAAAATAAAAGTAAATGATTCATTTCCTCCCTTTGGATAGTGTTGGCTCTAATCTGACCACCTCAAAGCTAATGACCATTTTCTGACCCCTTGAAGACATGATGACAGGGAGAAGAGAAGGGTTAGATGACAAGAACTTCATCTGGATGGGAACAGTGGCATTTCCAGTTCCTGGTCTTAAGACATCGTATAAATCCTGCTGCATTCAGTTCTGACTTTTGCAGCGAGTTTCCCTGACCCAGCTAACTGCCAGCCTAGTCTCCCAGACCTGGGCATGGCATGAGCTCTACACTGCCTCCCTCACCAGCTGGCATAAGCGGGTCACTGCTTCCCAGGCACTTTTCTGGTCTCGTTTGTCAATGGGAGTCCCATGGGGTGCAGCTCACCCTGGTTTCGTGCAATGTTGCAATCGAAACTATTGAATCTCAAACTGGAATATAATTAAGGCTGGGTTAATAAAGCGTGTTCCACTCCTAGCCAGCAAAGGTGTTGTGTTTCTCCTTGCA
The DNA here is from genome assembly GCF_903992535.2 of Arvicola amphibius. Taxonomy (NCBI): domain Eukaryota; kingdom Metazoa; phylum Chordata; class Mammalia; order Rodentia; family Cricetidae; genus Arvicola; species Arvicola amphibius. The sequence continues at coordinate 106,972,266 of NC_052057.2, read as the reverse complement.
GATTTGGCAAGGAAACTTAATCTCCAGCTTTGTCTGGGCAGACTGAGTCATAGGTGTGTCATGGAGCGGAAAAGCCTCTTGTTTTACTTGGTGCAGTCACTGCACAGACACCCCCATCCCTGCAAATTTGTTCAGGGCACAGAGAGCCCAGCCTGGGACAGTGCCCACAAGGGAAAGCTCATGTTGCCATGACTTTGGAGAGTCACCTGCCTCTGGTTAGTTAGAATTAGAACCCTAAAGCTGATCCAGAGGACGCCAGCCCTCAGGCACAGTTGGGAGCCTAGACAATAAACAAAAATAGAGTGTGTTTATTGTCAAAGCAGCATGCAGTTTTGTCTAGCTACTCTCCGTATTCGTGTTCTTCTTTCTTTTCTTATATCACACTCTATTACTCACCCTTGAGGATGTAACGTGACTGGCTTCTCTGACAGCCCCACATGGAGGCTGTTAATATTCACTAGGACTCCTTTAACCTCAAGCCATCAATATCGAATAACAAAGCTAAGTGGGGGATATTTCTATTCTCTTATCTGACCGTGCAGGCCTCCTGTAGATCATAAACGAGGAAACTGAAGCTCAAAGAGGGTGACCAGAAACCCAACGCCATGTATTTAATTCATTCACCCTGTTATGTAACAGGCGTTGTTTAAGCTCAAACATATATTCCTGAACACTCAAATATATCTGTCCTCATAAACTCTGTGCTTTAGTGTGCATTTAAACCAAAAATGGGTAAAGTATGAAGTATATTAGAAAGGGAATGGGAGAAATGCACAGGAAAGAAGGAGTGGAAGGCTAGCTGGGATTCGAACCCCATCTCCTTTATGTCTGTTCCCTCCTAAGGTCTCAGTTTACCTCTGTTTTTCACATCTTCATGTAACTACTTCCCTCCCAGCCCCTCTCCCCCTTTTAGGCTGCACACGGAGCAGCAATTTTCCCTAATCAGTGCCCTTCCTGGTTTCCTGTATTAGGCATGCTGTCAGCATGTGAGCCAGTGGCCCGACAATGCCACACGACCTGCCAGAGAGCACTCATTTGGCAGGAGTCTGTCCGGCCTCCCAGGCTGGGTTCTGACGCAAACATGTCCTCTTACCCGAGGCAAGTGATGGAGCCTATAAAATCTGCAGGGTGGGAAAAACAAAGTGCTCCCTTTGGATTGCCTTTCAGCCTTCCCACAAGGGCCAATAAATGAGAGCGGCAATGAAGAAATGCAAGTACCTTTGAGGACAGGAACCTGCTCTCCTCAGCGGTGTGTGTCCTGTTCAGAATCCCGCCCAGGCTCTGACAGCATTCACACAAGGGCTTGGGCCTGCAGAAATGGTGTCTGTTTTACTGAGAAAAATGTCCAAGTGTATTCCCTGAGCTGCCTCTTTCAGGGTCTGTGTGATGATTCCCTGCCGTGTGAACCAGCCGTGAAAATGCAGTTCTTCCCCCTTTACCAAAACGGGCTCTTCGTCAGCTCAAAATTAGGCATTCCTGACATTACTTTTCTAATGCAAAGGAGAAAAATGCTAGATTTTTGTTTGAGCAAAATCTCATTTTTTCTCTGGGCTTCAGGTGTGTGTGCATGTGTATGTGTGTGTGTGTGTGTGTGTGTGCGCGCGCGTGTGTGTGCATGTGTGGTTTGTGTGTGTAATAGATGTCTGGTTGAAGGCTATACAGTCAATAATGAATTATTCTCAACACTTTGATCAAGGATGAGTCTTTGTATTAACTACTGTTCTCTCCAGAACAGCATTTCTCTGCTTGAGGCAGAGACAGGCATAAGCTTCTTGCTAAAAACATAAATATTTAGAAGGAAGCTTGACAGCACATCTATTTAGGGAATCAACAGGAAAGGGGGCTTCAGAGGCATAGGAAGTGAGTATCAGTATTTGTTTTATATATATATATATATATATATATAAAACTGTATATATATGTATATGTATATGTATATGTATGTATATGTATATGTATATGTATATGTATATGTATATATATATATATCTCAAACTGTCAAAAGTTCTCTTTTGTCTAATATTCTCATGTGTTGACACAAAAGGCAGCTATGGGGCTATTGGAATGCTTTTTTGTCAACTGTCCAATATAAGTCACCATGAAAAGTATCCATGAATCCATGATTGCTACGTGAGCCTGATTTTGCAATCAGTAATGTAAGAGCAGAAAGTGGGAAATCCCAAGGACATCATAGTGACACAATGATGAAGCCGGGAGGTCCTGCTTAATCCTCTTCTGGGGCTGCCAGCTCAGCATCCTGAACCTGTTCCGCCACACCCACACTCAGAGAGCAGAAGGGTGGCTCTCTGGGTGGCTTCCTGCTCACCCACTGCTGTGTCCTTGGACAGGATGAACCTGGTTATATAGTAGAATTGCCCAAATTCATTCAGCAGAGGCAGGTGTGGGCAGTGTAGGGGCATTTACTCGGCACACTATACCCTTGAGAGGGTTGCTGCTCCCCGCTGGAGACAACCCGTCCTTACTCAGCAAAGACCTGTCTCAGCAGCTTGCGCTTCTCTAGTGTCTCCTGTAGAGGTGTCCTGAGGTCTCTTTTGACCTTTACTTTGACCTCTCTAGAGCTCTGTTGTCAAGGTCGAGGAGCCTTTATCGTTCCTGTTTGGGAGAAGGAAAAACAGGCTCACATTTTGTGAGTTTTCCCATTTCATGTTGTTACCTGATTCAAGCTCAAGACCTTTGGTTATGGCTCTCAAAAACAATTATTTGTCAAGCAGGTCATGCTGGGTACCATTTCTTTATGTTTATTTCATTCTGTAAACAGATATTGGAGACTCTACCTAGGGCTTTCTGCATGCTATAAAGGTGCTTCATTTCTAAGATATATCTCTTGCCCTTCCAAAACTCTTATTTTCAAGACACTGTGTGTGTGTGTGTGTGTGTGTGTGTGTGTGTGCAGTTTTGTGTGTATTCAGGTGCACAAGTGTGTGGAGGTCAGAGGACAGTCTTGAATGGTTTTCCTTAAGTACTGCCCACTTTTTCTTCAAGACAGGGCCTCTTATTAGTTTGGAAGTACCCAAGCAGGCCACAATGACCGGAGAGCCTCAGAGAGCCACTTGTCCCCATCTCTCCCATGCTGATATTACAGGTGTGTGCAAAACCATCCCCGGCGTATTTTACACAGGTTCTGGGTATCAAATTCAGGTCTTTGTGGTTTCCCAGACAAGTGCTTTACAGAGGGAACCATCTCCCCAGCCCCTACACTTTTATTTTGGAGGCAGAGTGTTGTTAAAAGAGGTCTAAACTGACCTTGAACTTGCCTGGTGGCCCAAGAACATCTTGACCTTGCTTCCTCCTGCTTCAGCCTCCGGAGTAGCTGGGGTTATAGGACTGCACCACCAGGTCTGTCTCAAACACAAATCTTCTGCTATAAACATTGCTATTTGCCAACTGAAATAGGTTTTCTCCATTGGTGAGTAACTTACATACCAGTACTTATGTAGTGTGTGTCTAAGATCAATGTCTTGGTCTACAATGGTGTTCTCTGTACTCACAGAAAAGAGCTACCTGAGCCGGGCCGTGGTGGCACACGCCTTTAATCCTAGCACTCGGGAGGCAGAGGCAGGCGGATCTCTGTGAGTTCGAGGCCAGCCTGGTCTACAAGAGCTAGTTCCAAGACAGGCTCTAAAAAAGCTGCAGAGAAACCCTGTCTCGAAAAGCCAAAAAAAGAAAAAAAGAAAAAAAGAAAAAAAAAAAAGAAAAGAGCTACCTGTTGTGGCCTGGTGAGATGTCTTTTCCTCAGGTAGCTGATCTGACAAATCTTCACAGCAATGTTTTGCTCAACTTTTATTTTAGTTGAGAGAGACGGATTTTCCTAATGAGATGAATCCTTTTCACTCAGTGTTTGTATTTAAAGTGAGGAATAATGTGTTATATGATTTACTCTAATGAAACATTTCAGTGTATTTACAGTAACAGACAGGTAGTTCTTGGTTTTCCCATGGTTCATGACTGGGCAGCACAAAACACCCACACTCAGAAGGTAAATTCCCAGGACATAGTTGCACAGCCTCATTCAGAAAGAGTAGAAATCCAGTCTCCCTATTTTCCTCTCAGTTTTCTGAACCAGACTGTTTCTCATTGAGCCTCTCCTTGGGATTCTGTTTTCAGTGTCACCAAAGGTCCTTCACTTTAAAGCGCAGCCCCAGCTTTAATTTGGCTTTCGAATCACCTGTGCCTCTGGGGAACCACCAGCTGGCTGTCTTTAAGATCGGTACCAGGCCATTCTTGTTCTTAGTCGGCTCCATGGAGTCAATTAGCTGAATCAACTAGCCATCAGAGAGTTGTAGCCATGAATGCTCTATCTGAGGGTGTTCTCTGTTTAGGGGAGAGTGGAAGTAGGTTCAGTTATGTTATTATCTAGCATGAATGCCTGTGCCTTCTGATTTCCCCCAGGGATGCTTCATGCTTTGTAGTGGGGGAGCTCTATTCATGTGTTCAAACCTTCTTACCTTTTGGAGCATCTAGAGGATCTTTGCTTACAACAGTTTTGCATTTAATGATTCCTTGACTGGTTTGGCCAGTGGACTCTGAGTAGGTGTGGTGGATGTGAGTTTGGCCAAGCTATATAAAGTGAGGACCTCTACCCCCATCTCCTCCCTCAGTAGCAAGCCCAGAAATTAGCCATAAGTGAATATACAGTTTGCTTCCCTGTGACGCTAGGCCCATGAATGGTAAGCTATAGCCATGCTTTCTTCTCCCTGCATTACACATATACCACAACCAGCCAATAAGCCTTTGAAGTGTTAAACCCTAGAGATTTAGGTGATCTCTTTGGCTTTCTGACTAATACAACTGGTACCCACTCCTTTCTCTACCTGAATCTTGCATTCTTTTCACGACTTAAACCTCTGTTCTTTATAAAACCAAAGTGCTTGGTGGATAGTTTAAGTTATTACTAAACTCTCTTGGAGATGCTTTATGGATTCGGAGCTTTGCCAGTTGCTTGTATTACATTCAAGTGCCACGTTGATCTTCCTTGTTTTGGCTTGAGCATAGAAAGCAGTTGGTGAGGGGAGTGAAGTCACAATAAAGCCCTGTGAAGAAGAGGAGAGAAGGGGGCACTGTGAGGACCACACTTTTTTTGTTTTGTTTTTTTTTTTTCTTTTTTTGAGACAGCATTTCTCTGTAGCTTTGGAGCTTCTCCTGGAACTAGCTCTTGTAGACCAGGCTGGCCTTGAAATCCTCCCACCTCTGCCTCTGCCTCCCGAGTGCTGGGATTAAAGGCGTGCACTACCACTGCCTGGCCAACAACAAATGTTTTAAAGTAATTAGAATCAGAAAAACAATAAACCTATCCTGGCTCCATCTAACATTGCCATTCATGGGTGTAACTGATGATAACACCATCTATACCCTATTCTCTCCTTGCTGAAGTCTATTCCATACACAGTAAAATCTGTTCTGGGCTAGTTCCTGAGCTATAGATATAGAGAGGATATATGCATTGGCCTCCAGTTACTAAAACCCTGGCAGGGACCAGACTGGTATTCATCTCTGTGTTTCAGTTACAAAGATGAGGAAACTGGACCATCACATGAAAAAGCATTTGGGGTTCTGAAATACTTTCACTGAAATAAGCAGACACACCTATTGATGTTCAACTGTAAAAGTGACTGGCCAGTAGCAGGGGTTTAAGGGGCCACTGCTTCTCTGGGTTCTGTGGAAAGTAAAAATAATTAGGCCATTTGGGTTGATCCAAGTGTCTGAGGCTAAAAAAAATCATCAGTTCCCCTAGACCTTAGCAAATTCATTATCAGGTTAAGTATATTCTTACTGCTCACTCCAGTGGTGCTCACACTGAGTGCCTGCATCTTAAAGATAGAAAACACCCACTAAACACAGAAACAAGGAAGCAACAGGAGAAACATAGCATCATTACAACTTTTAAATTAGAAACAACTTCATGTAGCCCATCTCAAAAGGCCAGCGCTGATCCTCCATGGTTTGTGGACAATCCCAATGATGCATAGCTTCTGGGGAGAAGACTCTGTCAGGTGGAAGGAATCCCTGCTTCTCGAGAGCATCTAATGCCCTCTCCTTTGCTTTCATGTTCATCAACATACCACCCAGAAGTAAATTCTCGCCCTTGCTAATCTACCAGACTTACAATATAATATGGTAAATTAGAACTCATGGTACCCAAATTGGCAAGATTCAAAATTCAACTTCAATATTTTCTTAGACAAACTATCATAATCTCATGGAGACCTAATTTGTTAATTCATGAAATCATAACAGAGTAAAAATGTTGGCAGTGGGATTAGGTGACTCTATGCAGAGGAAATACACAGTACTTGGCACATTTTACCAGTTAAGTTATTTTAATTTTTGTATTTGCGTGTGTGGTATTTGTGGATGTGGTATGTGTGTGCGCGCGCATGTGCGCGGGTCAGAAGAAAATACCTGATTGTCTTATTTTACCAGTTTTTACTTTATGCTTGTTAAACAGATCTCTTATTAAGCCCAGAGATAGGCTGGCAAGCAGCTGGTGCTAGCAATCCTCCTGTCTCTGACTTTCGTAGCACTGGGGCTACAGGTGTGTACCTGGCCATACAGGGTTCTTAACACGAATGTTAGGGATTTGAACTCAGATCCTCGTGCTTGCATAGCAAGCACTCTTCCTGAGCCATCTCCCTAGCTCAGGTCTTTGCTTCTTGACTAACACATGTCCCCAGGCCTTCTTAGCATTTGTGGAGAGCTCAGGGTCACTCTGACATATAAGGCTGTGCCAATGTTTCTGTATTGACAGCGTTGAATCAGTGAATACTGTGTGAGATGCCCATCTGATCCATCAATGCCGGCAGATCCCTTCCTTCATTGTTGGCAGTAATTGCTCACTGTCAGTCAGTTGGCATTGCTCCCATCCTGGCAGTGTGTTCTGCTCCTCTGGAAGGTAAGCGCTTGGGAGGATGGTGTTCTCTATCTGGTCTGGGGTCATCCCTATCTGATGCCTTGGGATAATGGTCTCCGAATAAGAACTCCCCCTGGCCCTGTAAAGCACAGAGTACAGAGCCGTGGCAGAGGCCAGAGCAACATGAGAAGGCACTCAAATACCTTCACACCTCTACCACCCTTAGAGGTTGCGTGCAGATCGCAGAGATGGGCTATGTGACTGGTCCTGGTCCTGCCAAGCTGGGCGCAACTTGTACTCCAAGAGAAGACATGTGCAAAAGATGACAGTCGGAGGAAGAAGGGGTGTGGAGGGCATGCTATCAGACCTGTGTGGCTGAATGTCAGGGTCTAAGGAGGCTGGAAGCTGTTGCGTACGAAAGGCTTTGACCTCTCCTAGGAAGACAACAAGGACTGAAGTAGAACAGATGAAATAGGGCT